>NC_143135.1:117515173-117829397 GCF_059928025.1 Delphinapterus leucas | reverse complement strand
AACACGTCCCCTAATCCTAACACGTACGCTCACCCTAAACCGTTGTCGTACACTAAACTGTACCATAAACCATCCCCGTCACCTAACCCTAACCCTAAACCTTACTAGAAGCCTTACCCTAACCCTTCCCCTAATACTAACCCGTCCGCTAACACTAACCTGTACGCTAACACTTATGCTCACCCTAAACCTTTGTCGTACACTAACCTGTAACCTAAACCGTCCCAGTCCCCTAACCCTAACCCTAACCCTTACCCGAAGCCTTACCCTAAACCGTACACTAATCCTAACCCGTACGCTAACACTAACGCATACGTTAACACGTACACTCACCCTAAACCGTTGTCGTAACCTAACTTGTACCCTAAACCATCCTCGTCCGAAAACCCTAACCCTAACCCTAACCATATCCCTTACCCGAAGCCTTACCCTAACTCATCCCCTAATCCTAACCCGTATGCTAACACTAACCTGTACCCTAACATGTACGCTCACCCTAAACCGTTGTCGTACCCTAACCTGTACCCTAAACAGTTCCCGTCCCCTAACCCTAACCCTAACCCTTACCCGAAGCCTTACCCTACACTGTCCCCTAATCCTAACCCGTACGCTAACACTAACCCATACCCTAACACATACACTCAAACTAAATATAATATATAATGTAAATATATATATATATCTAAATATAATAATATATTGTAATATATTCAGGAAAATATGCATACGCTCTTTTTGGCCAACCAAGAAAGCGTGTAAAGGAAATCTGCACTAAAATGAATTCTCATTGCCCCCAGCTCAAAAGGGCCATCTGAAAAAAGTGTAAAATCCAGAAAGGCAGAAAAGGCTATGGAAAAGCGGGAGACTTGTTATGTTTATGGGCGGGATGTAAATTGCCAACAGCCATTCTGGAGAAGTGTATGGTGTTTCCTGAAACACGTAGGAAACAAAGCAACACAGCCTATGGCACTTCCACTTATGGTCCTATAGCTTAGGGAAATTAAAATCAAAAACACACAGCCACCCCAAAGTTTGGGACGGCTCTGTTTACAAGAACCTCGTCTATGGTACACGTTAAATATCCAAGTAAGCAAAAAATGGATAAAGAAGTTGTGGTACGTACGTACAATGGAATATCACTCAGCAATGAGATCTACGTCATCAGGCCCGTAGCGGCATAATGAGTGGATTCAGGTAGGACGATTCTACGAGACATAAGTCACACATAAAAAGAAACATCATAACATATCACTAATACACGGAACGTAAACTTGGCTACACATGAACTGAATTACAAAACAGAACAGGGTCTCAAATTGAGAAAACCAACTTATGCTTGTTTATGGGGAAAGGTGAGTTGGGGTGCTGCATAAAACCAGAGATTGAAATTAACACAGATACCGTTCCATAAGCCAAATATATAATACACAAAACCTACTCCTTGCTCAACGAAATGGACTCAACACCCCATATTCAACGCCTGGGAATATACCTGACAAGTAAGAATCTTAAAACCCATGGATTTATATGTCTCCATAAGGAAATCAAGCATGTGTACAGCGACCTAAACGCAGCAGTGAAAATCTGATAAATCCCATTATCAAAATAAATTTCAAAAACAAAACACAATGACAGTGAAATAGAGAGCAATTCTTAAATAATTCATTCAGGGCTTGTGATGCAACCTGGATTTACCACATCTACACCCAGAGCTGGGTGAGACATAAGGCTGGACACTTTACTCTGATAGCATTGTTGAGTTACGGTGAGCAAACACAGACCCTTTGAAGTCATACTGCATGGTACCCATTCCATGGGTCCCAACTCTCCAGGTTTAAGGGATTCTTCCTTCAGCTAAAAGATGCATGGGAAACCCAGTGTATGTTCCACCGTGTGATTGGGAAACGTTTTCAAATGCATCTCAGTTTTCGTCCCCTGGTACTCGGGTTCACCATTCCAGACGCTTTACTAACACTCTCCCCACTTGGAGAGTCAGTGCCTTTAACCTCCTGTTTGGCACAGTTTGCAATTTCTGCACAAGATGTACAAGAATAGGGAGAACCAATGAGAGACTAGCTGTAGGTTTCTGCACGGGCAAATGGAACGCTCATTTCCCACTAGGAAGAGGAATTAACCAAAGGCTCAGCGTGCCCTGCCGGAACCAGATTAGGGCCTGAAGCAATCCTGCGGTTTTGCGGCCAGCTCACAAGAAAGCGAGTTGAAGAAAGGAGCTCAGGGGCACTGTAATTCACAAACCTGCAGAGTTATGAATGACAGCTATCGTCAAAAATGTATTGAAGTATGTCTTAGAAGAGGACTTGAAAGTGGGGCAGAATTTCAGGAAAACGATTGCAGGGTGTACACCGGAATTGCACTTAAAGCATAGGATAAGAGGCAGAATGTCCACAATGATGCACTTGGCCAAAAAGTGCGTATGCGTTTTTTCCTGAATATATTCAGGAAAAAACGCATACGCACTTTTTGGACAACCAAGCAAGCGTGTAAAGGAAATCTGCACTACAATGAAGTCTCACTGCCCCCCGGTCCAAAGGGCTATCTGAAAAAAGTGTAAAATCCAGAAAGGCAGGACAGGTCATGGAGAACAGGGAGCCTTGTTATGCTGATGGGCGGGATGTAAATTGCAAACAGCCAATCTGGAGAAGTGTATGGTGTTTCCTGAAACACGTAGGAAACAAAGCCACACAGCCTATGGCACTTCCACTTAGGGTCCTATAGCTTAGGGTAATTAAATTCAAAAACACACAGCCACCCCAAAATTTGGGACGGCACTGTTTACAAGAACCTCGTCTACGGTACAAGTTAAATATCCGAGAAAGCAAAAAATGGATAAAGAAGTTGTGGTACCTACGTACAATGGAATATCACTCAGCAATGAAATCCACGTCATTAGGCCCGTACCGGCATAATGAGTGGATTCAGGTACGACGATTCTACGAGAAATAAGTTACACAGAAAAAGAAACATCATAAGATATCACTAATACACGGAACGTAAACTTGGCTACACATGAACTGAATTACAAAACAGAACAGGGTCTCAAATTTAGAAAACCAACTTATGCTTGCTTATGGGGAAAGGTGAGTTGGGGTGCTGCATAAAACCAGAGATTGAAATTAGCACAGATACCGTTCCATAAGCCAAATATATAATAGACAAGACCTACTCCTTGCTCAACGAAATGGACTCAACACCCCATATTCAACGCCTGGGAATATACCTGACAAGTAAGAATCTTAAGACCCATGGATTTATATGTCTCCATAAGGAAATCAAGCGTGTGTACAGTGGCCTAAACGCAGCAGTGTAAATCCGATAAATCCCAATATCAAAATAAATTTCACAAACAAAACACAATGACAGTGAAATAGAGAGCAATTCTTAAATAATTCATTCAGGGCTTGTGATGCAACCTGGATTTACCTCATCTACTGCCAGAGCTGAGTGAGACATAAGGTTGGACACTTCGGGCTGATAGCATTGGTGAGGTTCGATGAGCAAATGCAGACCATTTGAAGTCATACTGCATGGTACCCATTCCATGGGTCCCAACTTTCCAGGTTTAAGCGATTCTTCCTTCAGCTAAAGCATGCATGGGAAACCCACAGTATGGTGGACCGTGTGACCGGGAAACGTTTTCAAATGCATCTCAGTTTTTGTCCTCTTTTACTCGGGTTCACAATTCCAGACCCTTTACTAACACTCTCCCACTTGTAGAGTCAGTGACTTTAACCTCCTGTTTGGCACAGTTTGCAATTTCTGCGCAAAATGAACAGGAATAGGGAGAACAAGTGAGAGACTAACTGTAGCTGTCTGCACGGGCAAAGGGAACGCTCATTTCCCACGAGGAAGAGGAATTAACCAAAGGCTCAGCGTGCCCTGCCGGAAACAGATTAGGGCCTGAAGCTATCCTGCGGTTTTGCGGCCAGCTCACAAGAAAGCGAGTTGAAGAATGGAGCTCAGGGGCACTGTAATTCACAAACCTACAGAGTTATGAATGACAGCTATCGTCCACAAATGTATTGAAGTAAGTCTTCGAAGAGGACTTGAAAGCGGGGCAGAAATTCAGGAAAACGATTTCAGGGGGTAGACTGGAATTGCAGTTAAAGCATAGGAAAAGAGGCAGAATGTCGACAATGATGCACTTGGCCAAAAAGTGCGTATGCGTTTTTTCCTGAATATATTCAGGAAAAAACGCATACGCACTTTTTGGCCAACCAAGCAAGCGTGTAAAGGAAATCTGCACTACAATGAAGTCTCACTGCCCCCCGGTCAAAAGGGCCATCTGAAACAAGTGTAAAATCCAGAAAGGCAGGACAGGTCATTGAGAACAGGGAGCCTTGTTATGCTGATGGGCAGGATGTAAATTGCCAACAGCCACTCTGGAGAAGTGTATGGTGTTTCCTGAAACACGTAGGAAACAAAGGAACACAGCCTATGGCACTTCCACTTATGGTCCTTAGCTTAGGGAAATTTAAATCAAAAACACACAGCCACCCCATAGTTTGGGACGGATCTGTTTACAAGAACCTCGTCTACGGTACAGGTTAAATATCCGAGAAAGCAAAAAATGGATAAAGAAATTGTGGTACGCACGTACAATGCAATATCACTCAGCAAAGAAATCTACGTCATCAGGCCCGTAGCGGCAGAATGAGTGGATTCAGGTATGACGATTCTACAAGAAATAAGTCACACAGAAAAAGAAACATCATAAGATATCACTAATACACGGAATGTAAACTTGGCTAAACATGAACTGAATTACAAAACAGAACAGGGTCTCAAATTTAGAAAACCAACTTATGCTTGCTAATGGGGAAAGGTGAGTTGGGGTGCTGCATAAAACCAGAGATTGAAATTAGCACAGATACCGTTCCATAAGCCAAATATATAATAGAAAAGACCTACTCCTCGCTCAATGAAATGGGCTCAACACCCCATATTCAACGCCTGGGAATATACCTGACAAATAAGAATCTTAAAACCCATGAATTTATATGTCGCCATAAGGAAATCAAGCGTGTGTACAGTGGCCTAAATGCAGCAGTGAAAATCCGATAAATCCCATTATCAAAATAAATTTCAAATACAAAACACAATGACAGTGAAATAGAGAGCAATTCTTAAATAATTCATTCAGGGCTTGTGATGCAACCTGGATTTACCACATCTACACCCAGAGCTGGGTGAAACATAAGGCTGGACAGTTCGGGCTGATAGCATTGGTGAGGTTCGGTGAGCAAACGCAGACCCTTTGAAGTCATACTTCATGATACCCATTCCATGGGTCCCAACTCTCCAGGTTTAAGGGATTCTTCCTTCAGCTAAAACATGAATGGGACACCCAGAGTATGGTCCACCGTGTGACTGGGAAACGTTTTCAAATGCATCTCAGTTTTCGTCCCCTGGTACTCTGGTTCACCATTCCAGACGCTTTACTAACACTCTCCCCACTTGGAGAGTCAGTGCCTTTAACCTCCTGTTTGGCACAGTTTGCAATTTCTGCACAAGATGAACAGGAATAGGGAGAACCAGTGAGAGACTAGGTGTAGGTGTCTGCACGGGCAAATGGAACGCACATTTCCCACAAGGAAGAGGAATTAACCAAAGGCTCAGCGTGCCCTATTGGAAAGAGATTAGGGCCTGTAGCAATCCTGCGGTTTTGCGGCCAGCTCACAAGAAAGTGAGTTGAAGAAAGGAGCTCAGGGGCACTGTAATTCACAAACCTGCAGAGTTACGAATGACAGCTATCGTCCAAAAATGTATTGAAGTAAGTCTTCGAAGAGGACTGGAAAGCGGGGCAGAATTTCGGGAAAACGATTTCAGGGGGTAGACTGGAATTGCACTTAAAGCATAGGAAAAGAGGCAGAATATCCACAATGGTGCACTTGGCCAAAAAGTGCGTATGCGTTTTTTCCTAAATATATTCAGGAAAAAACGCATATGCACTTTTTGGCCAACCAAGCAAGCGTGTAAAGGAAATCTGCACTACAATGAAGTCTCACCGCTCCCGGTCAAAATGGCCATCTGAAGAAATGTAAAATCCAGAAAGGCAGGACAGGTCATGCAGAACAGGGAGACTTGTTATGCTGATGGGCGGGATGAAATTTGCCAACAGCCACTCTGGAGAAGTGTATGGTGTTTCCTGAAACACGTAGGAAACAAAGCCACACAGCCTATGGCACTTCCACTTAGGGTCCTATAGCTTAGGGAAATTAAAATCAAAAACACAGAGCCACCTCAAAGTTTGGGACGGCTCTGTTTACAAGAACCTCGTCTACGGCACAAGTTCAATATCCGAGAAAGCAAAAAATTAATAAAGAATTTGTGATACGTACGTACAATTGAATATCACTCAGCAATGAGATCTACGTCATCAGGCCCATAGCGGCATAATGAGTGGATTCAGGTACGACGATTCTACGAGAAATAAGTCACAGAAAAAGAAACATCATAAGATATCACTAATACACGGAACGTAAACTTGGCTACACATGAACTGAATTACAAAACAGAACAGGGTCTCAAATTTAGAAAACCAACTTATGCTTGCTTATGGGGAAAGGTGAGTTGGGGTGCTGCATAAAACCACAGATTGAAATTAGCACAGATACCGTTCCATAAGCCAAATATATAATAGACAAGACCTACACCTTGCTCAACGAATTGGACTCAACACCCCATATTCAACGCCTGGGATTATAACTGACAAGTAAGAATCTTAAGACCCATGGATTTATAAGTCTCCATAAGGAAGTCAAGCGTGTGTACAGTGGCCTAAACGCAGCAGTGAAAATCCGATAAATCCCATTATCAAAATAAATTTCAAAAACACAACACAATGACAGTGAAATAGAGAGCAATTATTAAATAATTCATTCAGGGCTTGTGATGCAGCCTGGATTTACCACATCTACACCCAGAGCTGGGTGAGACATAAGGCTGGACACTTCGGGCTGATAGCATTGGTGAGGTTCGGTGAGCTAACGCAGAACCTTTGAAGTCATACTGCATGGTACCCATTCCATGGGTCCCAACTCTCCAGGTTTAAGGGATTCTTCCTTCAGCTAAAACATGCATGGGAAACCCAGAGTATGGTCCACCGTGTGATTGGGAAACGTTTTCAAATGCATCTCAGGTTTCGTCCGCTGGTACTCGGGTTCACCGTTCCAGACGCTTTACTAACACTCTCCCCACTTGGAGAGTCAGTGCCTTTAACCTCCTGTTTGGCACAATTTGCAAATTCTGCGCAAGATGAACAGGAATAGGGAGAACCAATGAGAGACTAGCTGTAGGTGTCTGCACGGGCAAATGGAACGCTCATTTCCCACCAGGAAGAGGAATTAACCAAAGGCTCAACGTGCCCTGCCGGAACCAGATTAGGGCCTGAAGCAATCCTGCGGTTTTGCGGCCAGCTCACATGAAAGCGAGTTGAAGAAAGGAGCTCAGGGGCACTGTAATTCACAAACCTGCAGAGTTATGAATGACAGCTATCGTCCAAAAATGTATTGAAGTAAGTCTTCGAAGAGGACTTGAAAGCGGGGCAGAATTTCAGGAAAACGATTTCAGGGGGTAGACTGGAATTGCACTTAAAGCATAGGAAAAGAGGCAGAATGTCGACAATGATGCACTTGGCCAAAAAGGGCATATGCGTTTTTTCCTGAATATATTCAGGAAAAAACGCATATGCAATTTTTGGCCAACCAAGTAAGCGTGTAAAGGAAATCTGCACTACAATGAAGTCTCACTGCCCCCCGGTCAAAAGGGCCATCTGAAACAAGTGTAAAACCCAGAAAGGCAGGACAGGTCATGGAGAACAGGGAGCCTTGTTATGCTGATGGGCGGGATGTAAATTCCCAACAGCCACTCTGGAGAAGTGTATGGTTTTTCCTGAAACACGTAGGAAACAAAGCAACACAGCCTATGGCACTTCCACTAATGGTCCTAGAGCTTAGGGAAATTAAAATCAAAAACACACATCCACCCCAAAATTTGGGACGGCTCTGTTTACAAGAACCTCGTCTATGGTACACGTTAAATATCCAAGTAAGCAAAAAATGGATAAAGAAGTTGTGGTACGTACGTACAATGGAATATCACTCAGCAATGAGATCTACGTCATCAGGCCCGTAGCGGCATAATGAGTGGATTCAGGTAGGACGATTCTACGAGACATAAGTCACACATAAAAAGAAACATCATAAAATATCACTAATACACGGAACGTAAACTTGGCTACACATGAACTGAATTACAAAACAGAACAGGGTCTCAAATTGAGAAAACCAACTTATGCTTGTTTATGGGGAAAGGTGAGTTGGGGTGCTGCATAAAACCAGAGATTGAAATTAACACAGATACCGTTCCATAAGCCAAATATATAATACACAAAACCTACTCCTTGCTCAACGAAATGGACTCAACACCCCATATTCAACGCCTGGGAATATACCTGACAAGTAAGAATCTTAAAACCCATGGATTTATATGTCTCCATAAGGAAATCAAGCATGTGTACAGCGACCTAAACGCAGCAGTGAAAATCTGATAAATCCCATTATCAAAATAAATTTCAAAAACAAAACACAATGACAGTGAAATAGAGAGCAATTCTTAAATAATTCATTCAGGGCTTGTGATGCAACCTGGATTTACCACATCTACACCCAGAGCTGGGTGAGACATAAGGCTGGACACTTTACTCTGATAGCATTGTTGAGTTACGGTGAGCAAACACAGACCCTTTGAAGTCATACTGCATGGTACCCATTCCATGGGTCCCAACTCTCCAGGTTTAAGGGATTCTTCCTTCAGCTAAAAGATGCATGGGAAACCCAGTGTATGTTCCACCGTGTGATTGGGAAACGTTTTCAAATGCATCTCAGTTTTCGTCCCCTGGTACTCGGGTTCACCATTCCAGACGCTTTACTAACACTCTCCCCACTTGGAGAGTCAGTGCCTTTAACCTCCTGTTTGGCACAGTTTGCAATTTCTGCGCAAGATGTACAAGAATAGGGAGAACCAATGAGAGACTAGCTGTAGGTTTCTGCACGGGCAAATGGAACGCTCATTTCCCACTAGGAAGAGGAATTAACCAAAGGCTCAGCGTGCCCTGCCGGAACCAGATTAGGGCCTGAAGCAATCCTGCGGTTTTGCGGCCAGCTCACAAGAAAGCGAGTTGAAGAAAGGAGCTCAGGGGCACTGTAATTCACAAACCTGCAGAGTTATGAATGACAGCTATCGTCAAAAATGTATTGAAGTATGTCTTAGAAGAGGACTTGAAAGTGGAGCAGAATTTCAGGAAAACGATTGCAGGGTGTACACCGGAATTGCACTTAAAGCATAGGATAAGAGGCAGAATGTCCACAATGATGCACTTGGCCAAAAAGTGCGTATGCGTTTTTTCCTGAATATATTCAGGAAAAAACGCATACGCACTTTTTGGACAACCAAGCAAGCGTGTAAAGGAAATCTGCACTACAATGAAGTCTCACTGCCCCCCGGTCCAAAGGGCTATCTGAAAAAAGTGTAAAATCCAGAAAGGCAGGACAGGTCATGGAGAACAGGGAGCCTTGTTATGCTGATGGGCGGGATGTAAATTGCAAACAGCCAATCTGGAGAAGTGTATGGTGTTTCCTGAAACACGTAGGAAACAAAGCCACACAGCCTATGGCACTTCCACTTAGGGTCCTATAGCTTAGGGTAATTAAATTCTAAAACACACAGCCACCCCAAAATTTGGGACGGCACTGTTTACAAGAACCTCGTCTACGGTACAAGTTAAATATCCGAGAAAGCAAAAAATGGATAAAGAAGTTGTGGTACCTACGTACAATGGAATATCACTCAGCAATGAAATCCACGTCATTAGGCCCGTACCGGCATAATGAGTGGATTCAGGTACGACGATTCTACGAGAAATAAGTTACACAGAAAAAGAAACATCATAAGATATCACTAATACACGGAACGTAAACTTGGCTACACATGAACTGAATTACAAAACAGAACAGGGTCTCAAATTTAGAAAACCAACTTATGCTTGCTTATGGGGAAAGGTGAGTTGGGGTGCTGCATAAAACCAGAGATTGAAATTAGCACAGATACCGTTCCATAAGCCAAATATATAATAGACAAGACCTACTCCTTGCTCAACGAAATGGACTCAACACCCCATATTCAACGCCTGGGAATATACCTGACAAGTAAGAATCTTAAGACCCATGGATTTATATGTCTCCATAAGGAAATCAAGCGTGTGTACAGTGGCCTAAACGCAGCAGTGTAAATCCGATAAATCCCAATATCAAAATAAATTTCACAAACAAAACACAATGACAGGGAAATAGAGAGCAATTCTTAAATAATTCATTCAGGGCTTGTGATGCAACCTGGATTTACCTCATCTACTGCCAGAGCTGAGTGAGACATAAGGTTGGACACTTCGGGCTGATAGCATTGGTGAGGTTCGATGAGCAAATGCAGACCATTTGAAGTCATACTGCATGGTACCCATTCCATGGGTCCCAACTTTCCAGGTTTAAGCGATTCTTCCTTCAGCTAAAGCATGCATGGGAAACCCACAGTATGGTGGACCGTGTGACCGGGAAACGTTTTCAAATGCATCTCAGTTTTTGTCCTCTTTTACTCGGGTTCACAATTCCAGACCCTTTACTAACACTCTCCCCACTTGGAGAGTCAGTGCCTTTAACCTCCTGTTTGGCACAGTTTGCAATTTCTGCGCAAAATGAACAGGAATAGGGAGAACAAGTGAGAGACCAACTGTAGCTGTCTGCACGGGCAAAGGGAACGCTCATTTCCCACGAGGAAGAGGAATTAACCAAAGGCTCAGCGTGCCCTGCCGGAAACAGATTAGGGCCTGAAGCTATCCTGCGGTTTTGCGGTCAGCTCACAAGAAAGCGAGTTGAAGAATGGAGCTCAGGGGCACTGTAATTCACAAACCTACAGAGTTATGAATGACAGCTATCGTCCACAAATGTATTGAAGTAAGTCTTCGAAGAGGACTTGAAAGCGGGGCAGAAATTCAGGAAAACGATTTCAGGGGGTAGACTGGAATTGCAGTTAAAGCATAGGAAAAGAGGCAGAATGTCGACAATGATGCACTTGGCCAAAAAGTGCGTATGCGTTTTTTCCTGAATATATTCAGGAAAAAACGCATACGCACTTTTTGGCCAACCAAGCAAGCGTGTAAAGGAAATCTGCACTACAATGAAGTCTCACTGCCCCCCGGTCAAAAGGGCCATCTGAAACAAGTGTAAAATCCAGAAAGGCAGGACAGGTCATTGAGAACAGGGAGCCTTGTTATGCTGATGGGCAGGATGTAAATTGCCAACAGCCACTCTGGAGAAGTGTATGGTGTTTCCTGAAACACGTAGAAAACAAAGGAACACAGCCTATGGCACTTCCACTTATGGTCCTTAGCTTAGGGAAATTTCAATCAAAAACACACAGCCACCCCATAGTTTGGGACGGCTCTGTTTACAAGAACCTCGTCTACGGTACAGGTTAAATATCCGAGAAAGCAAAAAATGGATAAAGAAATTGTGGTACGCACGTACAATGCAATATCACTCAGCAAAGAAATCTACGTCATCAGGCCCGTAGCGGCAGAATGAGTGGATTCAGGTATGACGATTCTACAAGAAATAAGTCACACAGAAAAAGAAACATCATAAGATATCACTAATACACGGAATGTAAACTTGGCTAAACATGAACTGAATTACAAAACAGAACAGGGTCTCAAATTTAGAAAACCAACTTATGCTTGCTAATGGGGAAAGGTGAGTTGGGGTGCTGCATAAAACCAGAGATTGAAATTAGCACAGATACCGTTCCATAAGCCAAATATATAATAGAAAAGACCTACACCTTGCTCAATGAAATGGGCTCAACACCCCATATTCAACGCCTGGGAATATACCTGACAAATAAGAATCTTAAAACCCATGAATTTATATGTCGCCATAAGGAAATCAAGCGTGTGTACAGCGGCCTAAATGCAGCAGTGAAAATCCGATAAATCCCATTATCAAAATAAATTTCAAATACAAAACACAATGACAGTGAAATAGAGAGCAATTCTTAAATAATTCATTCAGGGCTTGTGATGCAACCTGGATTTACCACATCTACACCCAGAGCTGGGTGAAACATAAGGCTGGACAGTTCGGGCTGATAGCATTGGTGAGGTTCGGTGAGCAAACGCAGACCCTTTGAAGTCATACTTCATGATACCCATTCCATGGGTCCCAACTCTCCAGGTTTAAGGGATTCTTCCTTCAGCTAAAACATGAATGGGACACCCAGAGTATGGTCCACCATGTGACTGGGAAACGTTTTCAAATGCATCTCAGTTTTCGTCCCCTGGTACTCTGGTTCACCATTCCAGACGCTTTACTAACACTCTCCCCACTTGGAGAGTCAGTGCCTTTAACCTCCTGTTTGGCACAGTTTGCAATTTCTGCACAAGATGAACAGGAATAGGGAGAACCAGTGAGAGACTAGGTGTAGGTGTCTGCACGGGCAAATGGAACGCACATTTCCCACAAGGAAGAGGAATTAACCAAAGGCTCAGCGTGCCCTATTGGAAAGAGATTAGGGCCTGTAGCAATCCTGCGGTTTTGCGGCCAGCTCACAAGAAAGTGAGTTGAAGAAAGGAGCTCAGGGGCACTGTAATTCACAAACCTGCAGAGTTATGAATGACAGCTATCGTCCAAAAATGTATTGAAGTAAGTCTTCGAAGAGGACTGGAAAGCAGGGCAGAATTTCGGGAAAACGATTTCAGGGGGTAGACTGGAATTGCACTTAAAGCATAGGAAAAGAGGCAGAATATCCACAATGGTGCACTTGGCCAAAAAGTGCGTATGGGTTTTTTCCTAAATATATTCAGGAAAAAACGCATACGCCCTTTTTGGCCAACCAAGCAAGCGTGTAAAGGAAATCTGCACTACAATGAAGTCTCACTGCCCCCGGTCAAAATGGCCATCTGAAGAAATGTAAAATCCAGAAAGGCAGGACAGGTCATGCAGAACAGGGAGACTTGTTATGCTGATGGGCGGGATGAAATTTGCCAACAGCCAATCTGGAGAAGTGTATGGTGTTTCCTGAAACACGTAGGAAACAAAGCCACACAGCCTATGGCACTTCCACTTAGGGTCCTATAGCTTAGGGAAATTAAAATCAAAAACACAGAGCCACCTCAAAGTTTGGGACGGCTCTGTTTACAAGAACCTCGTCTACGGCACAATTCAATATCCGAGAAAGCAAAAAATTAATAAAGAATTTGTGATACGTACGTACAATTGAATATCACTCAGCAATGAGATCTACGTCATCAGGCCCATAGCGGCATAATGAGTGGATTCAGGTACGACGATTCTACGAGAAATAAGTCACAGAAAAAGAAACATCATAAGATATCACTAATACACGGAACGTAAACTTGGCTACACATGAACTGAATTACAAAACAGAACAGGGTCTCAAATTTAGAAAACCAACTTATGCTTGCTTATGGGGAAAGGTGAGTTGGGGTGCTGCATAAAACCACAGATTGAAATTAGCACAGATACCGTTCCATAAGCCAAATATATAATAGACAAGACCTACACCTTGCTCAACGAATTGGACTCAACACCGCATATTCAACGCCTGGGATTATAACTGACAAGTAAGAATCTTAAGACCCATGGATTTATAAGTCTCCATAAGGAAGTCAAGCGTGTGTACAGTGGCCTAAACGCAGCAGTGAAAATCCGATAAATCCCATTATCAAAATAAATTTCAAAAGCACAACACAATGACAGTGAAATAGAGAGCAATTATTAAATAATTCATTCAGGGCTTGTGATGCAGCCTGGATTTACCACATCTACACCCAGAGCTGGGTGAGACATAAGGCTGGACACTTCGGGCTGATAGCATTGGTGAGGTTCGGTGAGCTAACGCAGACCCTTTGAAGTCATACTGCATGGTACCCATTCCATGGGTCCCAACTCTCCAGGTTTAAGGGATTCTTCCTTCAGCTAAAACATGCATGGGAAACCCAGAGTATGGTCCACCGTGTGATTGGGAAACGTTTTCAAATGCATCTCAGGTTTCGTCCCCTGGTACTCGGGTTCACCGTTCCAGACGCTTTACTAACACTCTCCCCACTTGGAGAGTCAGTGCCTTTAACCTCCTGTTTGGCACAATTTGCAAATTCTGCGCAAGATGAACAGGAATAGGGAGAACCAATGAGAGACTAGCTGTAGGTGTCTGCACGGGCAAATGGAACGCTCATTTCCCACCAGGAAGAGGAATTAACCAAAGGCTCAACGTGCCCTGCCGGAACCAGATTAGGGCCTGAAGCAATCCTGCGGTTTTGCGGCCAGCTCACATGAAAGCGAGTTGAAGAAAGGAGCTCAGGGGCACTGTAATTCACAAACCTGCAGAGTTATGAATGACAGCTATCGTCCAAAAATGTATTGAAGTAAGTCTTCGAAGAGGACTTGAAAGCGGGGCAGAATTTCAGGAAAACGATTTCAGGGGGTAGACTGGAATTGCACTTAAAGCATAGGAAAAGAGGCAGAATGTCGACAATGATGCACTTGGCCAAAAAGGGCATATGCGTTTTTTCCTGAATATATTCAGGAAAAAACGCATATGCAATTTTTGGCCAACCAAGTAAGCGTGTAAAGGAAATCTGCACTACAATGAAGTCTCACTGCCCCCCGGTCAAAAGGGCCATCTGAAACAAGTGTAAAACCCAGAAAGGCAGGACAGGTCATGGAGAACAGGGAGCCTTGTTATGCTGATGGGCGGGATGTAAATTCCCAACAGCCACTCTGGAGAAGTGTATGGTTTTTCCTGAAACACGTAGGAAACAAAGCAACACAGCCTATGGCACTTCCACTAATGGTCCTAGAGCTTAGGGAAATTAAAATAAAAAACACACATCCACCCCAAAATTTGGGACGGCTCTGTTTACAAGAACCTCGTCTATGGTACACGTTAAATATCCAAGTAAGCAAAAAATGGATAAAGAAGTTGTGGTACGTACGTACAATGGAATATCACTCAGCAATGAGATCTACGTCATCAGGCCCGTAGCGGCATAATGAGTGGATTCAGGTAGGACGATTCTACGAGACATAAGTCACACATAAAAAGAAACATCATAAAATATCACTAATACACGGAACGTAAACTTGGCTACACATGAACTGAATTACAAAACAGAACAGGGTCTCAAATTGAGAAAACCAACTTATGCTTGTTTATGGGGAAAGGTGAGTTGGGGTGCTGCATAAAACCAGAGATTGAAATTAACACAGATACCGTTCCATAAGCCAAATATATAATACACAAAACCTACTCCTTGCTCAACGAAATGGACTCAACACCCCATATTCAACGCCTGGGAATATACCTGACAAGTAAGAATCTTAAAACCCATGGATTTATATGTCTCCATAAGGAAATCAAGCATGTGTACAGCGACCTAAACGCAGCAGTGAAAATCTGATAAATCCCATTATCAAAATAAATTTCAAAAACAAAACACAATGACAGTGAAATAGAGAGCAATTCTTAAATAATTCATTCAGGGCTTGTGATGCAACCTGGATTTACCACATCTACACCCAGAGCTGGGTGAGACATAAGGCTGGACACTTTACTCTGATAGCATTGTTGAGTTACGGTGAGCAAACACAGACCCTTTGAAGTCATACTGCATGGTACCCATTCCATGGGTCCCAACTCTCCAGGTTTAAGGGATTCTTCCTTCAGCTAAAAGATGCATGGGAAACCCAGTGTATGTTCCACCGTGTGATTGGGAAACGTTTTCAAATGCATCTCAGTTTTCGTCCCCTGGTACTCGGGTTCACCATTCCAGACGCTTTACTAACACTCTCCCCACTTGGAGAGTCAGTGCCTTTAACCTCCTGTTTGGCACAGTTTGCAATTTCTGCGCAAGATGTACAAGAATAGGGAGAACCAATGAGAGACTAGCTGTAGGTTTCTGCACGGGCAAATGGAACGCTCATTTCCCACTAGGAAGAGGAATTAACCAAAGGCTCAGCGTGCCCTGCCGGAACCAGATTAGGGCCTGAAGCAATCCTGCGGTTTTGCGGCCAGCTCACAAGAAAGCGAGTTGAAGAAAGGAGCTCAGGGGCACTGTAATTCACAAACCTGCAGAGTTATGAATGACAGCTATCGTCAAAAATGTATTGAAGTATGTCTTAGAAGAGGACTTGAAAGTGGGGCAGAATTTCAGGAAAACGATTGCAGGGTGTACACCGGAATTGCACTTAAAGCATAGGATAAGAGGCAGAATGTCCACAATGATGCACTTGGCCAAAAAGTGCGTATGCGTTTTTTCCTGAATATATTCAGGAAAAAACGCATACGCACTTTTTGGACAACCAAGCAAGCGTGTAAAGGAAATCTGCACTACAATGAAGTCTCACTGCCCCCCGGTCCAAAGGGCTATCTGAAAAAAGTGTAAAATCCAGAAAGGCAGGACAGGTCATGGAGAACAGGGAGCCTTGTTATGCTGATGGGCGGGATGTAAATTGCAAACAGCCAATCTGGAGAAGTGTATGGTGTTTCCTGAAACACGTAGGAAACAAAGCCACACAGCCTATGGCACTTCCACTTAGGGTCCTATAGCTTAGGGTAATTAAATTCAAAAACACACAGCCACCCCAAAATTTGGGACGGCACTGTTTACAAGAACCTCGTCTACGGTACAAGTTAAATATCCGAGAAAGCAAAAAATGGATAAAGAAGTTGTGGTACCTACGTACAATGGAATATCACTCAGCAATGAAATCCACGTCATTAGGCCCGTACCGGCATAATGAGTGGATTCAGGTACGACGATTCTACGAGAAATAAGTTACACAGAAAAAGAAACATCATAAGATATCACTAATACACGGAACGTAAACTTGGCTACACATGAACTGAATTACAAAACAGAACAGGGTCTCAAATTTAGAAAACCAACTTATGCTTGCTTATGGGGAAAGGTGAGTTGGGGTGCTGCATAAAACCAGAGATTGAAATTAGCACAGATACCGTTCCATAAGCCAAATATATAATAGACAAGACCTACTCCTTGCTCAACGAAATGGACTCAACACCCCATATTCAACGCCTGGGAATATACCTGACAAGTAAGAATCTTAAGACCCATGGATTTATATGTCTCCATAAGGAAGTCAAGCGTGTGTACAGTGGCCTAAACGCAGCAGTGTAAATCCGATAAATCCCAATATCAAAATAAATTTCACAAACAAAACACAATGACAGTGAAATAGAGAGCAATTCTTAAATAATTCATTCAGGGCTTGTGATGCAACCTGGATTTACCTCATCTACTGCCAGAGCTGAGTGAGACATAAGGTTGGACACTTCGGGCTGATAGCATTGGTGAGGTTCGATGAGCAAATGCAGACCATTTGAAGTCATACTGCATGGTACCCATTCCATGGGTCCCAACTTTCCAGGTTTAAGCGATTCTTCCTTCAGCTAAAGCATGCATGGGAAACCCACAGTATGGTGGACCGTGTGACCGGGAAACGTTTTCAAATGCATCTCAGTTTTTGTCCTCTTTTACTCGGGTTCACAATTCCAGACCCTTTACTAACACTCTCCCCACTTGTAGAGTCAGTGACTTTAACCTCCTATTTGGCACAGTTTGCAATTTCTGCGCAAAATGAACAGGAATAGGGAGAACAAGTGAGAGACTAACTGTAGCTGTCTGCACGGGCAAAGGGAACGCTCATTTCCCACGAGGAAGAGGAATTAACCAAAGGCTCAGCGTGCCCTGCCGGAAACAGATTAGGGCCTGAAGCTATCCTGCGGTTTTGCGGCCAGCTCACAAGAAAGCGAGTTGAAGAATGGAGCTCAGGGGCACTGTAATTCACAAACCTACAGAGTTATGAATGACAGCTATCGTCCACAAATGTATTGAAGTAAGTCTTCGAAGAGGACTTGAAAGCGGGGCAGAAATTCAGGAAAACGATTTCAGGGGGTAGACTGGAATTGCAGTTAAAGCATAGGAAAAGAGGCAGAATGTCGACAATGATGCACTTGGCCAAAAAGTGCGTATGCGTTTTTTCCTGAATATATTCAGGAAAAAACGCATACGCACTTTTTGGCCAACCAAGCAAGCGTGTAAAGGAAATCTGCACTACAATGAAGTCTCACTGCCCCCCGGTCAAAAGGGCCATCTGAAAAAAGTGTAAAATCCAGAAAGGCAGGACAGGTCATTGAGAACAGGGAGCCTTGTTATGCTGATGGGCAGGATGTAAATTGCCAACAGCCACTCTGGAGAAGTGTATGGTGTTTCCTGAAACACGTAGGAAACAAAGGAACACAGCCTATGGCACTTCCACTTATGGTCCTTAGCTTAGGGAAATTTAAATCAAAAACACACAGCCACCCCATAGTTTGGGACGGCTCTGTTTACAAGAACCTCGTCTACGGTACAGGTTAAATATCCGAGAAAGCAAAAAATGGATAAAGAAATTGTGGTACGCACGTACAATGCAATATCACTCAGCAAAGAAATCTACGTCATCAGGCCCGTAGCGGCAGAATGAGTGGATTCAGGTATGACGATTCTACAAGAAATAAGTCACACAGAAAAAGAAACATCATAAGATATCACTAATACACGGAATGTAAACTTGGCTAAACATGAACTGAATTACAAAACAGAACAGGGTCTCAAATTTAGAAAACCAACTTATGCTTGCTAATGGGGAAAGGTGAGTTGGGGTGCTGCATAAAACCAGAGATTGAAATTAGCACAGATACCGTTCCATAAGCCAAATATATAATAGAAAAGACCTACTCCTCGCTCAATGAAATGGGCTCAACACCCCATATTCAACGCCTGGGAATATACCTGACAAATAAGAATCTTAAAACCCATGAATTTATATGTCGCCATAAGGAAATCAAGCGTGTGTACAGTGGCCTAAATGCAGCAGTGAAAATCCGATAAATCCCATTATCAAAATAAATTTCAAATACAAAACACAATGACAGTGAAATAGAGAGCAATTCTTAAATAATTCATTCAGGGCTTGTGATGCAACCTGGATTTACCACATCTACACCCAGAGCTGGGTGAAACATAAGGCTGGACAGTTCGGGCTGATAGCATTGGTGAGGTTCGGTGAGCAAACGCAGACCCTTTGAAGTCATACTTCATGATACCCATTCCATGGGTCCCAACTCTCCAGGTTTAAGGGATTCTTCCTTCAGCTAAAACATGAATGGGACACCCAGAGTATGGTCCACCGTGTGACTGGGAAACGTTTTCAAATGCATCTCAGTTTTCGTCCCCTGGTACTCTGGTTCACCATTCCAGACGCTTTACTAACACTCTCCCCACTTGGAGAGTCAGTGCCTTTAACCTCCTGTTTGGCACAGTTTGCAATTTCTGCACAAGATGAACAGGAATAGGGAGAACCAGTGAGAGACTAGGTGTAGGTGTCTGCACGGGCAAATGGAACGCACATTTCCCACAAGGAAGAGGAATTAACCAAAGGCTCAGCGTGCCCTATTGGAAAGAGATTAGGGCCTGTAGCAATCCTGCGGTTTTGCGGCCAGCTCACAAGAAAGTGAGTTGAAGAAAGGAGCTCAGGGGCACTGTAATTCACAAACCTGCAGAGTTATGAATGACAGCTATCGTCCAAAAATGTATTGAAGTAAGTCTTCGAAGAGGACTGGAAAGCGGGGCAGAATTTCGGGAAAACGATTTCAGGGGGTAGACTGGAATTGCACTTAAAGCATAGGAAAAGAGGCAGAATATCCACAATGGTGCACTTGGCCAAAAAGTGCGTATGCGTTTTTTCCTAAATATATTCAGGAAAAAACGCATATGCACTTTTTGGCCAACCAAGCAAGCGTGTAAAGGAAATCTGCACTACAATGAAGTCTCACTGCTCCCTGTCAAAATGGCCATCTGAAGAAATGTAAAATCCAGAAAGGCAGGACAGGTCATGCAGAACAGGGAGACTTGTTATGCTGATGGGCGGGATGAAATTTGCCAACAGCCACTCTGGAGAAGTGTATGGTGTTTCCTGAAACACGTAGGAAACAAAGCCACACAGCCTATGGCACTTCCACTTAGGGTCCTATAGCTTAGGGAAATTAAAATCAAAAACACAGAGCCACCTCAAAGTTTGGGACGGCTCTGTTTACAAGAACCTCGTCTACGGCACAAGTTCAATATCCGAGAAAGCAAAAAATTAATAAAGAATTTGTGATACGTACGTACATTTGAATATCACTCAGCAATGAGATCTACGTCATCAGGCCCATAGCGGCATAATGAGTGGATTCAGGTACGACGATTCTACGAGAAATAAGTCACAGAAAAAGAAACATCATAAGATATCACTAATACACGGAACGTAAACTTGGCTACACATGAACTGAATTACAAAACAGAACAGGGTCTCAAATTTAGAAAACCAACTTATGCTTGCTTATGGGGAAAGGTGAGTTGGGGTGCTGCATAAAACCAGAGATTGAAATTAGCACAGATACCGTTCCATAAGCCAAATATATAATAGACAAGACCTACACCTTGCTCAACGAATTGGACTCAACACCCCATATTCAACGCCTGGGATTATAACTGACAAGTAAGAATCTTAAGACCCATGGATTTATATGTCTCCATAAGGAAGTCAAGCGTGTGTACAGTGGCCTAAACGCAGCAGTGAAAATCCGATAAATCCCATTATCAAAATAAATTTCAAAAACACAACACAATGACAGTGAAATAGAGAGCAATTATTATATAATTCATTCAGGGCTTGTGATGCAGCCTGGATTTACCACATCTACACCCAGAGCTGGGTGAGACATAAGGCTGGACACTTCGGGCTGATAGCATTGGTGAGGTTCGGTGAGCTAACGCAGACCCTTTGAAGTCATACTGCATGGTACCCATTCCATGGGTCCCAACTCTCCAGGTTTAAGGGATTCTTCCTTCAGCTAAAACATGCATGGGAAACCCAGAGTATGGTCCACCGTGTGATTGGGAAACGTTTTCAAATGCATCTCAGGTTTCGTCCACTGGTACTCGGGTTCACCGTTCCAGACGCTTTACTAACACTCTCCCCACTTGGAGAGTCAGTGCCTTTAACCTCCTGTTTGGCACAATTTGCAAATTCTGCGCAAGATGAACAGGAATAGGGAGAACCAATGAGAGACTAGCTGTAGGTGTCTGCACGGGCAAATGGAACGCTCATTTCCCACCAGGAAGAGGAATTAACCAAAGGCTCAACGTGCCCTGCCGGAACCAGATTAGGGCCTGAAGCAATCCTGCGGTTTTGCGGCCAGCTCACATGAAAGCGAGTTGAAGAAAGGAGCTCAGGGGCACTGTAATTCACAAACCTGCAGAGTTATGAATGACAGCTATCGTCCAAAAATGTATTGAAGTAAGTCTTCGAAGAGGACTTGAAAGCGGGGCAGAATTTCAGGAAAACGATTTCAGGGGGTAGACTGGAATTGCACTTAAAGCATAGGAAAAGAGGCAGAATGTCGACAATGATGCACTTGGCCAAAAAGGGCATATGCGTTTTTTCCTGAATATATTCAGGAAAAAACGCATATGCAATTTTTGGCCAACCAAGTAAGCGTGTAAAGGAAATCTGCACTACAATGAAGTCTCACTGCCCCCCGGTCAAAAGGGCCATCTGAAACAAGTGTAAAACCCAGAAAGGCAGGACAGGTCATGGAGAACAGGGAGCCTTGTTATGCTGATGGGCGGGATGTAAATTCCCAACAGCCACTCTGGAGAAGTGTATGGTTTTTCCTGAAACACGTAGGAAACAAAGCAACACAGCCTATGGCACTTCCACTAATGGTCCTAGAGCTTAGGGAAATTAAAATCAAAAACACACATCCACCCCAAAATTTGGGACGGCTCTGTTTACAAGAACCTCGTCTATGGTACACGTTAAATATCCAAGTAAGCAAAAAATGGATAAAGAAGTTGTGGTACGTACGTACAATGGAATATCACTCAGCAATGAGATCTACGTCATCAGGCCTGTAGCGGCATAATGAGTGGATTCAGGTAGGACGATTCTACGAGACATAAGTCACACATAAAAAGAAACATCATAAAATATCACTAATACACGGAACGTAAACTTGGCTACACATGAACTGAATTACAAAACAGAACAGGGTCTCAAATTGAGAAAACCAACTTATGCTTGTTTATGGGGAAAGGTGAGTTGGGGTGCTGCATAAAACCAGAGATTGAAATTAACACAGATACCGTTCCATAAGCCAAATATATAATACACAAAACCTACTCCTTGCTCAACGAAATGGACTCAACACCCCATATTCAACGCCTGGGAATATACCTGACAAGTAAGAATCTTAAAACCCATGGATTTATATGTCTCCATAAGGAAATCAAGCATGTGTACAGCGACCTAAACGCAGCAGTGAAAATCTGATAAATCCCATTATCAAAATAAATTTCAAAAACAAAACACAATGACAGTGAAATAGAGAGCAATTCTTAAATAATTCATTCAGGGCTTGTGATGCAACCTGGATTTACCACATCTACACCCAGAGCTGGGTGAGACATAAGGCTGGACACTTTACTCTGATAGCATTGTTGAGTTACGGTGAGCAAACACAGACCCTTTGAAGTCATACTGCATGGTACCCATTCCATGGGTCCCAACTCTCCAGGTTTAAGGGATTCTTCCTTCAGCTAAAAGATGCATGGGAAACCCAGTGTATGTTCCACCGTGTGATTGGGAAACGTTTTCAAATGCATCTCAGTTTTCGTCCCCTGGTACTCGGGTTCACCATTCCAGACGCTTTACTAACACTCTCCCCACTTGGAGAGTCAGTGCCTTTAACCTCCTGTTTGGCACAGTTTGCAATTTCTGCGCAAGATGTACAAGAATAGGGAGAACCAATGAGAGACTAGCTGTAGGTTTCTGCACGGGCAAATGGAACGCTCATTTCCCACTAGGAAGAGGAATTAACCAAAGGCTCAGCGTGCCCTGCCGGAACCAGATTAGGGCCTGAAGCAATCCTGCGGTTTTGCGGCCAGCTCACAAGAAAGCGAGTTGAAGAAAGGAGCTCAGGGGCACTGTAATTCACAAACCTGCAGAGTTATGAATGACAGCTATCGTCAAAAATGTATTGAAGTATGTCTTAGAAGAGGACTTGAAAGTGGGGGAGAATTTCAGGAAAACGATTGCAGGGTGTACACCGGAATTGCACTTAAAGCATAGGATAAGAGGCAGAATGTCCACAATGATGCACTTGGCCAAAAAGTGCGTATGCGTTTTTTCCTGAATATATTCAGGAAAAAACGCATACGCACTTTTTG
The DNA here is from genome assembly GCF_059928025.1 of Delphinapterus leucas. Lineage (NCBI taxonomy): Eukaryota > Metazoa > Chordata > Mammalia > Artiodactyla > Monodontidae > Delphinapterus > Delphinapterus leucas. The sequence goes on along the minus strand of NC_143135.1, from coordinate 117,805,969 downwards.
GACAACCAAGCAAGCGTGTAAAGGAAATCTGCACTACAATGAAGTCTCACTGCCCCCCGGTCCAAAGGGCTATCTGAAAAAAGTGTAAAATCCAGAAAGGCAGGACAGGTCATGGAGAACAGGGAGCCTTGTTATGCTGATGGGCGGGATGTAAATTGCCAACAGCCACCCTGGAGAAGTGTATGGTGTTTCCCGGAACACCGAAAAAACAAAGCTACGGAGCCTACGGCACTTCCACTTATGGTCCTATAGCTTAGGGAAATTAAAATCAAAAACACACAGCCACCCCAAAGTGTCGGACGGCTCTGTTTACAAGAACCTCGTCTACGGTACAAGTTAAATATCCCAGAATGTGAAAAATGGATAAAGAAGTTGTGGTACGTACGTACAATGGAATATCACACAGCAATGAAATCTATGTCATCAGGCCCGTCGCGGCATAATGAGTGGATTCAGGTACGATGATTCTAAGTGAAATAAGTCACACAGAAAATGAAACATCATAAGATATCACTACTACACGGAATGTAAACTTGGCTACACATGAACTGAATTACAAAACAGAACAGGGTCTCAAATTTAGAAAACCAACTTATGCTTGCTTAAGGGGAAAGGTGAGTTGGGGTGCTGCATAAAACCAGAGATAGAAATTAGCACAGATACCTTTCCATAAGCCAAATATGTAATAGTCAAGTCCTACCCCTTGCTCAACGAAATGGACTAAACACCCCATATTCAACGCCTAGGAATACACCTGACTAGTAAGAATCTTCAAACCCATGGATTTATATGTCTCCATAAGAGAATGAAGCATGTGTACAGCGGCATGAATGCAGCAGAGAAAATCCGATAAATCCCATTATCAAAATGAATTACACAAACAAAACCCAAGGACAGTGAAATAGAGAGCAATTCTTAAATAATTCATTCAGGGCTTGTGATGCAACCTGGATTTACCACATCTACACCCAGAGCTGAGTGAGTTATAAGGTTGGGCACTTCGGGCTGATAGCATTGGTGAGGTTCGATGAGCAAATGCAGACCCTTTGAAGTCATACAGCATGGTACCCATTCCATGGGTCCCAACTCTCCAAGTTTAAGGGATTCTTCCTTCAGCTAAAACATGCATGGGAAACCCACAGTATGGTGCACCGTGTGACTGGCAAACGTTTTCAAATGCATCTCAGTTTTCGTCCCCTTTTACTCGGGTTCACCATTCCAGACCCTTTACGAACACTCTCCCCACTTGGAGAGTCAGTGCCTTTAACCTCCTGTTGGGCACAGTTTGCAATTTCTGCGCAAGATGAAAAGGAATAGGGAGAACAAATGAGAGACTAGCTCTAGGTGTCTGCACGGGCAAATTTAACGCTCATTTCCCACCAGGAAGAGGAATTAACCAAAGGCTCAGCATGTCGTGCGGGAACCAGATTAGGGCCTGAGGCAATCCTGTGGGTTTGCGGCCAGCTCACAAGATAGCGAGTTGAAGAAATGAGCTCAGGGGCACTGTAACTCACAAACCTGCAGAGTTATAAATGACAGCTATCGTCCAAAAATATATTGAAGGAAGGCTGCGAAGACGACTTGTAAGTGGGGCAGAATCGCAGGAAAACGATTTCAGGGGGTAGACGGGAATTGCATTTAAAGCATAGGAAAAGAGGCAGAGCGTCGACAATGATGCTCTTGGCCAAAAAGGGCGTATGCGTTTTTTCCTGAATATATATATTCAGGAAAAAACGCATACGCCCTTTTTGGCCAACCAAGCAAGCATGTTAAAGAAATCTGCACTACAATGAAGTCTCACTGCCCCCCGGTCAAAAGGGCCATCTGAAAAAAGTGTAAAATCCAGAAAGGCAGCACAGGCCATGGAGAACAGGGAGCCTTGTTATGCTGATGGGCGGGATGTAAATTGCCAACAGCCACCCTGGAGAAGTGTATGGTGTTTCCCGGAACACCGAAAAAACAAAGCTACAGAGCCTACGGCACTTCCACTTATGGTCCTATTGCTTAGGGAAATTAAAATCAAAAACACACAGCCACCCCAAAGTGTCGGACGGCTCTGTTTACAAGAACCTCGTCTACGGTACAAGTTAAATATCCCAGAATGTGAAAAATGGATAAAGAAGTTGTGGTACGTACGTACAATGGAATATCACACAGCAATGAAATCTATGTCATCAGGCCCGTCGCGGCATAATGAGTGGATTCAGGTACGATGATTCTAAGTGAAATAAGTCACACAGAAAATGAAACATCATAAGATATCACTACTACACGGAATGTAAACTTGGCTACACATGAACTGAATTACAAAACAGAACAGGGTCTCAAATTTAGAAAACCAACTTATGCTTGCTTAAGGGAAAGGTGAGTTGGGGTGCTGCATAAAACCAGAGATAGAAATTAGCACAGATACCTTTCCATAAGCCAAATATGTAATAGTCAAGACCTACCCCTTGCTCAACGAAATGGACTAAACACCCCATATTCAACGCCTAGGAATACACCTGACTAGTAAGAATCTTCAAACCCATGGATTTATATGTCTCCGTAAGAGAATGAAGCGTCTGTACAGCGGCATGAATGCAGCAGAGAAAATCCGATAAATCCCATTATCAAAATGAATTACACAAACAAAACCCAAGGACAGTGAAATAGAGAGCAATTCTTAAATAATTCATTCAGGGCTTGTGATGCAACCTGGATTTACCACATCTACACCCAGAGCTGAGTGAGACATAAGGTTGGGCACTTCAGGCTGATAGCATTGGTGAGGTTCGATGAGCAAATGCAGACCCTTTGAAGTCATACAGCATGGTACCCATTCCATGGGTCCCAACTCTCCAAGTTTAAGGGATTCTTCCTTCAGCTAAAACATGCATGGGAAACCCACAGTATGGTGCACCGTGTGACTGGCAAACGTTTTCAAATGCATCTCAGTTTTCGTCCCCTTTTACTCGGGTTCACCATTCCAGACCCTTTACGAACACTCTCCCCACTTGGAGAGTCAGTGCCTTTAACCTTCTGTTGCGCATAGTTTGCAATTTCTGCGCAAGATGAAAAGGAATAGGGAGAACCAATGAGAGACTAGCTCTAGGTGTCTGCACGGGCAAAATTAACGCTCATTTCCCGCCAGGAAGAGGAATTAACCAAAGGCTCAGCATGCCGTGCCGGAACCAGATTAGGGCCTGAGGCAATCCTGTGGGTTTGCGGCCAGCTCACAAGATAGCGAGTTGAAGAAATGAGCTCAGGGGCACTGTAACTCACAAACCTGCAGAGTTATAAATGACAGCTATCGTCCAAAAATATATTGAAGGAAGGCTGCGAAGACGACTTGTAACTGGGGCAGAATTGCAGGAAAACGATTTCAGGGGGTAGACGGGAATTGCATTTAAAGCATAGGAAAAGAGGCAGAACGTCGACAATGATGCTCTTGGCCAAAAAGGGCATGTGCCTTTTTTCCTGAATATATTCAGGAAAAAACGCATATGCCCTTTTTGGCCAACCAAGCAAGCATGTTAAAGAAATCTGCACTACAATGAAGTCTCACTGCCCCCCGGTCAAAAGGGCCATCTGAAAAAAGTGTAAAATCCAGAAAGGCAGCACAGGCCATGGAGAACAGGGAGCCTTGTTATGCTGATGGGCGGGATGTTAATTGCCAACAGCCACTCTGGAGAAGTGTATGGTGTTTCCCGGAACACCGAAAAAACAAAGCTACGGAGCCTACGGCACTTCCACTTATGGTCCTATAGCTTAGGGAAATTAAAATCAAAAACACACAGCCACCCCAAAGTGTCGGACGGCTCTGTTTACAAGAACCTCGTCTACGGTACAAGTTAAATATCCCAGAATGTGAAAAATGGATAAAGAAGTTGTGGTACGTACGTACAATGGAATATCACTCAGCAATGAAATCTATGTCATCAGGCCCGTCGCGGCATAATGAGTGGATTCAGGTACGATGATTCTAAGTGAAATAAGTCACACAGAAAATGAAACATCATAAGATATCACTACTACACGGAATGTAAACTTGGCTACACATGAACTGAATTACAAAACAGAACAGGGTCTCAAATTTAGAAAACCAACTTATGCTTGCTTAAGGGGAAAGGTGAGTTGGGGTGCTGCATAAAACCAGAGATAGAAATTAGCACAGATACCTTTCCATAAGCCAAATATGTAATAGTCAAGACCTACCCCTTGCTCAACGAAATGGACTAAACACCCCATATTCAACGCCTAGGAGTACACCTGACTAGTAAGAATCTTCAAACCCATGGATTTATATGTCTCCGTAAGAGAATGAAGCGTGTGTACAGCGGCATGAATGCAGCAGAGAAAATCCGATAAATCCCATTATCAAAATGAATTACACAAACAAAACCCAAGGACAGTGAAATAGAGAGCAATTCTTAAATAATTCATTCAGGGCTTGTGATGCAACCTGGATTTACCACATCTACACCCAGAGCTGAGTGAGACATAAGGTTGGGCACTTCGGGCTGATAGCATTGGTGAGGTTCGATGAGCAAATGCAGACCCTTTGAAGTCATACAGCATGGTACCCATTCCATGGGTCCCAACTCTCCAAGTTTAAGGGATTCTTCCTTTACCTAAAACATGCATGGGAAACCCACAGTATGGTGCACCGTGTGACTGGCAAACGTTTTCAAATGCATCTCAGTTTTCGTCCCCTTTTACTCGGGTTCACCATTCCAGACCCTTTACGAACACTCTCCCCACTTGGAGAGTCAGTGCCTTTAACCTCCTGTTGGGCACAGTTTGCAATTTCTGCGCAAGATGAAAAGGAATAGGGAGAACCAATGAGAGACTAGCTCTAGGTGTCTGCACGGGCAAATTTAACGCTCATTTCCCACCAGGAAGAGGAATTAACCAAAGGCTCAGCATGCCGTGCCGGAACCAGATTAGGGCCTGAGGCAATCCTGTGGGTTTGCGGCCAGCTCACAAGATAGCGAGTTGAAGAAATGAGCTCAGGGGCACTGTAACTCACAAACTTGCAGAGTTATAATTGACAGCTATCGTCAAAAATATATTGAAGGAAGGCTGCGAAGACGATATGTAAGTGGGGCAGAATTGCAGGAAAACGATTTCAGGGGGTAGACGGGAATTGCATTTAAAGCATAGGAAAAGAGGCAGAACGTGGAAAATGATGCTCTTGGCCAAAAAGGGCGTATGCGTTTTTTCCTGAATATATTCAGGAAAAAATGCATACGCCCTTTTTGGCCAACCAAGCAAGCATGTTAAAGAAATCTGCACTACAATGAAGTCTCACTGCCCCCCGGTCAAATGGGCCATCTGAAAAAAGTGTAAAATCCAGAAAGGCAGCACAGGCCATGGAGAACAGGGAGCCTTGTTATGCTGATGGGTGGGATGTAAATTGCCAACAGCCACCCTGGAGAAGTGTATGGTGTTTCCCGGAACACCGAAAAAACAAAGCTACGGAGCCTATGGCACTTCCACTTATGGTCCTATAGCTTAGGGAAATTAAAATCAAAAACACACAGCCACCCCAATGTGTCGGACGGCTCTGTTTACAAGAACCTCGTCTACGGTACAAGTTAAATATCCCAGAATGTGAAAAATGGATAAAGAAGTTGTGGTACGTACGTACAATGGAATATCACTCAGCAATGAAATCTATGTCATCAGGCCCGTCGCGGCATAATGAGTGGATTCAGGTACGATGATTCTAAGTGAAATAAGTCACACAGAAAATGAAACACCATAAGATATCACTAATACACGGAATGTAAACTTGGCTACAGATGAACTGAATTACAAAACAGAACAGGGTCTCAAATTTAGAAAACCAACTTATGCTTGCTTAAGGGGAAAGGTGAATTTGGGTGCTGCATAAAACCAGAGATAGAAATTAGCACAGATACCTTTCCATAAGCCAAATATGTAATAGTCAAGACCTACCACTTGCTCAACGAAATGGACTAAACACACCATGTTCAACCCCTAGGAATACACCTGTGTAGTAAGAATCTTCAAACACTTGGATTTATATGTCTCTGTAAGAGAATGAAGCGTGTGTACAGAGGCATGAATGCAGCAGAGAAAATCCGATAAATCCCATTATCAAAATGAATTACACAAACAAAACCCAAGGACAGTGAAATAGAGAGCAATTCTTAAATAATGCATTCAGGGCTTGTGATGCAACCTGGATTTACCACATCTAAATCCAGAGCTGAGTGAGACATAAGTTTGGGCACTTCGGGCTGATAGCACTGGTGAAGTTCGATGAGCAAATGCAGACCCTTTGAAGTCATACTGCATGGTACCCATTCCATGGGTCCCAACTCTCCAGGTTTAAGGGATTCTTCCTTCAGCTAAAACATGCATGGGAAACCCACAGTATGGTGCACCGTGTGACCGGCAAACGTTTTCAAATGCATCTCAGTTTTCGTCCCCTTTTACTCGGGTTCACCATTCCAGACCCTTTACTAACACTCTCCCCACTTGGAGAGTCAGTGCTTTTAACTTCCTGTTTGGCACAGTTTGCAATTTCTGCGCAAGATGAACAGGAATAGGGAGAACCAATGAGAGACTAGCTGTAGGTGTATGCACGGGCAAATTTAGTGCTCATTTCCCACCAGGAGGAGGAATTAACCAAAGGCTCAGCATGCCGTGCCTGAACCAGATTAGGGCCTGACAATCTTGCGGGTTTGCAGCCAGCTCACAAGATAGCGAGTTGAAGAAAGGAGCTCAGGGGCACTGTAACTCACAAACCTGCAGAGTAATAAATGACAGCTATCGTCCAAAAATATATTGAAGGAGGTCTGCAAAGACGACTTGTAAGCGGGACAGATTTGCAGGAAAACGATTTCAGGGGGTAGACGGGAATTGCATTTAAAGCATAGGAAAAGAGGCAGAAAGTCAACAATGATGCTCTTGGCCAAAAAGGGCGTATGCGTTTTTTCCTGAATATATTCAGGAAAAAACGCATACGCACTTTTTGGCCAACCAAGCAAGCATGTTAAAGAAATCTGCACTACAATGAAGTCTCACTGCCCCCCTGTCAAAAGGGCCATCTGAAAAAAGTGTAAAATCCAGAAATGCAGCACAGGCCATGGAGAACAGGGAGCCTTGTTATGTTGATGGGTGGGATGTAAATTGCCAACAGCCACTCTGGACAAGTGTATGGTGTTTCCTGGAACACCTAAAAAACAAAGCAACGAAGACTACGGCACTTCCACTTATGGTCCTATAGCTTAAGGAAATTAAAATCAAAAAACACAAACACCCCAAAGTTTCGGACGGCTCTGTTTACAAGAACCTCGTCTACGGTTCAAGTTAAATAACCCAGAATGTGAAAAATGGATGAAGTAGTAGTGGTACCTACATACAATGGAATATCACACAGCAATGAAATCTATGTCATCAGGCCCGTCGCGGCATAATGAGTGGATTCATGTACAAAGATTCTAAGGGAAATAAGTCACACACAAAATGAAACATCATAAGATATCACCAATACACGGAATGTAAACTTGGCTGCACATGAACTGAATTACAAAACAGAACAGGGTCTCAAATTTAGAAAAACAACTTATGCTTGCTTAAGGGGAAAGGTGAGTTGGGGTGCTGCATAAAACCAGAGATAGAAATTAGCACAGATACCTTTCCATAAGCCAAATATGTAATAGTCAAGACCTACCCCTTGCTCAACGAAATGGACCAAACAACACATATTAAACGCCTAGGAATACACCCGACTAGTAAGAATCTTCAAACCCATGGATTTATATGTCTCCATAAGAGAATCAAGCGTGTGTACAGCTGCATGAAGGCAGCAGAGAAAATCCGATAAATCCCATTATCAAAATAAATTGAAAAACAAAACACAATGACAGTGAAATAGAGAGCAATTCTTAAATAATTCATTCAGGGCTTGTGATGCAACCTGGATTTACCTCATCTACACCCAGAGCTGAGTGAGACATAAGGTGGACACTTCGGGCTGATAGCATTGGTGAGGTTCGATGAGCAAATGAAGACCATTTGAAGTCATACTGCATGGTACCCATTCCATGGGTTCCAACTCTCCAGGTTTAAGCGATTCTTCCTTCAGCTAAAACATGCATGGAAACCCACAGTATGGTGCACCGTGTGACTGGCAAACGTTCTCAAATGCATCTCAGTTTTCGTCCCCTTTTACTCGGGTTCACGATTCCAGAACGTTTACTAACACTCTCCCCACTTGGAGAGTCAGTGCCTTTAACCTCCTGTTTGGCACAGTTTGCAATTTCTGCGCAAGATGAACAGGAATAGGGAGAACCAATGAGAGACTAGCAGTAAGTGTCTGCACGGGCAAATTTAATGCTCATTTCCCACCAGGAAGAGGAATTAACCAAAGGATCAGCATGCAGTGCCGGAAACAGATTAGGGCCTGAAGCAATGCTGCGGGTTTGCGCCCAGCTCACAAGTTGTGAGTTGAAGAAAGGAGCTCAGGGGCACTGTAACTCACAAACATGCAGAGTTATAAATGACAGCTATCGTCCAAAAATATATTGAAGGAAGGCTGCGAAGACGACTTGTAAGCGGGGCAGAATTGCAGGAAAACGATTTCAGGGGGTAGACGGGAATTGCATTTAAAGCATAGGAAAAGAGGCAGAACGTCGACAATGATGCTCTTGGCCAAAAAGGGTGTATGCGTTTTTTCCTGAATTTATTCAGGAAATAAAGCATATGCGCTTTTTGGCCAACCAAGCAAGCATGTTAAAGAAATCTGCACTACAATGAAGTCTCACTGCCCCCCGGTCAAAAGGGCCATCTGAAAAAAGTGTAAAATCCAGAAAGGCAGCACAGGCCAAGGAGAACAGCGAGCCTTGTTATGCTGATGGGCGGGATGTAAATTGCCAACAGCCAGTCTGGAAAAATGTATGGTGTTTCCCGGAACATCTAAAAAACAAAGCAACGGAGCCTATGGCACTTCCCCTTATGGTCCTATAGCTTAGGAAAGTTAAAATCAAAAACACACAGCCACCCCAAAGTGTCGGACGGCTCTGTTTACAAGAACCTCGTCTACGGTACAAGTTAAATATCCCAGAATGTGAAAAATGGATAAAGAAGTTGTGGTACGTACGTACAATGGAATATCACACAGCAATGAAATCTATGTCATCAGGCCCGTCGCGGCATAATGAGTGGATTCAGGTACGATGATTCTAAGTGAAATAAGTCACACAGAAAATGAAACATCATAAGATATCACTACTACACGGAATGTAAACTTGGCTAGACATGAACTGAATTACAAAACAGAACAGGGTCTCAAATTTAGAAAACCAACTTATGCTTGCTTAAGGGGAAAGGTGAGTTGGGGTGCTGCATAAAACCAGAGATAAAAATTAGCACAGATACCTTCACATAAGCCAAATATGTAATAGTCAAGGCCTACACTTTGCGCAATGAAATGGACTAAATACCCCATATTCAACGCCTAGGAATACACCTGACTGGTAAGAATCTTCAAACCCATGGATTTATATGTCTCCGTTAGGGAATGAAGCGTGTGTACAGCAACATGAATGCAGCAGAGAAAATCCGATAAATCCCATTATCAAAATGAATTACAAATACCAAACACAAGGACAGTGAAATAGAGAGCAATTCTTAAATAATTCATTCAGGCTTGTGATGCAACCTGGATTTACCACATCTACACCCAGAGCTGAGTGTGACATAAGGTTGGGCACTTCGGGCTGATAGCACTGGTGAGGTTCGATGAGCAAATGCAGACCCTTTGAAGACATACTGCATGGTACCCATTCCATGGGTCCCAAATCTCCAGTTATAAGGGATTCTTCCTTCAGCTCAAAACATGCATGGGAAACCCACAGTATGGTGGACCGTGTGACCGGCAAACGTTTTCAAATGCATCTCAGTTTTCCTCCCCTTTTACATGGGTTCACCATTCCAGACCCTTTACTCACACTCTCCCCACTTGGAGAGTCAGTGCCTTTAACCTCCTGTTGGGCACAGTTTGCAATTTCTGCGCAAGATGAACAGGAATAGGGAGAACCAATGAGAGACTAGCTGTAGGTGTCTGTACGGGCAAATTTAACGCTCATTTCCCACCAGGAAGAGGAATTAACCAAAGGCTCAGCATGCCCTGCTGGAACCAGATAAGGGCCTGAAGCAATCCTGCGGGTTTGCGGCCAGCTCACAAGTTAGCGAGATGAAGCAAGGAGCTCAGGGGCACTGTAACTCACAAACCTGCAGAGTTATAAATGACAGCTATCGTCCAAAAATATATTGAAGTATGTCTGCGAAGAGGACTTAGAATTTGGGCAGAAATTCAGGAAAACGATTTCAGGGGGTAGACTGGAATTGCACTTAAAGCCTAGGAAAAGACGGAGAACAGCGACAATGATGCACTTGGCCAAAAAGGGCGTATGCGTTTTTTCCTGAATATAATCAGGAAAAAACGCATACGCCCTTTTTGGCCAACCAAGCAAGCGTGTAAAGAAATCTGCACTAAAATGAAGTCTCTCTGCCCCCCGGTCAAAAGGGCCATCTGAAAAAAGTGTAAAATCCAGAAAGGCAGGACAGGCCATGGAGAAGAGGGAGCATTGTTATCCTGATTGTCGGCATGTGAATTGCCAACAGCCACTCTGGAGAAGTGTATGGTATTTCCTGAAACACATAAGAAACAAAGCAACACAGCCTATGGCACTAACACTTATGGTCCTATAGCTTAGGGAAATTAAAATCAAAACCACACAGGCACCCCAAAATTTGGAACGGCTCTGTTTACAAAAACCTCTTGTACGGTACAAGTTAAATATCCCAGAGGGCGAAAAATGGATAAAGAAGTTGTGGTTCTTACGTACAATGGAATATCACTCAGCAATGAAATCTATGTCACCAGGCCCGTAGCGGCATAATGAGTGGATTCAGGTACGATGATTCTACGTGCAATAGGTCACACAGAAAAAGAAACATCATAAGATATCACTAATACACGGAATGTAAACTTGGCTACACATGAAATGAATTACAAAACAGAACAGTGTCTCAAATTTAGAAAACCAACTTATGCTTGCTTTTTGGGAAAGGTGAGTTCGGGTGCTGCATAAAAACAGAGATTGAAATTCGCACTGATACCGTTCCATAAGCCAAATATGTAATAGACAAGACCTACTGCTTGCTCAACGAAATGGGCTCAACACCCCATATTCAACGCCTAGGAATATACCTGCCTAGCAAGAATCTTAAAACCCATGGATTTATATGTGTCCATAAGAGAATCCAGCGTGTGTTCAGTGGCCTAAAGGCAACAGTGAAAATCCGATAAATCACATTATCAAAATAAATTTCAAAAACAAAACACAATGACAGTGAAATAGAGAGCAATTCTTAAATAATTCACTCAGGGCTTCTGATGCAACCTGGATTTACCACATGTACACCCAGTGCTGGGGAGACATAAGGCCGGACACTTCGCCCTGATAGTATTGTTGAGGTTCGGTGAGCAATTGCAGACCCTTTGAAGTCATACTGCATGGTACCCATTCCAAGGGTCCCAACTCTCCAGGTTTAAGGGATTCTTCCTTCCGCTACATCATGTATGGGAAACCCAGAGTATGGTCCACCATGTGATTGGGAAACGTTTTCAAATGCATCTCAGTTTTCGTCCCTTTATACTCGGGTTCACCATTCCAGATGCTTAACTAACACTCTCCCCACTTGGAGAGTCAGTGCCTTTAACCTCCTGTTTGTCACAGTTTGCAATTTCTGCGCAAGATGAACAGGAATAGGGAGAACCAATGAGAGACTAGCTGTAGGTGTCTGCACGGGCAATTTAATGCTCATTTCTCACCAGGAAGTGGAATTAACCAAAGGCTCAGAATGCCGTGCCGGAACCAGATTAGGGCCTGAAGCAATACTGCGGGTGTGCAGGCAGCTCACAAGATAGCGAGTTGAACAAAGGAGCTCAGGGGCACTGTAATTCACAAACCTGCAGAGTTATAAATGACAGCTATCGTCCAAAAATATATTGAAGGAAGGCTGCGAAGAGGACTTGAAAGCGGGGCAGAATTCCAGGAAAACGATTTCAGGAGGTAGACGGGAAATGCACTGAAAGCATAGGAGAAGAGGCAGAACCTCGACAATGATGCACTTGTTCAAAAAGTGCATATGCGTTTTTTCCAAGGCCCTCCTTAAAGAGGGTAGGGGGCTCCCAGCATGCTTCAGTGGCCAACAGAGGGCCCACATCGCCAAGGTGACGTGAGCCAGCCAGGCAGGAGTGACCTCACATCAGAGGGCCCACCTCACAGAAGGGTAAGGGACCCAGCCATTATCAGACTCTCACCAGAGGGCCCACATCAGCAAGGGGCTGGGAACCAGGCAGGAGTGTCTTCACACCCGTGGGGCCACATCATCGCAAGTTGAGGTACCCAGCACATGTGGCCTCAAACCAGAGGACCCACATCTCCATGGGTCTCGGAGCGAGGCAGGCAGGATGAACCTCAAAACACGTGGCCCATTGTATAAAAAAGGTGAGGAATCCAGCAGTTGGAACATCCCAGCAGGCGGCCCAGAGCACCGAGGCTATGGGATCCAGGCAATGATGAACTCACAACAGAGGGCCCTCATCATGAAACTGTGAGCAACCTAGCCATTGTGACCTCAGAGCACAAGGCCCACATCCCCATGGGGAAGCGAACCAAGCAGGAGTGTCATCGCACCAGTGGGCACACATCAGAAAATGTGGGGAGCCCAGCAGTTAGGGCCTGATGCCAGAGGGCCCTCATCACCGAGGAGAGGAGGCTCCCAGCAGGCTCCAACTGCTACAAGAGGGCCAACGTCGCCAATGCGGGGTGTGCCAGCCAGGCAGGAGTGACCTCAGAGCAGAGGGCCAACCTCAAAAAAGTGTGAGGAACCCAAAGAGGATTAGACTCTCACCAGAGGGCCCACATCACCAAGAGGATCAGAACCAGGCAGGACTGTCTTCACACCAGGGTGACCACATCATAGAAAGGTGAGGAACCCAGCACATGTGGCCTAAACCAGAAGACCCACATCTCCAAGGGGCTCGGAGTGAGGCATGCAGGAGTAGCCTCACAACACAGGGCCCATAGAATAAAAAAGCTGAGGAATCCTGCAGTGGGAACCTCCCAGCAGGCGGCCCAGAGCACCGAGTCTATGCGATCCAGGCTGCAGTGAACTCACAGCAGAGGGCCCATATCATGAAACTGTGAGCAACCCAGCCATTGGGACCTCACAGCAGAAGGCCCACATCCCCATGGGGTTGGGAACATGGCAAGAGTGTCCTCGCACCACTTAGCACGTATCAGAAAAAGTGGGTACCCAGCAGTTACGGCCTGACGCTAGAGAGCCCTCATCACCGAGGGGAGGTGGCTCCCAGCAGGCTCCAACTGCCACAAGAGGGCCGATGTCGCCAAGGCGGGGTGTGCCAGCCAGTCAGTAGTGACCTCACAGCAGAGGGCCCACCTCACAGAAGGGTGAGGAACCCAGCCAGGATCAGACTCTCACCAGAGGGCCCACATCACCAAGGGGATAGAAACCAGGCAGGAGTGTCCTCACACCAGCGGGGCCACATCATCGAAAGGTGAGGGACCCAGCACACGTGGCCTCAAACCAGAGGACACACATCACCAAGGGGCTGGGAGTGAGTCAGGCAGGAGGAGTCTCCAAACAGAGGGCCCATAGAAGAGAAAAGGTGAGGAATCCCGCAGTTGGAACCTCCCCGCAGGCGGCCAGGAGCAGCGAGGCTATGGGATCCAGGCCGGAGTGAACTCACACCAGAGGGCCCTCATCATGAAACTGAGCCACCCACCGTTGGGACCTCAGAGCAGAAGGCCCATATTCCCATGGGGTTGGTAACCTGGCAGGAGTGTACTCACACCACAGGGCGCACATCAGAAAATTTTGGGAGCCCAGGAGTTAGAGCCTGACGCCAGAGGGCCCTCATTACCGAGGGGAGGAGACTCCCAGCAGGCACCAACTCCCACCTGAGGGCCCACGTCGCCAAGGTGACGTGTGCCAGTCAGGCAGGAGTGACCTCACAGCAGAGGGCCTACCTCACAGAAGGGTGAGGAAACCAGCCAGGATAAGACTCTCACCAGAGAGCCCACATCACCAAGGGGACCGGAACAAGGCAGGAGTGTCCTCACACCAGTGTGGCCACATTATAGAAAGGTGACGAACCCAGCACATGTGGCCTAAACCAGAGGACCCACATTTCCAAGGTGCTCCGAGTGAGGCAGGCAGGAGTAGCCTAACAACACAGGGCCCACAGAATAAAAAATGTGAGGAATCCAGCAGTTGGAACCCCCCAGCAGGTGGCCCAGAGTACGGAGCCTATGTGATCCAGGCCACAGTGAACTCACAGCAGAGGGCTCACATCATGACACTGTGAGCAACCCAGCTGGTGGGACCTCAGAGCAGAAGGCCCACATCCCCATGGGGATGGGAACGTGGCAGGAGTGTACTCGCACGACAGGGCACATATCAGAAAATTTTGGGAGCCCATGAGTTAGGGCCTGATGCCAGAGGGCCCTCATTACCGAGGGGAGGAGACTCCCAGCAGGCACCAACTCCCAACTGAGGACCCACATCGCCAAGGTGATGTGTGCCAGCCAGGCAGGAGTGACCTCACAGCAGAGGGCCCACCTCCCAGAAGGGTGAGGAATCCAGCCAGGATCAGACTCTCACCAGAGGGCCCCCATCACCAAGGGGATGGGAACCAGGCAGGAGTGTCCTCACACCAGTGGGGCCACATCAATAAAGGTGAGGAAACCGGCACATGTGGCCTCAAACCAGAGGACCCACATCACAAAGGGGCTGGGAGTGAGTCAGGAAGGAGGAGCATGAAAACACAGGACCCAAAGAATAAAAATGGTAAGGAATCCAGCAGTAGGAACCTCCCAGCAGGCGGCTCAGAGCACAGAGTCTATGGGATCTAGGCCTGGGTGAACTAACACCAGAGAGCCAACATCCTGAAACTGTGAACAACACAGGTGTTGGGACCATAGAGCAGAAGGCACATGGGGATGGGAACCTGGCAGGAGTGCCCTCACACCACTTAGCACGTATCAGAAAATGTGGGTAACCAGCAGTTAGGGCCTGATGCCAGAGGGTCTCATCACTGAGGGGAGGAGGCTCCCAGCGGGCTCCAACTGCCACCAGAGGGCCGACGTCGCCAAGGCGGGGTGTGTCAGCCAGGCAGGAGTGACCTCAGAGAAGAGGGCCCACCTCACAGAAGTGTGAGGAGCCCAACCAGGATCAGACTCTCACTGGAGGGCTCACATCACCAAGGGGATGGGAACCAGGCAGGAGTGTCCGCACACCAGTGGGGCCACATCTGCGAAAGGTGAGGAACCCAGCACATGTGGCCTCAAACCAGAGGACACACATCACCAAGGGGCTGGGAGTGAGGCAGGTGTCTGGAGGGGCACATTTAACTCTAATTTCCCACCAGGAAGAGGAATTAACCAAAGGCTCAGAGTGCCGTGCGGGACCCTGATTACGGCCTGAAGCAAACCTGCGGTTCTGTGGCCAGCTTTCAAGGAAACGAGTTAAGAAAGGAAATCACAGGCACTGTAATTCACAAACCTGCAGAGTTATAAATGACAGCTATTGGCAAAAATATATTGAAGTAAGTCTGCACAGAGGACTTGAAAACGAGGCAGAATTGCAGGAATCATATTTCAGGAGGTAGATTGGAATTGCATTTAAAGCATGTGAAAAGCGGCAGATCTTTGACAGTGATGCACTTGGACAAAAAGTGCGTATACATTTTTTCCTGAATATATTCAGGAAAAAACGCATATGCCCTTTGTGGCCAACCAAGAATTCGAGCAATGGAAATCCGCACTACAATGAACTCTCATTTCCCATTCGTCAAAAGAGCCATCTGAAAAAAGTGTAAAACCCAGAAACACAGGACAGGCCATGGAGAACAGGGAGCCTTGTTATGCTGATGGACGGATTGTAAATTGCCAACAGACACTCTGGTGATGTTTATAGTGTATGCTGAAACATCTAAAAAACAAAGCTACAGAGCCTAGGGCACTTCCACTTTTGGCCCTATAGCTTAGGAAAATTAAAATCAACAAGACACAGCCAACACAATATCCAGGGCTGCTGTGTTTACAAGAACCTTGAGTCCAGTACAAATTAAATATCCCAGAAAGAAAAAAATGGATAAAGGAGTTGTCCTACTTACGTACAACGGAATATCACTCAGCAATGAAATCAATGTCATCAGGCCTGTAGCAGCAAATTGAGTGGATTTAAGTATGATGATTCTAAGAGAAATATGTCACACAGAGAAACATAATTATCATAAGATATCACAAATAGAGGGAGTGTAAACTTGGCTACACATAAACTGAATTACAAAACCGAGCAGAGTCTCACATTTAGATAAAAACTTATGCTTGCTTAACGGGAAAGTTGAGTTGGGGTGCTGTATAAAACCAGAGATTGAAATGAGCACACATACCGTTCCATAAGCCAAATATGTAATAGACAAGACCTACTCTTTGCTCAACGAAATAGACTAATCCATGGTGTATCACCTCACACCTGTTAGAATGGGCATCATCAGAAAATCTACAAACAACAAATGCTGGAAAGGGTGCGGAGATAAGGAAACCTCTTCCACTATTGTTGGGAATGTAAATTGATGCAGTCACTGTGGAGAACATTATGGAGTTTCTTATAAAACTAAGAATAGAATTACCATATAATACAGCAATCCCACTACTGGGCATATACCCAGACAAAACCATAAAACGAAAAGAGACATTCACCGCAATGTTCATTGCATCACTATTTACAATATCCAGGTAATGGAAGCAACCTAAATGCCCACAGACAGACGAATGCATAAAGATGAGGTACATATATAAAATGGAATATTACTAAGCCATAAAAAGGAATGAAATTGGGTCATTTGTAGAGACGTTGATGGATCTAGAGGCTGTCATACAGAGTGAAGTAAGTCAGAAAGAGAAAAACAAATCCTGTATATAAATGCATATATGTGGAACCTAGAAAAGTTGTACAGATGAAGCGTTTTGCAAGGCAGAAATAGAGCAACAGATGTAGACAACAAACGTATGGACACCAAGGGGGGAAAGCTGTTAGGGGGGTGGTGGTGGGAGGAGTTGAGAGATTGGGATTGGCATGTATACATTTCTATGTATAAAATAGGTAACCAAAAAGAACCTGCTGTATAAAAAAATAAAATAAAATTCAAAATTACAAAAAGTAAAACAGAAAAAATATTCTTCCCTTCACATACATGTATTTATATGAATAAATTATTTCCATGCTTATATCTGTAAATACAAAAAAGAGGAATAAAATCTACCTTGAACCAAAAACGAAAAAAAGAAAAAAAAACAGAACCCACCAGTTACACAGAGGAAAACCGTATCAGGGCCCTTGCTCCAGTTGTAAACAATTCTGAAGTTGGTCAGTGGTGGGGAATCATCTCCCATTCAGCCAGCATGCCCCACGCAACAAGCGTCCTCATTGCAAAGCTGGGGGCCCGTGCCGAGGCATCTGTGAGTAAACGTGGGCCGAGCCCCAGGCCAGCTGCTGCAGAAATGTTCCCACCCTTCCCAGGTAAAACACCTGAATATGTACAAGGACTTGAAAGCCTAGAGGAAGGGCCATGGAGCCACATGAGCGACAGCATGCCAGCCGACTTGGTGCCTGCAGGCCAGACAGGATGGTCCTGGCCCTGGGTGCTCTTCTGGAAGCTTTCCATTTCCCTGCCTGAGATACCCCTCCTGTCCCGGCCCCCACTGCTTTCTTCCTTACTCACCTCTGCCCAGGAAGAAATTCCAGCGGCAGGTATGGGTGGCACATCCTCTTCTTTAGCAGGTGGCATCTTGGCAACTGCTGCAGAAAGTCCAGCAGAGCCCCACTCACACTGGGTAACCCACAAAGCCGTGGCCTCTCACTCCCTCCCACCAGTCCAGCCCCGAGACTGCTGACAGGGCAGAAAATGGCGTCAGGCACAGCTGCAGGTGCTCTTGCTGCCTGGAGCGGTGTTTATATTGATCTCAACCCAGGCACACCTGGGGAGGTCTGGCCGGCACGGTCGGGCTTCCCAGGCCAGCCAATAATCACCCCTCAGGGGCTCACAGTTGCAGAAACTGGAACTTGCTGAATCGGCCAGGTCCAAGGAACAGGTGTGGGCTCCTGAGAGTCAGGATAGACAAGGGGCTGCAGCTCTGGCTTGTTTTCTAATTATATTATCTGGCCCATGAGTGGGAGACAACTTCAAGAAAACCCTCTCCTAATGAGAGGAACCCAGGAGTCAGGGAGAGGAGGGGTGGGTGGTGGGTGGAGACAGAGGCCTGGTGCCCCGGGTGCAGTGGAAGTCTCTGGAAGACCAGGTGGAGGGAGGCCACACAGAGTGATGCCCAGGGTCACAGACCTGTCGGAGCTGCTGTTTGTTAGTTCAAGTCCTGCTCTGAGGTGCTCTGTGTCAGATCTGAGTGACAGGTGAGCTGGGAGTGCTCTGCAATGAGGGCGATGTGCATGGCTCCTGTGTGCCCAGCCCTGCCACGGTACCTGAAAGGGTTGCTCTGTATCCTGGGAGGGGCCTGACCACGAGAGCCCCGTGGGCTGGGGTGGGGGTGGGGTACCTGCCCAGGTGAGCTCCATATCCTGGGATTGGCCTGACCTCGAGAGCCCCATGGGCTGCTGGAGTCCTGGTAAAAGATGTCAGGACAGTCAGTGAAGCCACCGAGGATATACCTCCAGTAGTTCCTAAACCCTACACCCTGCTGGTCATTCTACTAACCACCAGGACATGGTATTCTGTATTAGTCTTCAATGAAGCCTTCTTTTGTATTCTATTAGTCCCAGAGTCACAAGAAATTTTGGCTTGTGAGTGGCAGGACTCAACATACAACTAAAACAATACTTCCGGGCCGTGTTGCCCCAAGGGTTCAAAAATTCCCACACCATCTTTGGGGAAAGCTCAGCTAAAGACCTAAAAGTTCTACCTCTGGAAAAGGAAACACTCCTTCAATATGCAGACGACATTCTGATCGCCAGCCCTACTAAGGAGACCTCTGAACTACCAAGCCAATAAAGGATACAAGTTGTCCAAGAAAAAGCTCAAATATCACAGACTATGGTGACCTGCGTGGGCTGCATTCTCACAGAAGGTCGGAGAAGCTCATCCCAGGAAAGGGAAGAAACAATTTACAGCCTTACCCATTTCTAAAACTAGAAGACAGCTTAGGGGTTCCTGGGGAGGCCAGGGTTTGCTGCTTCTGGATCCCTAACTACAGTCTACTAGCTGGGCCTCTATATGAAACACTGAAAGGAAAAGATGATGATCCTTTTGAATAGAATCCAGAAGTGGCCTTTCAAGAATGGAAAGAGCAGTCAATTCAGACCCTTGCCCTGGAACTCCCTAATTTAGCTAAACCCTTTGACCTTTACATTCCTAGTGAAATTTGAATGGCCAGTGGAGTATTAGTGCAAAACCTGGGACCACTTGAAATGGAACAATGCAAGAATGCCATCCAGGTAGGATAAACTACGGTCACCAAGGGGCTTGGCCCACCGCCACATCTGGCCAAGATACTGGCAGTATCTGAAAACCTGGAAATCAGCAGCCCAAAAGGCCACCTCCCTCCTAAGGGAAAAGGACCCCACGTGGTGATCCTAACCCCCAACCATGCCCTGAAGTTGCAGGGTTTGCTCCGTGGGCACACTGACCTTGAGTGAGGAGGTCCTCCAACTCCAACCTCCAGAGAGATAACTGGGGCAAAGGGGCACCATGACGACTCGTGTGACCATCACTTGACCTGGAGTTTCTCTCATAAAACAACAAGAGTGTGTCCCAAAAGAGTAGACTACTGCTTGCAGGACTTACTGCACCCAGAGGGGAGGTAATAATCTTGGCAGGGGAACCGTATATCACGCTGTCACCATAGAAAAGCCTACAGACACTGTGATGATGGTGGCCAATAAGACCGGCTGGACTCCTGTTTACTTCAAAAGGCTGTTGACTCAGTGGCCATCATGGTCCTTCATCACCACTGACCCTGGACTGTCTGGGAGTTGAGCAGTCAGGGTGCTGACACCTGGTGCTGTTTTTACGTTAATTCAGGGGCCTAACTGAAGAAAGCACAGACTACTGGTCAGAGCATCTAGGCTGGCAGAAACGGTCAGCCTAAGGTGGCCGAACAAATGTGGGGTGGGGTGAAACTGGACCTCACAGCGTCACTGCACATCTCCTTCCTGGACCCTTAAAGGTCATTAGAATCTATAACACTACCAATACTTGTGCTCAGGCGGAGGAGCAGGGAGGCAGGAGGCCTGCGGACAATCAACGTCACCTGGAGGCTGCTGGGGAGAAGTTCAGACCCTCTCCCACAGGTATGAGGGCTCCTAACTCAGCACTCAGCAGTTACAGATGAAGGGTCTGCACCCTCAGCACTCTAAGAATGAGGAAGGGGACAAAATGCAGAAGAGGGGTTTGTCCCAGGCAAAGCCCCTTAAAAATCCCTGGGAGATAAAAATAGAATCTGGGCAATAAAATAAAGTCTAACCTATTTTATCCTTTGTGCTTTGTCTAATTTCACGTGCTCCTAGGGTCCCGCATACAGAGGTTCAACAGCCGGCACTTCAGACCAGATTTCCTAGTGCAGAATGGCTGGGTCGACACTTCAGCTCCTGGAGCACAGTGCAGACTCCGCGATATAGAGCCTGAGCTGCAGCCAACCGGGCCCTCGAGAGCTCCGCCCCCTCCCTCCCACTGACTCTGACAGGATCTCTACACAGCAGCCCAGCCCACAGCCCACGGGGTAGCACATGCTCTCACCTCTGCATTCTCTGATCAAAATATAAAGTTTCCTTTGCTTCTGA
Source organism: Delphinapterus leucas (assembly GCF_059928025.1). Lineage (NCBI taxonomy): Eukaryota > Metazoa > Chordata > Mammalia > Artiodactyla > Monodontidae > Delphinapterus > Delphinapterus leucas. The sequence goes on along the minus strand of NC_143135.1, from coordinate 117,785,065 downwards.
ACCAAACTCAGTCTCGATCTGTTGGCTCCAATGACACTGGGCAGGGGGACACTTGTTGGGGTCCACTCTGGAGGATCAGTAACAGAAATTGAGAACATTGTAACTTCAATGAACAGATGTGTGAGCCAAACTGTAATTAACATAGAACAGTGTATAAGGCTCGGGTAAAATAAGATGTTTCTAACACTTCCATTTGATATTTCCATCACTTTATTATAAGCAAGTTCAGTGAAAGGTTTGTCTTATTTGTCAGGTCAATACTAGAGAAACGAAGTGATTTCTTTCCAAGGATGTACATCTAATAATCTTGGTTAAAGCTTCAATCTTGTTTTAAATGCTTTTCCATTGAAAATGATACCTCTCTTTCAGCTCCCCCATTTCTGAGAAGTATAAAATCTTATAATTTATTATTACCAAAGGGGAAAGGTGGGAGGAGGGATAAATTAACAGTTTGGGATTAACACATACACACTGCTATGTATAAAATCGATCATCAACAAGGAACTACTGTACAGCACAGGGAACTACACTCAATATTTTGCAATAACCTATAAGGGGAAATAATCTGAAAAAAGAATAGATATTTTTATTGACATCATCTATTAATGACAGTTAAAATGGAACCTAACGGAAGCCGGTGGTGAGTGCTTCTGACCCTGAAGACTTCAATCATCTAAAGTTTGGACTCTGCCTACTTCCCAAGGCCCTTAATGAACATATGTGTAGCCGTAGCTTAAAAAATTCCCCAGTTTGGGTTGTGGAGAGACAGTGATTTTGAAAAAGCCCTGGTGTTCTCCTCACATGAATGGGACACTTCCTACAGCTAAAATATGCCTGTCACACCCAGAAGATGGTATACCGTCTGATCGGGAAGAGTTTGGAAAAGGCATCTCATCTCCTCATCTCCTGGTGCTCGGGTTCACCCCTCCAGCGTCTTTACGAACAGTCTTCCCACTTGGAGATGTCAGCACTGTCAACATCCTGTTGCATACCGTTTGGAATTTGTCCAGAGAATGAAGCAGAAGGAGGAGGAACAATGAGAGACAAGTCCTAGGTGTTCGGACAGGCACATGTCACTCTAATTTCCAATCAGGAAGACGAATTGACTAAAAGCTAGGGTTGCCCATGGAAACAGAATAGGGCTTGAGGAAATCCCGCTGCTTTGTGGCCAGTTCCCATAAACACAAGTTGAAAAATGGAACTCAGGGCCGCTAAAATTCACGAAACTGCAGAGTTGAAAATATCTCTCACTGAAAAATGTCTTGAGGAAAGTCAGAGAAAAGGACTTGTAAGCAACGGAGAATGGCAGGAAAGGGATTGGAAGAGGTAGAAAGGACTCGCCATTAAGCACAAGAAAAGGGGCTGAACATTGCCAACATTGCAGTTGGCCAAAAAGGGTGTATGCGTCTTTTTCTGTATATATTCAAGAAAACGGCATACACTTTTTTAGCCAACCAAACAGGTGGGCACTGGAAATCAGTACTACAAAACATATCACTTCGCATCAGTCAGAAGAGCCTTCCTCATAAAGTGTAAACACCAGAAATGCAGGACAGGGCAAGGAGAAAAGGGAGCCCTGTGAGGCTTATAGTGGAAATGTATATTGCCAATGGTCACTCTTGAGAAGTGTATTGTGTTTACTAAAGCATCTAAAAAATGAGCTACAGAGCACAGGGCACTTGCACTCATGGACGTATATCTTGGGAAAGACAAAAATGGAGAGGACACAGGCACCCCAATGTTTACCGCCTCTCTGTTTCAAAGATCCTCGACTAGGATATAATTTATATGTCTCTGGAGGGAAAAAATGGATAGAGGTGTGGCACTTATGTAGAGTGGAATATTACTCAGCCTGAAAATCAGTGAAATATGGCCAGTTGTAACAACCCCAGAGTAGTTACGTATGATCATTCAAAGTCACATAATTCAAAAAGAAAAAGACATACGATATTACTAATACATGGAATGTAAACGTAGCTACAAAGTACCTGAATTACAAAACGGAATGGGGTCTCAAATTTAGAAGACCAACTTATGTTTGCTTAAGGAAAAAGGAGAGTTGGGGAGCTGCATAAAACCAGAGATTGAAATTAGCACAGATACCGTTCGATAAGCCAAATATGTAATAGAAAAAACCTACTCCCTGGTCAACGAAATGGACTCAACACGCCATATTCAACACCTACGAATACACCTGACTAGTAAGAATCTTCAAACTCATGGATTTATATGTCTCCGTAAGAGAATCAAGCGTGAGTACAGCGGCATGAACACAGCAGTGAAAATGCGATAAATCCCATTATCAAAATAAATTACAAAAACAAAACACAATGAGAGTGAAATAGAGAGCAATTCTTAAATAATTCATTCAGGGCTTGTGATGCAACCTGGATTTACCACATCTACACCCAGAGCTGAGTGAGACATAAGGTTGGGCACTTCGGGCTGATAGCATTGTTGAGGTTCGATGAGTAAATGCAGACCCTTTGAAGTCATACTGCATGGTACCCATTCCATGGGTCCCAACTCTCCAGGATTAAGGGATTCTTTCTTCAGCTAAAACATGCATGGGAAACCCACAGTATGGTGCACCGTGTGACCAGGAAAGGTTTTAAAATGCATCTCAGTTTTCGTCCCCTTTTACTCGGGTTCACAATTCCAGATCCTTTACTAACACTCTCCCCACTTGGAGAGTCAGTGCCTTTAACCTCCTGTTTGGCACAGTTTGCAATTTCTGCGCAAGATGAACAGGAATAGGGAGAACCAATGAGAGACTAGCTCTAGGTGTCTGCACGGGCAAATTTAACGTGCATTTCCCACCAGGAAGAGGAATTAACCAAAGGCTCAGCATGCCGTGTCAGAACCAGATTAGGGCCTGAAGCAATCCTGTGGGTTTGCGGCCAGCTCACAAGATAGCGAGTTGAAGAAATGAGCTCAGGGGCACTGTAACTCACAAACCTGCAGAGTTATAAATGACAGCTTTCGTCCAAAAATATATTGAAGGAAGGCTGCGAAGACGACTTGAAAGTGGGGCAGAATTGCAGGAAAACGATTTCAGGGGGTAGACGGGAATTGCATTTAAAGCATAGGAAAAGAGGCAGAACATCGACAATGATGCTCTTGGCCAAAAAGGGCGTATGCGTTTTTTCCTGAATATATTCAGGAAAAAACGCATACGCCCTTTTTGGCCAACCAAGCAAGCATGTTAAAGAAATCTGCACTACAATGAAGTCTCACTGCCCCCCGGTCAAAAGGGCCATCTGAAAAAAGTGTAAAATCCAGAAAGGCAGCAAGGCCATGAAGAACAGCGAGCCTTGTTATGCTGATGGGCGGGATGTAAATTGCCAACAGCCACTCTGGAGCAGTGTATGGTGTTTCCCGGAACATCTAAAAAACAAAGCAACGGAGCCTACGGCACTTCCCCTTATGGTCCTATAGCTTAGGAAAATTAAAATCAAAAACACACAGCCACCCAAAAGTCTCTGGCGGCTCTGTTTACAAGAACCTCGTCTACGGTACAAGTTAAATATCCCAGAATGTGAAAAATGGATAAAGAAGTTGTGGTACGTACGTACAGTGGAATATCACACAGCAATGAAATCTATGTCATCAGGCCCGTCGCGGCATAATGAGTGGATTCAGGTACGATGATTCTAAGTGAAATAAGTCACACAGAAAATGAAACATCATAAGATATCACTACTACACGGAATGTAAACTTGGCTACACATGAACTGAATTACAAAACAGAACAGGGTCTCAAATTTAGAAAACCAACTTATGCTTGCTTAAGGGGAAAGGTGAGTTGGGGTGCTGCATAAAACCAGAGATAGAAATTAGCACAGATACCTTTCCATAAGCCAAATATGTAATAGTCAAGACCTACCCCTTGCTCAACGAAATGGACTAAACACCCCATATTCAACGCCTAGGAATACACCTGACTAGTAAGAATCTTCAAACCCATGGATTTATATGTCTCTGTAAGAGAATGAAGCGTGTGTACAACGGCATGAATGCAGCAGAGAAAATCCGATAAATCCCATTACCAAAATGAATTACACAAACAAACCCCAAGGACAGTGAAATAGAGAGCAATTCTTAAATAATTCATTCAGGGCTTGTGATGCAACCTGGGTTTACCACATCTACACCCAGAGCTGAGTGAGACATAAGGTTGGGCACTTCGGGCTGATAGCATTGGTGAGTTTCGATGAGCAAATGCAGACCCTTTGAAGTCATACTGCATGGTACCCATTCTATGGGTCCCAAATCTCCAAGTTTAAGGGATTCTTCTTTCAGCTAAAACATGCATGGGAAACCCACAGAATGGTGCACCGTGTGACAGACAAACGTTTTCAAATGCATCTCAGTTCTCGTCCCCTTTTACTCGGGTTCACCACTCCAGACACTTTACTAACACTCTCCCCACTTGGAGAGTCAGTGCCTTTAAACTCCTGTTGAGCACAGTTTGCAATTTCTGCGCCAGATGAACAGGAAGAGGGAGAACCAGTGAGAGACTAGCTGTAGGTGTCTGCACGGGCAAACTTAACGCTCATTTCACACCGGGAAGAGGAATTCACCAAAGGCTCAGCATGCCGTGCCGGAACCACATTAGGGCCTGAAGCAATCCTGCGGGTTTGCGGCCAGCTCACAAGATAGCGAGTTGAAGAAATGAGCTCAGGGGCACTGTAACTCACAAACCTGCAGAGTTATAAATGACAGCTATCGTTCAAAAATATATTGAAGGAAGGCTGCGAAGACGACTTGTAAGTGGGGCAGAATTGCAGGAAAACGATTTCAGGGGGTAGACTGGAATTGCATTTAAAGCATAGTAAAAGAGGCAGAACGTCGACAATGATGCTCTTGGCCAAAAAGGGCGTATGCGTTTTTTCCTGAATATATTCAGGAAAAAACGCATACGCCCTTTTTGGCCAACCAAGCAAGCATGTTAAAGAAATCTGCACTACAATGAAGTCTCACTGCCCCCCGGTCAAAAGGGCCATCTGAAAAAAGTGTAAAATCCAGAAAGGCAGCACAGGCCATGGAGAACAGGGAGCCTTGTTATGCTGATGGGCGGGATGTAAATTGCCAACAGCCACTCTGGAGAAGTGTATGGTGTTTACCGGAACATCTAAAAAACAAAGCTACGGAGCCTACGGCACTTCCCCTTATGGTCCTATAGCTTAGGGAAATTAAAATCAAAAACACACAGCCACCCCAATGTTTCAGACGGCTCTGTTTACAAGAACCTCGTCTACAGTACAAGTTAAATATCCCAGAAAGCGAAAAATGGATAAAGAAGTTGTGGTACATACGTACAATGGAATATCACTCAGCAATGAAATCTATGTCATCAGGCCCGTCGCGGCATAATGAGTGGATTCAGGTACGATGATTCTAAGTGAAATAAGTCACACAGAAAATGAAACATCATAAGATATCACTACTACACGGAATGTAAACTTGGCTACACATGAACTGAATTACAAAACAGAACAGGGTCTCAAATTTAGAAAACCAACTTATGCTTGCTTAAGGGGAAAGGTGAGTTGGGGTGCTGCATAAAACCAGAGATAGAAATTAGCACAGATACCTTTTCATAAGCCAAATATGTAATAGTCAAGACCTACCCCTTGCTCAACGAAATGGACTAAACACCCCATATTCAACGCCTAGGAATACACCTGACTAGTAAGAATCTTCAAACCCATGGATTTCTATGTCTCCGTAAGAGAATGAAGCGTGTGTACAGCGGCATGAATGCAGCAGAGGAAATCCGATAAATCCCATTATCAAAATAAATTATACAAACAAAACCCAAGGACAGTGAAATAGAGAGCAATTCTTAAATAATTCATTCAGGGCTTGTGATGCAACCTGGATTTACCACATCTACACCCAGAGCTGAGTGAGACATAAGGTTGGGCACTTCGGGCTGATAGCATTGGTGAGGTTCGATGAGCAAATGCAGACCCTTTGAAGTCATACAGCATGGTACCCATTCCATGGGTCCCAACTCTCCAGGTTTAAGGGATTCTTCCTTCAGCTAAAACATGCATGGGAAACCCACAGTATGGTGCACCGTGTGACCGACAAACGTTTTCAAATGCATCTCAGTTTTCGTCCCCTTTTACTTGGGTTCACCATTCCAGACCCTTTACTAACACTCTCACCACTTGGAGAGTAGGTGCCTTTAACCTCCTGTTGGGCACAGTTTGCAATTTCTGCGCAAGATGAACAGGAATAGGGAGAACCAATGAGAGACTACCTGTAGGTGTCTGCACGGGCAAATTTAATGCTCATTTCGCACCAGGAAGAGGAATTAACCAAAGGCTCAACATGCCGTGCCTGAAACAGATTAGGGCCTGACAATCGTGCGGGTTTGCAGCCAGCTCACAAGATAGCGAGTTGAAGAAAGGAGCTCAGGGGCACTGTAACTCACAAACCTGCAGAGTAATAAATGACAGCTATCGTCCAAAAATATATTGAAGGAGGTCTGCAAAGACGACTTGTAAGCGGGACAGATTTGCAGAAAAACGATTTCAGGGGGTAGACGGGAATTGCATTTAAAGCATAGGAAAAGAGGCAGAACGTCAACAATGATGCTCTTGGCCAAAAAGGGCGTATGCGTTTTTTCCTAAATATATTCAGGAAAAAACGCATACGCCCTTTTTGGCCAACCAAGCAAGCATGTTAATGAAATCTGCACTACAATGAAGTCTCACTGCCCCCCGGTCAAAAGGGCCATCTGAAAAAAGTGTAAAATCCAGAAAGGCAGCACAGGCCATGGAGAACAGGGAGCCTTGTTATGCTGATGGGCGGGATGTAAATTGCCAACAGCCACTCTGGAGAAGTGTATGGTGTTTCACGGAACACCGAAAAAACAAAGCTACGGAGCCTACGGCACTTCCACTTATGGTCCTATAGCTTAGGGAAATTAAAATCAAAAACACACAGCCACCCCAAAGTGTCGGACGGCTCTGTTTACAAGAACCTCGTCTACGGTACAAGTTAAATATCCCAAAATGTGAAAAATGGATAAAGAAGTTGTGATACGTACGTACAGTGGAATATCACACAGCAATGAAATCTATGTCATCAGGCCCGTCGCGGCATAATGAGTGGATTCAGGTACGATGATTCTAAGTGAAATAAGTCACACAGAAAATGAAACATCATAAGATATCACTAATACACGGAATGTAAACTTGGCTACACATGAACTGAATTAGAAAACAGAACAGGGTCTCAAATTTAGAAAACCAACTTATGCTTGCTTAAGGGGAAAGGTGAGTTGGGGTGCTGCATAAAACCAGAGATAGAAATTAGCACAGATACCTTTCCATAAGCCAAATATGTAATAGTCAAGACCTACCCCTTGCTCAACGAAATGGACTAAACACCCCATATTCAACGCCTAGGAATACACCTGACTAGTAAGAATCTTCAAACCCATGGATTTATATGTCTCCATAAGAGAATGAAGCGTGTGTACAGCGGCATGAATGCAGCAGAGAAAATCCGATAAATCCATTTATCAAAATGAATTACACAAACAAAACCCAAGGACAGTGAAATAGAGAGCAATTCTTAAATAATTCATTCAGGGCTTGTGATGCAACCTGGATTTACCACATCTACACCCAGAGCTGAGTGAGACATAAGGTTGGGCACTTCGGGCTGATAGCATTGGTGAGGTTCGATGAGCAAATGCAGACCCTTTGAAGTCATACAGCATGGTACCCATTCCATGGGTCCCAACTCTCCAAGTTTAAGGGATATTTCCTTCAGCTAAAACATGCATGGGAAACCCACAGTATGGTGCACCGTGTGACTGGCAAACGCTTTCAAATGCATCTCAGGTTTCGTCCCCTTTTACTCGGGTTCACCATTCCAGACCCTTTACGAACACTCTCCCCACTTGGAGAGTCAGTGCCTTTAACCTCCTGTTGGGCACAGTTTGCAATTTCTGCGCAAGATGAACAGGAATAGGGAGAACCAATGAGAGACTAGCTGTAGGTGTCTGCACGGGCAAATTTAACGCTCATTTCACACCAGGAAGAGGAATTAACCAAAGGCTCAGCATGCCGAGCCAGAACCAGATTAGGGCCTGAGGCAATCCTGTGGGTTTGCGGCCATCTCACAAGATAGCTAGTTGAAGAAATGAGCTCAGGGGCACTGTAACTCACAAACCTGCAGAGTTATAAATGACAGCTATCGTCCAAAAATATATTGAAGGAAGACTGCGAAGACGACATGAAAGTGGGGCAGAATTGCAGGGAAACGATTTCAGGGGGTAGACGGGAATTGCATTTAAAGCATAGGAAAAGAGGCAGAACGTCGACAATGATGCTCTTGGCCAAAAAGTGCGTATGCGTTTTTTCCTGAATATATTCAGGAAAAAACGCATACGCCCTTTTTGGCCAACCAAGCAAGCATGTTGAAGAAATCTGCACTACAATGAAGTCTCACTGCCCCCCGGTCAAAAGGGCCATCTGAAAAAAGTGTAAAATCCAGAAAGGCAGCACAGGCCATGGAGAACAGGGAGCCTTGTTATGCTGAAGGGTGGGATGTGAATTGCCAACAGCCACTCTGGAGAAGTGTATGGTGTCTCCCGGAACATCTAAAAAACAAAGCAACGGAGCCTACGGCACTTCCCCTTATGGTCCTATAGCTTAGGAAAATTAAAATCAAAAACACACAGCCACCCAAAAGTCTCGGGCGGCTCTGTTCACAAGAACCTCGTCTACGGTACAAGTTAAATATCCCAGAATGTGAAAAATGGATAAAGAAGTTGTGGTACGTACGTACAGTGGAATATCACACAGCAATGAAATCTATGTCATCAGGCCCGTCGCGGCATAATGAGTGGATTCAGGTACGATGATTCTAAGTGAAATAAGTCACACAGAAAATGAAACATCATAAGATATCACTAATACACGCAATGTAAACTTGGCTACACATGAACTGAATTACAAAACAGAACAGGGTCTCAAATTTAGAAAACCAACTTATGCTTGCTTAAGGGGAAAGGTGAGTTGGGGTGCTGCATAAAACCAGAGATAGAAATTAGCACAGATACCTTTCCATAAGCCAAATATGTAATAGTCAAGACCTACCCCTTGCTCAACGAAATGGACTAAACACCCCATATTCAACGCCTAGGAATACACCTGACTAGTAAGAATCTTCAAACCCATGGATTTATATGTCTCCGTAAGAGAATGAAGTGTGTGTACAGCGGCATGAATGCAGCAGAAAAAATCCGATAAATCCCATTATCAAAATTAATTACACAAACAAAACCCAAGGACAGTGAAATAGAGAGCAATTCTTAAATAATTCATTCAGGGCTTGTGATGCAACCTGGATTTACCACATCTACACCCAGAGCTGAGTGAGACATAAGGTTGGGCACTTCGGGCTGATAGCATTGGTGAGGTTCGATGAGCAAATGCAGACCCTTTGAAGTCATACAGCATGGTACCCATTCCATGGGTCCCAACTCTCCAAGTTTAAGGGATTCTTCCTTCAGCTAAAACATGCATGGGAAACCCACAGTATGGTGCACCGTGTGACTGGCAAACGTTTTCAAATGCATCTCAGTTTTCGTCCCCTTTTACTCGGGTTCACCATTCCAGACCCTTTACGAACACTCTCCCCACTTGGACAGTCAGTGCCTTTAACCTCCTGTTGGGCACAGTTTGCAATTTCTGCGCAAGATGAAAAGGAATAGGGAGAACCAATGAGAGACTAGCTCTAGGTGTCTGCACGGGCAAATTTAACGCTCATTTCCCACCAGGAAGAGGAATTAACCAAAGGCTCAGCATGCCGTGCCGGAACCAGATTAGGACCTGAGGCAATCCTGTGGGTTTGCGGCCAGCTCACAAGATAGCGAATTGAAGAAATAAGCTCAGGGGCACTGTAACTCACAAACCTGCAGAGTTATAAATGACAGCTATCGTCCAAAAATATATTGAAGGAAGACTGCGAAGACGACTTGAAAGTGGGGCAGAATTGCAGGAAAATGATTTCAGGGGGTAGACGGGAATTGCATTTAAAGCATAGGAAAAGAGGCAGAACGTCGACAATGATGCTCTTGGCCAAAAAGGGCGTATGCGTTTTTTCCTGAATATATTCAGGAAAAAACGCATACGCCCTTTTTGGCCAACGAAGCAAGCATGTTAAAGAAATCTGCACTACAATGAAGTCTCACTGCCCCCCGTTCAAAAGGGCCATCTGAAAAAAGTGTAAAATCCAGAAAGGCAGCACAGCCCATGGAGAAGAGGGAGCCTTGTTATGCTGATGGGTGGCATGTGAATTGCCAACAGCCACTCTGGAGAAGTGTATGGTGTTTCCCGGAACACCGAAAAAACAAAGCTACGGAGCCTACTGCACTTCCACTTATGGTCCTATAGCTTAGGGAAATTAAAATCAAAAACACACAGCCACCCCAAAGTGTCGGACGGCTCTGTTTACAAGAACCTCCTCTACGGTACAAGTTAAATATCCCAGAATGTGAAAAATGGATAAAGAAGGTGTGGTACGTACGTACAGTGGAATATCACACAGCAATGAAATCTATGTCATCAGGCCCGTCGCGGCATAATGAGTGGATTCAGGTACGATGATTCTAAGTGAAATAAGTCACACAGAAAATGAAACATCATAAGATATCTCTAATACACGGAATATAAACTTGGCTACACATGAACTGAATTACAAAACAGAACAGGGTCTCAAATTTAGAAAACCAACTTATGCTTGCTTAAGGGGAAAGGTGAGTTGGGGTGCTGCATAAAACCAGAGATAGAAATTAGCACAGATACCTTTCCATAAGCCAAATATGTAATAGTCAAGACCTACCCCTTGCTCAATGAAATGGACTAAACACCCCATATTCAACGCCTAGGAATACACCTGACTAGTAAGAATCTTCAAACCCATGGATTTATATGTCTCCGTAAGAGAATGAGGCGTGTGTACAGCGGCATGAATGCAGCAGAGAAAATCCGATAAATCCCATTATCAAAATGAATTACACAAACAAAACCCAAGGACAGTGAAATAGAGAGCAATTCTTAAATAATTCATTCAGGGCTTGTGATGCAACCTGGATTTACCACATCTACACCCAGAGCTGAGTGAGACATAAGGTTGGGCACTTCGGGCTGATAGCATTGGTGAGGTTCGATGACCAAATGCAGACCCTTTGAAGTCATACAGCATGGTACCCATTCCATGGGTCCCAACTCTCCAAGTTTAAGGGATTCTTCCTTCAGCTAAAACATGCATGGGAAACCCACAGTATGGTGCACCGTGTGACTGGCAAACGTTTTCAAATGCATCTCAGTTTTCGTCCCCTTTTACTCGGGTTCACCATTCCAGACCCTTTACGAACACTCTCCCCACTTGGAGAGTCAGTGCCTTTAACCTCCTGTTGGGCACAGTTTGCAATTTCTGCGCAAGATGAAAAGGAATAGGGAGAACCAATGAGAGACTAGCTCTAGGTGTCTGCACGGGCAAATTTTACGCTCATTTCCCACCAGGAAGAGGAATTAACCAAAGGCTCAGCATGCCGTGCCGGAACCAGATTAGGGCCTGAGGCAATCCTGTGGGTTTGCGGCCAGCTCACAAGATAGCTAGTTGAAGAAATGAGCTCAGGGGCACTGTAACTCACAAACCTGCAGAGTTATAAATGACAGCTATCGTCCAAAAATATATTGAAGGAAGGCTGCGAAGACGACTTGAAAGTGGGGCAGAATTGCAGGAAAACGATTTCAGGGGGTAGACGGGAATTGCATTTAAAGCATAGGAAAAGAGGCAGAACGTCGACAATGATGCTCTTGGCCAAAAAGGGCGTATGCGTTTTTTCCTGAATATATTCAGGAAAAAACGCATACGCCCTTTTTGGCCAACCAAGCAAGCATGTTAAAGAAATCTGCACTACAATGAAGTCTCACTGCCCCCCGGTCAAAAGGGCCATCTGAAAAAAGTGTAAAATCCAGAAAGGCAGCACAGGCCATGGAGAACAGCGAGCCTTGTTATGCTGATGGGCAGGATGTAAATTGCGAACTGCCACTCTGGAGAAATGTATGGTGTTTCCCGGAACACCGAAAAAACAAAGCTACGGAGCCTACAGCACTTCCCCTTATGGTCCTACAGCTTAGGAAAATTATAAATCAAAAACACACAGCCACCCAAAAGTCTCGGGCGGCTCTGTTTACAAGAACCTCGTCTACGGTACAAGTTAAATATCCCAGAATGTGAAAAATGGATAAAGAAGTTGTGATACGTATGTACAGTGGAATATCACACAGCAATGAAATCTATGTCATCAGGCCCGTCGCGGCATAATGAGTGGATTCAGGTACGATGATTCTAAGTGAAATAAGTCACACAGGAAATGAAACATCATAAGATATCACTAATACACGGAATGAAAACTTGGTTACACATGAACTGAATTACAAAACAGAACAGGGTCTCAAATTTAGAAAACCAACTTATGCTTGCTTAAGGGGAAAGGTGAGTTGGGGTGCTGCATAAAACCAGAGATAGAAATTAGCCCAGATACCTTTCCATAAGCCAAATATGTAATAGTCAAGACCTACCCCTTGCTCAACGAAATGGACTAAACACCCCATATTCAACGCCTAGGAATACACCTGACTAGTAAGAATCTTCAAACCCATGGATTTATATGTCTCCGTAAGAGAATGAAGCGTGTGTACAGCGGCATGAATGCAGCAGAGAAAATCCGATAAATCCCATTATCAAAATGAATTACACAAACAAAACCCAAGGACAGTGAAATAGAGAGCAATTCTTAAATAATTCATTCAGGGCTTGTGATGCAACCTGGATTTACCACATCTACACCCAGAGCTGAGTGAGACATAAGGTTGGGCACTTCGGGCTGATAGCATTGGTGAGGTTCGATGAGCAAATGCAGACCCTTTGAAGTCATACAGCATGGTACCCATTCCATGGGTCCCAACTCTCCAAGTTTAAGGGATTCTTCCTTCAGCTAAAACATGCATGGGAAACCCACAGTATGGTGCACCGTGTGACTGGCAAACGTTTTCAAATGCATCTCAGTTTTCGTCCCCTTTTACTCGGGTTCACCATTCCAGACCCTTTACGAACACTCTCCTCACTTGAAGAGTCAGTGCCCTTAACCTCCTGTTGGGCACAGTTTGCAATTTCTGCGCAAGATGAAAAGGAATAGGGAGAACGAATGAGAGACTAGCTCTAGGTGTCTGCACGGGCAAATTTAACGCTCATTTCCCACCAGGAAGAGGAATTATCAAAGGCTCAGCATGCCGTGCAGGAACCAGATTAGGGCCTGAGGCAATCCTGTGGGTTTGCGGCCAGCTCACAAGATAGCGAGTTGAAGAAATGAGCTCAGGGGCACTGTAACTCACAAACCTGCAGAGTTATAAATGACAGCTATCGTCCAAAAATATATTGAAGGAAGGCTGCGAAGACGACTTGTAAGTGGGGCAGAATTGCAGGAAAACGATTTCAGAGGGTAGACGGGAATTGCATTTAAAGCATAGGAAAAGAGGCAGAACGTCAACAATGATGCTCTTGGCCAAAAAGGGCGTATGCGTTTTTTCCTGAATATATTCAGGAAAAAACGCATACGCCCTTTTTGGCTAACCAAGCAAGCATGTTAAAGAAATCTGCACTACAATGAAGTCTCACTGCCCCCCGGTCAAAAGGGCCATCTGAAAAAAGTGTAAAATCCAGAAAGGCAGCACAGCCCATGGAGAACAGGGAGCCTTGTTATGCTGATGGGTGGGATGTGAATTGCCAACAGCCACTCTGGAGAAGTGTATGGTGTTTCCCGGAACACCGAAAAAACAAAGCTACGGAGCCTACGGCACTTCCACTTATGGTCCTATAGCTTAGGGAAATTAAAATCAAAAACACACAGCCACCCCAAAGTGTCGGACGGCTCTGTTTACAGGAACCTCCTCTACGGTACAAGTTAAATAACCCAGAATGTGAAAAATGGATAAAGAAGTTGTGGTACGTACGTACAGTGGAATATCACTCAGCAATGAAATCTATGTCATCAGGCCCGTCGCGGCATAATGAGTGGATTCAGGTACGATGATTCTAAGTGAAATAAGTCACACAGAAAATGAAACATCATAAGATATCTCTAATACACGGAATATAAACTTGGCTACACATGAACTGAATTACAAAACAGAACAGGGTCTCAAATTTAGAAAACCAACTTATGCTTGCTTAAGGGGAAAGGTGAGTTGGGGTGCTGCATAAAACCAGAGATAGAAATTAGCACAGATACCTTTCCATAAGCCAAATATGTAATAGTCAAGACCTACCCCTTGCTCAATGAAATGGACTAAACACCCCATATTCAACGCCTAGGAATACACCTGACTAGTAAGAATCTTCAAACCCATGGATTTATATGTCTCCGTAAGAGAATGAAGCGTGTGTACAGCGGCATGAATGCAGCAGAGAAAATACGATAAATCCCATTATCAAAATGAATTACACAAACAAAACCCAAGGACAGTGAAATAGAGAGCAATTCTTAAATAATTCATTCAGGGCTTGTGATGCAACCTGGATTTACCACATCTACACCCAGAGCTGAGTGAGACATAAGGTTGGGCACTTCGGGCTGATAGCATTGGTGAGGTTCGATGAGCAAATGCAGACCCTTTGAAGTCATACAGCATGGTACCCATTCCATGGGTCCCAACTCTCCAAGTTTAAGGGATTCTTCCTTCAGCTAAAACATGCATGGGAAACCCACAGTATGGTGCACCGTGTGACTGGCAAACGTTTTCAAATGCATCTCAGTTTTCGTCCCCTTTTACTCGGGTTCACCATTCCAGACCCTTTACGAACACTCTCCCCACTTGGAGAGTCAGTGCCTTTAACCTCCTGTTGGGCACAGTTTGCAATTTCTGCGCAAGATGAAAAGGAATAGGGAGAACCAATGAGAGACTAGCTCTAGGTGTCTGCACGGGCAAATTTTACGCTCATATCCCACCAGGAAGAGGAATTAACCAAAGGCTCAGCATGCCGTGCCGGAACCAGATTAGGGCCTGAGGCAATCCTGTGGGTTTGCGGCCAGCTCACAAGATAGCTAGTTGAAGAAATGAGCTCAGGGGCACTCTACTCACAAACCTGCAGAGTTATAAATGACAGCTATCGTCCAAAAATATATTGAAGGAAGGCTGCGAAGACGACTTGAAAGTGGGGCAGAATTGCAGGAAAACGATTTCAGGGGGTAGACAGGAATTGCATTTAAAGCATAGGAAAAGAGGCAGAACGTCGACAATGATGCTCTTGGCCAAAAAGTGCGTATGCGTTTTTTCCTGAATATATTCAGGAAAAAACGCATACGCCCTTTTTGGCCAACCAAGCAAGCATGTTAAAGAAATCTGCACTACAATGAAGTCTCACTGCCCCCCGGTCAAAAGGGCCATCTGAAAAAAGTGTAAAATCCAGAAAGGCAGCACAGCCCATGGAGAACAGGGAGCCTTGTTATGCTGATGGGTGGGATGTGAATTGCCAACAGCCACTCTGGAGAAGTGTATGGTGTCTCCCGGAACATCTAAAAAACAAAGCAACGGAGCCTACGGCACTTCCCCTTATGGTCCTATAGCTTAGGAAAATTAAAATCAAAAACACACAGCCACCCAAAAGTCTCGGGCGGCTCTGTTCACAAGAACCTCGTCTACGGTACAAGTTAAATATCCCAGAATGTGAAAAATGGATAAAGAAGTTGTGGTACGTACGTACAGTGGAATATCACACAGCAATGAAATCTATGTCATCAGGCCCGTCGCGGCATAATGAGTGGATTCAGGTACGATGATTCTAAGTGAAATAAGTCACACAGAAAATGAAACATCATAAGATATCACTAATACACGGAATGTAAACTTGGCTACACATGAACTGAATTACAAAACAGAACAGGGTCTCAAATTTAGAAAACCAACTTATGCTTGCTTAAGGGGAAAGGTGAGTTGGGGTGCTGCATAAAATCAGAGATAGAAATTAGCACAGATACCGTTCCATAAGCCAAATATGTAATAGAAAAAACCTACTTCCTGGTCAACGAAATGGACTCAACACCCCATATTCAGTGCCTAGGAATATACAGGATGAGTAAGAGTCTTAATACCTATGGATTTATATGTCTCCATAAGAGAATCAAGCGTGTGTACAGTGACAAAAACGCAGCAGTGAAAATCAGCTAAATCCCATTATCAAAATAAATTTCAAAAACAAAACACAATGACAGTGAAATAGAGAGCAATTCTTAAATAATTCATTCAGGGCTTGTGATGCAACCTGGATTTACCACATCTACACCCAGAGCTGAGTGAGACATAAGGTTGGGCACTTCGGGCTGATAGCATTGGTGAGGTTCGATGAGCAAATGCAGACCCTTTGAAGTCATACAGCATGGTACCCATTCCATGGGTCCCAACTCTCCAAGTTTAAGGGATTCTTCCTTCAGCTAAAACATGCATGGGAAACCCACAGTATGGTGCACCGTGTGACTGGCAAACGTTTTCAAATGCATCTCAGTTTTCGTCCCATTTTACTCGGGTTCACCATTCCAGACCCTTTACGAACACTCTCCCCACTTGGAGAGTCAGTGCCTTTAACCTCCTGTTGGGCACAGTTTGCAATTTCTGCGCAAGATGAAAAGGAATAGGGAGAACCAATGAGAGACTAGCTGTAGGTGACTGCACGGGCAAATTTAACGCTCATTTCCCACCAGGAAGAGGAATTAACCAAAGGCTCAGCATGCCGTGCCAGAACCAGATTAGGACCTGAGGCAATCCTGTGGGTTTGCGGCCAGCTCACAAGATAGCGAATTGAAGAAATAAGCTCAGGGACACTGTAACTCACAAACCTGCAGAGTTATAAATGACAGCTATCGTCCAAAAATATATTGAAGGAAGACTGCGAAGACGACTTGAAAGTGGGGCAGAATTGCAGGAAAATGATTTCAGGGGGTAGACGGGAATTGCATTTAAAGCATAGGAAAAGAGGCAGAATGTCAACAATGATGCTCTTGGCCAAAAAGGGCGTATGCGTTTTTTCCTGAATATATTCAGGAAAAAACGCATACGCCCTTTTTGGCCAACCAAGCAAGCATGTTAAAGAAATCTGCACTACAATGAAGTCTCACTGCCCCCCGGTCAAAAGGGCCATCTGAAAAAAGTGTAAAATCCAGAAAGGCAGCACAGGCCATGGAGAACAGCGAGCCTTGTTATGCTGATGGGCAGGATGTAAATTGCGAACTGCCACTCTGGAGAAGTGTATGGTGTTTCCCGGAACACCGAAAAAACAAAGCTACGGAGCCTACAGCACTTCCCCTTATGGTCCTACAGCTTAGGAAAATTATAAATCAAAAACACACAGCCACCCAAAAGTCTCGGGCGGCTCTGTTTACAAGAACCTCGTCTACGGTACAAGTTAAATATCCCAGAATGTGAAAAATGGATAAAGAAGTTGTGGTACGTACGTACAGTGGAATATCACACAGCAATGAAATCTATGTCATCAGGCCGGTCGCGGCATAATGAGTGGATTCAGGTACGATGATTCTAAGTGAAATAAGTCACACAGGAAATGAAACATCATAAGATATCACTAATACACGGAATGAAAACTTGGTTACACATGAACTGAATTACAAAACAGAACAGGGTCTCAAATTTAGAAAACCAACTTATGCTTGCTTAAGGGGAAAGGTGAGTTGGGGTACTGCATAAAACCAGAGATAGAAATTAGCCCAGATACCTTTCCATAAGCCAAATATGTAATAGTCAAGACCTACCCCTTGCTCAACGAAATGGACTAAACACCCCATATTCAACGCCTAGGAATACACCTGACTAGTAAGAATCTTCAAACCCATGGATTTATATGTCTCCGTAAGAGAATGAAGCGTGTGTACAGCGGCATGAATGCAGCAGAGAAAATCCGATAAATCCCATTATCAAAATGAATTACACAAACAAAACCCAAGGACAGTGAAATAGAGAGCAATTCTTAAATAATTCATTCAGGGCTTGTGATGCAACCTGGATTTACCACAACTACACCCAGAGCTGAGTGAGACATAAGGTTGGGCACTTCGGGCTGATAGCATTGGTGAGGTTCGATGAGCAAATGCAGACCCTTTGAAGTCATACAGCATGGTACCCATTCCATGGGTCCCAACTCTCCAAGTTTAAGGGATTCTTCCTTCAGCTAAAACATGCATGGGAAACCCACAGTATGGTGCACCGTGTGACTGGCAAACGTTTTCAAATGCATCTCAGTTTTCGTCCCCTTTTACTCGGGTTCACCATTCCAGACCCTTTACGAACACTCTCCCCACTTGGAGAGTCAGTGCCTTTAACCTCCTGTTGGGCACAGTTTGCAATTTCTGCGCAAGATGAAAAGGAATAGGGAGAACCAATGAGAGACTAGCTCTAGGTGTCTGCACGGGCAAAGTTTACGCTCATTTCCCACCAGGAAGAGGAATTAACCAAAGGCTCAGCATGCCGTGCCGGAACCAGATTAGGGCCTGAGGCAATCCTGTGGGTTTGCGGCCAGCTCACAAGATAGCTAGTTGAAGAAATGAGCTCAGGGGCACTGTAACTCACAAACCTGCAGAGTTATAAATGACAGCTATCGTCCAAAAATATATTGAAGGAAGGCTGCGAAGACGACTTGAAAGTGGGGCAGAACTGCAGGAAAACGATTTCAGGGGGTAGACGGGAATTGCATTTAAAGCATAGGAAAAGAGGCAGAACGTCGACAATGATGCTCTTGGCCAAAAAGTGCGTATGCGTTTTTTCCTGAATATATTCAGGAAAAAACGCATACGCCCTTTTTGGCCAACCAAGCAAGCATGTTGAAGAAATCTGCACTACAATGAAGTCTCACTGCCCCCCGGTCAAAAGGGCCATCTGAAAAAAGTGTAAAATCCAGAAAGGCAGCACAGCCCATGGAGAACAGGGAGCCTTGTTATGCTGATGGGTGGGATGTGAATTGCCAACAGCCACTCTGGAGAAGTGTATGGTGTCTCCCGGAACATCTAAAAAACAAAGCAACGGAGCCTACGGCACTTCCCCTTATGGTCCTATAGCTTAGGAAAATTAAAATCAAAAACACACAGCCACCCAAAAGTCTCGGGCGGCTCTGTTCACAAGAACCTCGTCTACGGTACAAGTTAAATATCCCAGAATGTGAAAAATGGATAAAGAAGTTGTGGTACGTACGTACAGTGGAATATCACACAGCAATGAAATCTATGTCATCAGGCCCGTCGCGGCACAATGAGTGGATTCAGGTACGATGATTCTAAGTGAAATAAGTCACACAGAAAATGAAACATCATAAGATATCACTAATACACGCAATGTAAACTTGGCTACACATGAACTGAATTACAAAACAGAACAGGGTCTCAAATTTAGAAAACCAACTTATGCTTGCTTAAGGGGAAAGGTGAGTTGGGGTGCTGCATAAAACCAGAGATAGAAATTAGCACAGATACCTTTCCATAAGCCAAATATGTAATAGTCAAGACCTACCCCTTGCTCAACGAAATGGACTAAACACCCCATATTCAACGCCTAGGAATACACCTGACTAGTAAGAATCTTCAAACCCATGGATTTATATGTCTCCGTAAGAGAATGAAGTGTGTGTACAGCGGCATGAATGCAGCAGAAAAAATCCGATAAATCCCATTATCAAAATTAATTACACAAACAAAACCCAAGGACAGTGAAATAGAGAGCAATTCTTAAATAATTCATTCAGGGCTTGTGATGCAACCTGGATTTACCACATCTACACCCAGAGCTGAGTGAGACATAAGGTTGGGCACTTCGGGCTGATAGCATTGGTGAGGTTCGATGAGCAAATGCAGACCCTTTGAAGTCATACAGCATGGTACCCATTCCATGGGTCCCAACTCTCCAAGTTTAAGGGATTCTTCCTTCAGCTAAAACATGCATGGGAAACCCACAGTATGGTGCACCGTGTGACTGGCAAACGTTTTCAAATGCATCTCAGTTTTCGTCCCCTTTTACTCGGGTTCACCATTCCAGACCCTTTACGAACACTCTCCCCACTTGGAGAGTCAGTGCCTTTAACCTCCTGTTGGGCACAGTTTGCAATTTCTGCGCAAGATGAAAAGGAATAGGGAGAACCAATGAGAGACTAGCTGTAGGTGTCTGCACGGGCAAATTTAACGCTCATTTCCCACCAGGAAGAGGAATTAACCAAAGGCTCAGCATGCCGTGCCAGAACCAGATTAGGGCCTGAAGCAATCCTGTGGGTTTGCGGCCAGCTCACAAGATAGCGAGTTGAAGAAAGGAGCTCAGGGGCACTGTAACTCACAAACCTGCAGAGTTATAAATGACAGCTATCGTCCAAAAATATATTGAAGGAAGACTGCGAAGACGACTTGAAAGTGGGGCAGAATTGCAGGAAAATGATTTCAGGGGGTAGACGGGAATTGCATTTAAAGCATAGGAAAAGAGGCAGAACGTCGACAATGATGCTCTTGGCCAAAAAGGGCGTATGCGTTTTTTCCTGAATATATTCAGGAAAAAACGCATACGCCCTTTTTGGCCAACCAAGCAAGCATGTTAAAGAAATCTGCACTACAATGAAGTCTCACTGTCCCCCGGTCAAAAGGGCCATCTGAAAAAAGTGTAAAATCCAGAAAGGCAGCACAGGCCATGGAGAACAGCGAGCCTTGTTATGCTGATGGGCAGGATGTAAATTGCGAACTGCCACTCTGGAGAAGTGTATGGTGTTTCCCGGAACACCGAAAAAACAAAGCAACGGAGCCTACAGCACTTCCCCTTATGGTCCTATAGCTTATGAAAATTATAAATCAAAAACACACAGCCACCCAAAAGTCTCGGGCGGCTCTGTTTACAAGAACCTCGTCTACGGTACAAGTTAAATATCCCAGAATGTGAAAAATGGATAAAGAAGTTGTGGTACGTATGTACAGTGGAATATCACACAGCAATGAAATCTATGTCATCAGGCCCGTCGCGGCATAATGAGTGGATTCAGGTACGATGATTCTAAGTGAAATAAGTCACACAGGAAATGAAACATCATAAGATATCACTAATACACGGAATGAAAACTTGGTTACACATGAACTGAATTACAAAACAGAACAGGGTCTCAAATTTAGAAAACCAACTTATGCTTGCTTAAGGGGAAAGGTGAGTTGGGGTACTGCATAAAACCAGAGATAGAAATTAGCCCAGATACCTTTCCATAAGCCAAATATGTAATAGTCAAGACCTACCCCTTGCTCAACGAAATGGACTAAACACCCCATATTCAACGCCTAGGAATACACCTGACTAGTAAGAATCTTCAAACCCATGGATTTATATGTCTCCATAAGAGAATGAAGCGTGTGTACAGCGGCATGAATGCAGCAGAGAAAATC
This sequence comes from Delphinapterus leucas, assembly GCF_059928025.1. Classification (NCBI taxonomy): domain Eukaryota; kingdom Metazoa; phylum Chordata; class Mammalia; order Artiodactyla; family Monodontidae; genus Delphinapterus; species Delphinapterus leucas. Next base: position 117,763,563 of record NC_143135.1, on the reverse strand, counting down.
CGATAAATCCCATTATCAAAATGAATTACACAAACAAAACCCAAGGACAGTGAAATAGAGAGCAATTCTTAAATAATTCATTCAGGGCTTGTGATGCAACCTGGATTTACCACATCTACACCCAGAGCTGAGTGAGACATAAGGTTGGGCACTTCGGGCTGATAGCATTGGTGAGGTTCGATGAGCAAATGCAGACCCTTTGAAGTCATACAGCATGGTACCCATTCCATGGGTCCCAACTCTCCAAGTTTAAGGGATTCTTCCTTCAGCTAAAACATGCATGGGAAACCCACAGTATGGTGCACCGTGTGACTGGCAAACGTTTTCAAATGCATCTCAGTTTTCGTCCCCTTTTACTCGGGTTCACCATTCCAGACCCTTTACGAACACTCTCCCCACCTGGAGAGTCAGTGCCTTTAACCTTCTGTTGTCACAGTTGGCAATTTCTGCGCAAGATGAAAAGGAATAGGGAGAACGAATGAGAGACTAGCTCTAGGTGTCTGCACGGGCAAATTTAACACTCATTTCCCACCAGGAAGAGGAATTATCAAACGCTCAGCATGCCGTGCCGGAACCAGATTAGGGCCTGAGGCAATCCTGTGGGTTTGCGGCCAGCTCACAAGATAGCGAGTTGAAGAAATGAGCTCAGGGGCACTGTAACTCACAAACCTGCAGAGTTATAAATGACAGCTCTCGTCCAAAAATATATTGAAGGAAGGCTGCGAAGACGACTTCTAAGTGGGGCAGAATTGCAGGAAAACGATTTCAGGGGGTAGACGGGAATTGCATTTAAAGCATAGGAAAAGAGGCAGAACGTCAACAATGATGCTCTTGGCCAAAAAGGGCGTATGCGTTTTTTCCTGAATATATTCAGGAAAAAACGCATACGCCCTTTTTGGCCAACCAAGCAAGCATGTTAAAGAAATCTGCACTACAATGAAGTCTCACTGCCCCCCGTTCAAAAGGGCCATCTGAAAAAAGTGTAAAATCCAGAAAGGCAGCACAGCCCATGGAGAAGAGGGAGCCTTGTTATGCTGATGGGTGGCATGTGAATTGCCAACAGCCACTCTGGAGAAGTGTATGGTGTTTCCCGGAACACCGAAAAAACAAAGCTACGGAGCCTACGGCACTTCCACTTATGGTCCTATAGCTTAGGAAAATTAAAATCAAAAACACACAGCCACCCAAAAGTCTCGGGCGGCTCTGTTCACAAGAACCTCGTCTACGGTACAAGTTAAATATCCCAGAATGTGAAAAATGGATAAAGAAGTTGTGGTACGTACGTACAGTGGAATATCACACAGCAATGAAATCTATGTCATCAGGCCCGTCGCGGCATAATGAGTGGATTCAGGTACGATGATTCTAAGTGAAATAAGTCACACAGAAAATGAAACATCATAAGATATCACTAATACACGGAATGTAAACTTGGCTACACATGAACTGAATTACAAAACAGAACAGGGTCTCAAATTTAGAAAACCAACTTATGCTTGCTTAAGGGGAAAGGTGAGTTGGGGTGCTGCATAAAATCAGAGATAGAAATTAGCACAGATACCGTTCCATAAGCCAAATATGTAATAGAAAAAACCTACTTCCTGGTCAACGAAATGGACTCAACACCCCATATTCAGTGCCTAGGAATATACAGGATGAGTAAGAGTCTTAATACCTATGGATTTATATGTCTCCATAAGAGAATCAAGCGTGTGTACAGTGACAAAAACGCAGCAGTGAAAATCAGCTAAATCCCATTATCAAAATAAATTTCAAAAACAAAACACAATGACAGTGAAATAGAGAGCAATTCTTAAATAATTCATTCAGGGCTTGTGATGCAACCTGGATTTACCACATCTACACCCAGAGCTGAGTGAGACATAAGGTTGGGCACTTCGGGCTGATAGCATTGGTGAGGTTCGATGAGCAAATGCAGACCCTTTGAAGTCATACAGCATGGTACCCATTCCATGGGTCCCAACTCTCCAAGTTTAAGGGATTCTTCCTTCAGCTAAAACATGCATGGGAAACCCACAGTATGGTGCACCGTGTGACTGGCAAACGTTTTCAAATGCATCTCAGTTTTCGTCCCCTTTTACTCGGGTTCACCATTCCAGACCCTTTACGAACACTCTCCCCACTTGGAGAGTCAGTGCCTTTAACCTCCTGTTGGGCACAGTTTGCAATTTCTGCGCAAGATGAAAAGGAATAGGGAGAACCAATGAGAGACTAGCTCTAGGTGTCTGCACGGGCAAATTTTACGCTCATTTCCCACCAGGAAGAGGAATTAACCAAAGGCTCAGCATGCCGTGCCGGAACCAGATTAGGGCCTGAGGCAATCCTGTGGGTTTGCGGCCAGCTCACAAGATAGCGAGTTGAAGAAATGAGCTCAGGGGCACTGTAACTCACAAACCTGCAGAGTTATAAATGACAGCTATCGTCCAAAAATATATTGAAGGAAGGCTGCGAAGACGACTTGAATGTGGGGCAGAATTGCAGGAAAACGATTTCAGGGGGTAGACGGGAATTGCATTTAAAGCATAGGAAAAGAGGCAGAACGTCGACAATGATGCTCTTGGCCAAAAAGGGCGTATGCGTTTTTTCCTGAATATATTCAGGAAAAAACGCATACGCCCTTTTTGGCCAACCAAGCAAGCATGTTAAAGAAATCTGCACTACAATGAAGTCTCACTGCCCCCCGGTCAAAAGGGCCATCTGAAAAAAGTGTAAAATCCAGAAAGGCAGCACAGGCCATGGAGAACAGCGAGCCTTGTTATGCTGATGGGCAGGATGTAAATTGCGAACTGCCACTCTGGAGAAGTGTATGGTGTTTCCCGGAACACCAAAAAACAAAGCTACGGAGCCTACAGCACTTCCCCTTATGGTCCTACAGCTTAGGAAAATTATAAATCAAAAACACACAGCCACCCAAAAGTCTCGGGCGGCTCTGTTTACAAGAACCTCGTCTACGGTACAAGTTAAATATCCCAGAATGTGAAAAATGGATAAAGAAGTTGTGGTACGTATGTACAGTGGAATATCACACAGCAATGAAATCTATGTCATCAGGCCCGTCGCGGCATAATGAGTGGATTCAGGTACGATGATTCTAAGTGAAATAAGTCACACAGGAAATGAAACATCATAAGATATCACTAATACACGGAATGAAAACTTGGTTACACATGAACTGAATTACAAAACAGAACAGGGTCTCAAATTTAGAAAACCAACTTATTCTTGCTTAAGGGGAAAGGTGAGTTGGGGTACTGCATAAAACCAGAGATAGAAATTAGCCCAGATACCTTTCCATAAGCCAAATATGTAATAGTCAAGACCTACCCCTTGCTCAACGAAATGGACTAAACACCCCATATTCAACGCCTAGGAATACACCTGACTAGTAAGAATCTTCAAACCCATGGATTTATATGTCTCCGTAAGAGAATGAAGCGTGTGTACAGCGGCATGAATGCAGCAGAGAAAATCCGATAAATCCCATTATCAAAATGAATTACACAAACAAAACCCAAGGACAGTGAAATAGAGAGCAATTCTTAAATAATTCATTCAGGGCTTGTGATGCAACCTGGATTTACCACATCTACACCCAGAGCTGAGTGAGACATAAGGTTGGGCACTTCGGGCTGATAGCATTGGTGAGGTTCGATGAGCAAATGCAGACCCTTTGAAGTCATACAGCATGGTACCCATTCCATGGGTCCCAACTCTCCAAGTTTAAGGGATTCTTCCTTCAGCTAAAACATGCATGGGAAACCCACAGTATGGTGCACCGTGTGACTGGCAAACGTTTTCAAATGCATCTCAGTTTTCGTCCCCTTTTACTCGGGTTCACCATTCCAGACCCTTTACGAACACTCTCCTCACTTGAAGAGTCAGTGCCCTTAACCTCCTGTTGGGCACAGTTTGCAATTTCTGCGCAAGATGAAAAGGAATAGGGAGAACGAATGAGAGACTAGCTCTAGGTGTCTGCACGGGCAAATTTAACGCTCATTTCCCACCAGGAAGAGGAATTATCAAAGTCTCAGCATGCCGTGCAGGAACCAGATTAGGGCCTGAGGCAATCCTGTGGGTTTGCGGCCAGCTCACAAGATAGCGAGTTGAAGAAATGAGCTCAGGGGCACTGTAACTCACAAACCTGCAGAGTTATAAATGACAGCTATCGTCCAAAAATATATTGAAGGAAGGCTGCGAAGACGACTTGTAAGTGGGGCAGAATTGCAGGAAAACGATTTCAGAGGGTAGACGGGAATTGCATTTAAAGCATAGGAAAAGAGGAAGAACGTCAACAATGATGCTCTTGGCCAAAAAGGGCGTATGCGTTTTTTCCTGAATATATTCAGGAAAAAACGCATACGCCCTTTTTGGGCAACCAAGCAAGCATGTTAAAGAAATCTGCACTACAATGAAGTCTCACTGCCCCCCGGTCAAAAGGGCCATCTGAAAAAAGTGTAAAATCCAGAAAGGCAGCACAGCCCATGGAGAACAGGGAGCCTTGTTATGCTGATGGGTGGGATGTGAATTGCCAACAGCCACTCTGGAGAAGTGTATGGTGTTTCCCGGAACACCGAAAAAACAAAGCTACGGAGCCTACGGCACTTCCACTTATGGTCCTATAGCTTAGGGAAATTAAAATCAAAAACACACAGCCACCCCAAAGTGTCGGACGGCTCTGTTTACAAGAACCTCCTCTACGGTACAAGTTAAATAACCCAGAATGTGAAAAATGGATAAAGAAGTTGTGGTACGTACGTACAGTGGAATATCACTCAGCAATGAAATCTATGTCATCAGGCCCGTCGCGGCATAATGAGTGGATTCAGGTACGATGATTCTAAGTGAAATAAGTCACACAGAAAATGAAACATCATAAGATATCTCTAATAGACGGAATATAAACTTGGCTACACATGAACTGAATTACAAAACAGAACAGGGTCTCAAATTTAGAAAACCAACTTATGCTTGCTTAAGGGGAAAGGTGAGTTGGGGTGCTGCATAAAACCAGAGATAGAAATTAGCACAGATACCTTTCCATAAGCCAAATATGTAATAGTCAAGACCTACCCCTTGCTCAATGAAATGGACTAAACACCCCATATTCAACGCCTAGGAATACACCTGACTAGTAAGAATCTTCAAACCCATGGATTTATATGTCTCCGTAAGAGAATGAAGCGTGTGTACAGCGGCATGAATGCAGCAGAGAAAATACGATAAATCCCATTATCAAAATGAATTACACAAACAAAACCCAAGGACAGTGAAATAGAGAGCAATTCTTAAATAATTCATTCAGGGCTTGTGATGCAACCTGGATTTACCACATCTACACCCAGAGCTGAGTGAGACATAAGGTTGGGCACTTCGGGCTGATAGCATTGGTGAGGTTCGATGAGCAAATGCAGACCCTTTGAAGTCATACAGCATGTTACCCATTCCATGGGTCCCAACTCTCCAAGTTTAAGGGATTCTTCCTTCAGCTAAAACATGCAAGGGAAACCCACAGTATGGTGCACCGTGTGACTGGCAAACGTTTTCAAATGCATCTCAGTTTTCGTCCCCTTTTACTCGGGTTCACCATTCCAGACCCTTTACGAACACTCTCCCCACTTGGAGAGTCAGGGCCTTTAACCTCCTGTTGGGCACAGTTTGCAATTTCTGCGCAAGATGAAAAGGAATAGGGAGAACCAATGAGAGACTAGCTCTAGGTGTCTGCACGGGCAAATTTTACGCTCATTTCCCACCAGGAAGAGGAATTAACCAAAGGCTCAGCATGCCGTGCCGGAACCAGATTAGGGCCTGAGGCAATCCTGTGGGTTTGCGGCCAGCTCACAAGATAGCTAGTTGAAGAAATGAGCTCAGGGGCACTGTACTCACAAACCTGCAGAGTTATAAATGACAGCTATCGTCCAAAAATATATTGAAGGAAGGCTGCGAAGACGACTTGAAAGTGGGGCAGAATTGCAGGAAAACGATTTCAGGGGGTAGACGGGAATTGCATTTAAAGCATAGGAAAAGAGGCAGAACGTCGACAATGATGCTCTTGGCCAAAAAGTGCGTATGCGTTTTTTCCTGAATATATTCAGGAAAAAACGCATACGCCCTTTTTGGCCAACCAAGCAAGCATGTTAAAGAAATCTGCACTACAATGAAGTCTCACTGCCCCCCGGTCAAAAGGGCCATCTGAAAAAAGTGTAAAATCCAGAAAGGCAGCACAGCCCATGGAGAACAGGGAGCCTTGTTATGCTGATGGGTGGGATGTGAATTGCCAACAGCCACTCTGGAGAAGTGTATGGTGTCTCCCGGAACATCTAAAAAACAAAGCAACGGAGCCTACGGCACTTCCCCTTATGGTCCTATAGCTTAGGAAAATTAAAATCAAAAACACACAGCCACCCAAAAGTCTCGGGCGGCTCTGTTCACAAGAACCTCGTCTACGGTACAAGTTAAATATCCCAGAATGTGAAAAATGGATAAAGAAGTTGTGGTACGTACGTACAGTGGAATATCACACAGCAATGAAATCTATGTCATCAGGCCCGTCGCGGCATAATGAGTGGATTCAGGTACGATGATTCTAAGTGAAATAAGTCACACAGAAAATGAAACATCATAAGATATCACTAATACACGGAATGTAAACTTGGCTACACATGAACTGAATTACAAAACAGAACAGGGTCTCAAATTTAGAAAACCAACTTATGCTTGCTTAAGGGGAAAGGTGAGTTGGGGTGCTGCATAAAATCAGAGATAGAAATTAGCACAGATACCGTTCCATAAGCCAAATATGTAATAGAAAAAACCTACTTCCTGGTCAACGAAATGGACTCAACACCCCATATTCAGTGCCTAGGAATATACAGGATGAGTAAGAGTCTTAATACCTATGGATTTATATGTCTCCATAAGAGAATCAAGCGTGTGTACAGTGACAAAAACGCAGCAGTGAAAATCAGCTAAATCCCATTATCAAAATAAATTTCAAAAACAAAACACAATGACAGTGAAATAGAGAGCAATTCTTAAATAATTCATTCAGGGCTTGTGATGCAACCTGGATTTACCACATCTACACCCAGAGCTGAGTGAGACATAAGGTTGGGCACTTCGGGCTGATAGCATTGGTGAGGTTCGATGAGCAAATGCAGACCCTTTGAAGTCATACAGCATGGTACCCATTCCATGGGTCCCAACTCTCCAAGTTTAAGGGATTCTTCCTTCAGCTAAAACATGCATGGGAAACCCACAGTATGGTGCACCGTGTGACTGGCAAACGTTTTCAAATGCATCTCAGTTTTCGTCCCCTTTTACTCGGGTTCACCATTCCAGACCCTTTACGAACACTCTCCCCACTTGGAGAGTCAGTGCCTTTAACCTCCTGTTGGGCACAGTTTGCAATTTCTGCGCAAGATGAAAAGGAATAGGGAGAACCAATGAGAGACTAGCTGTAGGTGTCTGCACGGGCAAATTTAACGCTCATTTCCCACCAGGAAGAGGAATTAACCAAAGGCTCAGCATGCCGTGCCGGAACCAGATTAGGACCTGAGGCAATCCTGTGGGTTTGCGGCCAGCTCACAAGATAGCGAATTGAAGAAATGAGCTCAGGGGCACTGTAACTCACAAACCTGCAGAGTTATAAATGACAGCTATCGTCCAAAAATATATTGAAGGAAGACTGAGAAGACGACTTGAAAGTGGGGCAGAATTGCAGGAAAATGATTTCAGGGGGTAGACGGGAATTGCATTTAAAGCATAGGAAAAGAGGCAGAACGTCGACAATGATGCTCTTGGCCAAAAAGGGCGTATGCGTTTTTTCCTGAATATATTCAGGAAAAAACGCATACGCCCTTTTTGGCCAACCAAGCAAGCATGTTAAAGAAATCTGCACTACAATGAAGTCTCACTGTCCCCCGGTCAAAAGGGCCATCTGAAAAAAGTGTAAAATCCAGAAAGGCAGCACAGGCCATGGAGAACAGCGAGCCTTGTTATGCTGATGGGCGGGATGTAAATTGCGAACTGCCACTCTGGAGAAGTGTATGGTGTTTCCCGGAACATCTAAAAAACAAAGGAACGGAGCCTACAGCTCTTCCCCTTATGGTCCTATAGCTTAGGAAAATTATAAATCAAAAACACACAGCCACCCAAAAGTCTCGGGCGGCTCTGTTTACAAGAACCTCGTCTACGGTACAAGTTAAATATCCCAGAATGTGAAAAATGGATAAAGAAGTTGTGGTACGTATGTACAGTGGAATATCACACAGCAATGAAATCTATGTCATTAGGCCCGTCGAGGAATAATGAGTGGATTCAGGTACGATGATTCTAAGTGAAATAAGTCACACAGGAAATGAAACATCATAAGATATCACTAATACACGGAATGAAAACTTGGCTACACATGAACTGAATTACAAAACAGAACAGGGTCTCAAATTTAGAAAACCAACTTATGCTTGCTTAAGGGGAAAGGTGAGTTGGGGTGCTGCATAAAACCAGAGATAGAAATTAGCACAGATACCTTTCCATAAGCCAAATATGTAATAGTCAAGACCTACTCCTTGCTCAATGAAATGGACTAAACACCCCATATTCAACGCCTAGGAATACACCTGACTAGTAAGAATCTTCAAACCCATGGATTTATATGTCTCCGTAAGAGAATGATGCGTGTGTACAGCGGCATGAATGCAGCAGAGAAAATCCGATAAATCCCATTAGCAAAATGAATTACACAAACAAAACCCAAGGACAGTGAAATAGAGAGCAATTCTTAAATAATTCATTCAGGGCTTGTGATGCAACCTGGATTTACCACATCTACACCCAGAGCTGAGTGAGACATAAGGTTGGGCACGTCGGGCTGATAGCATTGGTGAGGTTCGATGAGCAAATGCAGACCCTTTGAAGTCATACAGCATGGTACCCATTCCATGGGTCCCAACTCTCCAAGTTTAAGGGATTCTTCCTTCAGCTAAAACATGCATGGGAAACCCACAGTATGGTGCACCGTGTGACTGGCAAACGTTTTCAAATGCATCTCAGTTTTCGTCCCCTTTTACTCGGGTTCACCATTCCAGACCCTTTACGAACACTCTCCCCACTTGGAGAGTCAGTGCCTTTAACCTCCTGTTGGGCACAGTTTGCAATTTCTGCGCAAGATGAAAAGGAATAGGGAGAACCAATGAGAGACTAGCTCTAGGTGTCTGCACGGGCAAATTTTACGCTCATTTCCCACCAGGAAGAGGAATTAACCAAAGGCTCAGCATGCCGTGCCGGAACCAGATTAGGGCCTGAGGCAATCCTGTGGGTTTGCGGCCAGCTCACAAGATAGCGAGTTGAAGAAATGAGCTCAGGGGCACTGTAACTCACAAACCTGCAGAGTTATAAATGACAGCTATCGTCCAAAAATATATTGAAGGAAGGCTGCGAAGACGACTTGTAATCGGGACAGATTTGCAGGAAAACGATTTCAGGGGGTAGACGGGAATTGCATTTAAAGCATAGGAAAAGAGGCAGAACGTCGACAATGATGCTCTTGGCCAAAAAGGGCGTATGCGTTTTTTCCTGAATATATTCAGGAAAAAACGCATACGCCCTTTTTGGCCAACCAAGCAAGCATGTTAAAGAAATCTGCACTACAATGAAGTCTCACTGCCCCCCGGTCAAAAGGGCCATCTGAAAAAAGTGTAAAATCCAGAAAGGCAGCACAGGCCATGGAGAACAGGGAGCCTTGTTATGCTGATGGGCGGGATGTAAATTGCCAACAGCCACTCTGGAGAAGTGTATGGTGTTTCCCGGAACACCAAAAAAACAAAGCTACGGAGCCTACGGCACTTCCACTTATGGTCCTATAGCTTAGGGAAATTAAAATCAAAAACACACAGCCACCCGAAAGTTTCAGACGGCTCTGTTTACAAGAACCTCGTCTACGGTACAAGTTAAATATCCCAGAAAGTGAAAAATGGATAAAGAAGTTGTGGTACATACGTACAATGGAATATCACTCAGCAATGAAATCTATGTCATCAGGCCCGTCGCGGCATAATGAGTGGATTCAGGTACGATGATTCTAAGTGAAATAAGTCACACAGAAAATGAAACATCATAAGATATCACTAATACACGCAATGTAAACTTGGCTACACATGAACTGAATTACAAAACAGAACAGGGTCTCAAATTTAGAAAACCAACTTATGCTTTCTTAAGGGGAAAGGTGAGTTGGGGTGCTGCATAAAACCAGAGATAGAAATTAGCACAGATACCTTTCCATAAGCCAAATATGTAATAGTCAAGACCTACCCCTTGCTCAACGAAATGGACTAAACACCCCATATTCAACGCCTAGGAATACACCTGACTAGTAAGAATCTTCAAACCCATGGATTTATATGTCTCCGTAAGAGAATGAAGCGTGTGTACAGCGGCATGAATGCAGCAGAGGAAATCCGATAAATCCCATTATCAAAATTAATTACACAAACAAAACCCAAGGACAGTGAAATAGAGAGCAATTCTTAAATAATTCACTCAGGGCTTGTGATGCAACCTGGATTTACCACATCTACACCCAGAGCTGAGTGAGACATAAGGTTGGGCACTTCGGGCTGATAGCATTGGTGAGGTTCGATGAGCAAATGCAGACCCTTTGAAGTCATACAGCATGGTACCCATTCCATGGTTCCCAACTCTCCAAGTTTAAGGGATTCTTCCTTCAGCTAAAACATGCATGGGAAACCCACAGTATGGTGCACCGTGTGACCGACAAACGTTTTCAAATGCATCTCAGTTTTCGTCCCCTTTTACTTGGGTTCACCATTCCAGACCCTTTACTAACACTCTCACCACTTGGAGAGTAGGTGCCTTTAACCTCCTGTTGGGCACAGTTTGCAATTTCTGCGCAAGATGAACAGGAATAGGGAGAACCAATGAGAGACTAGCTGTAGGTGTCTGCACAGGCAAATTTAATGCTCATTTCGCACCAGGAAGAGGAATTAACCAAAGGCTCAACATGTCGTGCCTGAAACAGATTAGGGCCTGACAATCGTGCGGGTTTGCAGCCAGCTCACAAGATAGCGAGTTGAAGAAAGGAGCTCAGGGGCACTGTAACTCACAAACCTGCAGAGTAATAAATGACAGCTATCGTCCAAAAATATATTGAAGGAGGTCTGCAAAGACGACTTGTATGCGGGACAGATTTGCAGGAAAACGATTTCAGGGGGTAGACGGGAATTGCATTTAAAGCATAGGAAAAGAGGCAGAACGTCAACAATGATGCTCTTGGCCAAAAAGGGCGTATGCGTTTTTTCCTGAATATATTCAAGAAAAAACGCATACGCCCTTTTTGGCCAACCAAGCAAGCATGTTAAAGAAATCTGCACTACAATGAAGTCTCATTGCTCCCCGGGCAAAAGGGCCATATGAAAAAAGTGTAAAGTCCAGAAAGGCAGCACAGGCAATGGAGAACAGGACGCCTTGTTATGCTGATGGGCGGGATGTGAATTGCCAACAGCCACTCTGGAGAAGTGTATGGTGTTTTCCGGAACACCTAAAAAACAAAGCAACGGAGCCTACGGCATTTCCACTTATGGTCCTACAGTTTAGGGACATTAAAATGAAAAACACACAGCCACCCCAAAGTGTCGGACGGCTCTATTTACAAGAACCTCGTCTACAGTACAAGGTAAATATCCCAGAATGTGAAAAATGGATAAAGAAGTTGTGGTATATACGTACAATGGAATATCACTCAGCAATGAAATCTATATCATCAGGCCCGTCGCGGCATAATGAGTGGATTCAGGTACGATGATTCTAAGTGAAATAAGTCACACAGAAAATGAAACATCATAAGATATCACTAATACACGGAATGTAAACTTGGCTACACATGAACTGAATTACAAAACAGAACAGGGTCTCAAATTTAGAAAACCAACTTATGCTTGCTTAAGGGGAAAGGTGAGTTGGCGTGCTGCATAAAACCAGAGATAGAAATTAGCACAGATAACTTTCCATAAGCCAAATATGTCATAGTCAAACCCACCACTTTCTCAACGAAATGGACTAAACACCACATATTCAACACCTAGGAATACACCTGACTAGTAAGAATCTTCAAACCCATGGATTCATATGCCTCCGTAAGAGAATGAACCGTGTGTACAGCGGCATGAATGCAGCAGAGAAAATCCGATAAATCCCATTGTCAAAATGAATTACAAAAACAAAACCCAAGGACAGTGAAATAGAGAGCAATTCTTAAATAATTCATTCAGGGCTTGTGATGCAACCTGGATTTACCACATATACACCCAGAGCTGAGTGAGACATAAGGTTGGACACTTTGGGCTGATAGCATTGGTGAGGTTCGATAAGCAAATGCAGACCCTTTGAAGTCATACTGCATGGTAGCCATTCCATGGGTCCGAACTGCCAGGTTTAAGGGATTCTTCCTTGAGCTAAAATATGCATGGGAAACCCACATTATGGTGCACCATGTGACGGGGAAACGTGTTCAAATGCATCTCAGTTTTCGTCTCATTTTACTTGGGTACACCATTCCAGACCCTTTAATAACACACTCCCCCTTGGAGAGTCTGTACTTTTAACCTCCTGTTTGGCACAGTTTGCAATTTCTGCGCAAGATGAACAGGAATAGGGAGAACCAATGAGAGACTAGCTGTAGGTGTCTGCACGGGCAAATTTAATGCTCATTTCGCAGCAGGAAGAGGAATTAACCAAAGGCTCAACATGCCGTGCCTGAACCAGATTAGGGCCTGACAATCGTGCGGGTTTGCAGCCAGCTCACAAGATAGCGAGTTGAAGAAAGGAGCTATGGGGCACTGTAACTCACAAACCTGCAGAGTAATAAATGACAGCTATCGTCCAAAAATATATTGAAGGAGGTCTGCAAAGATGACTTGTAAGCGGGACAGATTTGCAGGAAAACGATTTCAGGGGGTAGACGGGAATTGCATTTAAAGCATAGGAAAAGAGGCAGAACGTCAACAATGATGCTTTTGGCCAAAAAGGGCGTATGCGTTTTTTTCCTGAATATATTCAGGAATAAACGCATACGCCCTTTTTGGCCAACCAAGCAAGCATGTTAAAGAAATCTGCACTACAATGAAGTCTCACTGCCCCCCGGTCAAAAGGGCCATCTGAAAAAAGTGTAAAATCCAGAAAGGCAGCACAGACCATGGAGAACAGGGAGCCTTGTTATGCTGATGGGCGGGATGTAAATTGCCAACAGCCACTCTGGAGAAGTGTATGGTGTTTCCCGGAACACCGAAAAAACAAAGCTACGGAGCCTACGGCACTTCCACTTATGGTCCTATAGCTTAGGGAAATTAAAATCAAAAACACACAGCCACCCCAAAGTGTCGGACGGCTCTGTTTACAAGAACCTCGTCTACGGTACAAGTTAAATATCCCAGAATGTGAAAAATGGATAAAGAAGTTGTGGTACGTACGTACAGTGGAATATCACTCAGCAATGAAATCTATGTCATCAGGCCCGTCGCGGCATAATGAGTGGATTCAGGTACGATGATTCTAAGTGAAATAAGTCACACAGGAAATGAAATATCATAAGATATCACTAATACACGGAATGAAAACTTGGCTACACATGAACTGAATTACAAAACAGAACAGGGTCTCAAATTTAGAAAACCAACTTATGCTTGCTTAAGGGGAAAGGTGAGTTGGGGTGCTGCATAAAACCAGAGATAGAAATTAGCACAGATACCTTTCCATAAGCCAAATATGTAATAGTCAAGACCTACCCCTTGCTCAACGAAATGGACTAAACACCACATATTCAACGCCTAGGAATACACCTGACTAGTAAGAATCTTCAAACCCATGGATTTATATGTCTCCGTAAGAGAATGAAGCGTGTGTACAGCGGCATGAATGCAGCAGAGAAAATCCGATAAATCCCATTATCAAAATGAATTACACAAACAAAACCCAAGGACAGTGAAATAGAGAGCAATTCTTAAATAATTCATTCAGGGCTTGTGATGCAACCTGGATTTACCACATCTACACCCAGAGCTGAGTGAGACGTAAGGTTGGGCACTTCGGGCTTATAGCATTGGTGAGGTTCGATGAGCAAATGCAGACCCTTTGAAGTCATACAGCATGGTACCCATTCCATGGGTCCCAACTCTCCAAGTTTAAGGGATTCTTCCTTCAGCTAAAACATGCATGGGAAACCCACAGTATGGTGCACCGTGTGACTGGCAAACGTTTTCAAATGCATCTCAGTTTTCGTCCCCTTTTACTCGGGTTCACCATTCCAGACCCTTTACGAACACTCTCCCCACTTGAAGAGTCAGTGCCCTTAACCTCCTGTTGGGCACAGTTTGCAATTTCTGCGCAAGATGAAAAGGAATAGGGAGAACCAATGAGAGACTAGCTCTAGGTGTCTGCACGGGCAAATTTAACGCTCATTTCCCACCAGGAAGAGGAATTAACCAAAGGCTCAGCATGCCGTGCCGGAACCAGATTAGGGCCTGAGGCAATCCTGTGGGTTTGCGGCCAGCTCACAAGATAGCGAGTTGAAGAAAGTAGTTCACGGGCACTGTAACTCACAAACTTGCTGAGTTATAAATGACAGCTATCGTCCAAAAATATATTGAAGGAAGGCTGCGAAGACGACTTGTAAGCGGGGCAGAATTGCAGGAAAACTATTTCAGGGGGTAGACGGGAATTGTATTTAAAGCATAGGAAAAGAGGCAGAACGTCGACAATGATGCTCTTGGCCAAAAAGGGTGTATGCGTTTTTTCCTGAATTTATTCAGGAAATAAAGCATATGCGCTTTTTGGCCAACCAAGCAAGCATGTTAAAGAAATCTGCACTACAATGAAGTCTCACTGCCCCCCGGTCAAAAGGGCCATCTGAAAAAAGTGTAAAATCCAGAAAGGCAGCACAGGCCATGGAGAACAGCGAGCCTTGTTATGCTGATGGGCGGGATGTAAACTGCCAACAGCCAGTCTGGAAAAATGTATGGTGTTTCCCGGAACATCTAAAAAACAAAGCAACGGAGCCTATGGCACGTCCCCTTATGGTCCTATAGCTTAGGAAAGTTAAAATCAAAAACACAAGGCCACCCCAAAGTGTCGGACGGCTCTGTTTACAAGAACCTCGTCTACGGTACAAGTTAAATATCCCAGAATGCGAAAAATGGATAAAGAAGTTGTGGTACGTACGTACAATGGAATATCACTCAGCAATGAAATCTATGTCATCAGGCCCGTCGCGGCATAATGAGTGGATTCAGGTACGATGATTCTAAGTGAAATAAGTCACACAGAAAATGAAACATCATAAGATATCACTACTACATGGAATGTAAACTTGGCTACACATGAACTGAATTACAAAACAGAACAGGGTCTCAAATTTAGAAAACCAACTTATGCTTGCTTAAGGGGAAAGGTGAGTTGGGGTGCTGCATAAAACCAGAGATAGAAATTAGCACAGATACCTTCACATAAGCCAAATATGTAATAGTCAAGGCCTACCCTTTGCGCAATGAAATGGACTAAATACCCCATATTCAACGCCTAGGAATACACCTGACTGGTAAGAATCTTCAAACCCATGGATTTATATGTCTCCGTTAGGGAATGAAGCGTGTGTACAGCAACATGAATGCAGCAGAGAAAATCCGATAAATCCCATTATCAAAATGAATTACAAAAACCAAACACAAGGACAGTGAAATAGAGAGCAATTCTTAAATAATTCATTCAGGCTTGTGATGCAACCTGGATTTACCACATCTACACCCAGAGCTGAGTGTGACATAAGGTTGGGCACTTCGGGCTGATAGCACTGGTGAGGTTCGATGAGCAAATGCAGACCCTTTGAAGACATACTGCATGGTACCCATTCCATGGGTCCCAAATCTCCAGTTATAAGGGATTCTTCCTTCAGCTCAAAACATGCATGGGAAACCCAGAGTATGGTGGACCGTGTGACCGGCAAGCGTTTTCAAATGCATCTCAGTTTTCCTCCCCTTTTACACGGGTTCACCTTTCCAGACCCTTTACTCACACTCTCCCCACTTGGAGAGTCAGTGCCTTTAACCTCCTGTTGGGCACAGTTTGCAATTTCTGCGCAAGATGAACAGGAATAGGGAGAACAAATGAGAGACTAGCTGTAGGTTTCTGTACGGGCAAATTTAACGCTCATTTCCCACCAGGAAGAGGAATTAACCAAAGGCTCAGCATGCCCTGCTGGAACCAGATAAGGGCCTGAAGCAATCCTGCGTGTTTGCGGCCAGCTCACAAGTTAGCGAGATGAAGAAAGGAGCTCAGGGGCACTGTAACTCACAAACCTGCAGAGTTATAAATGACAGCTATCGTCCAAAAATATATTGAAGGAAGGCTGCGAAGAGGACTTAGAATTTGGGCAGAAATTCAGGAAAACGATTTCAGGGGGTAGACTGGAATTGCACTTAAAGCCTAGGAAAAGACGGAGAACAGCGACAATGATGCACTTGGCCAAAAAGGGCGTATGCGTTTTTTCCTGAATATAATCAGGAAAAAACGCATACGCCCTTTTTGGCCAACCAAGCAAGCGTGTAAAGAAATCTGCACTAAAATGAAGTCTCTCTGCCCCCCGGTCAAAAGGGCCATCTTAAAAAAGTGTAAAATCCAGAAAGGCAGGACAGGCCATGGAGAAGAGAGAGCATTGTTATCCTGATGGTCGGCATGTGAATTGCCAACAGCCACTCTGGAGAAGTGTATGGTATTTCCTGAAACACATAAGAAACAAAGCAACACAGCCTATGGCACTTCCACTTATGGTTCTATAGCTTAGGGAAATTAAAATCAAAACCACACAGGCACCCCAAAGTTTGGAACGCCTCTGTTTACAAGAACCTCTTGTACGGTACAAGTTAAATATCCCAGAGGGCGAAAAATGGATAAAGATGTTGTGGTTCTTACGTACAATGGAATATCACTCAGCAATGAAATCTATGTCATCAGGCCCGTAGCGGCATAATGAGTGGATTCAGGTACGATGATTCTACGTGCAATAGGTCACACAGAAAAAGAAACATCATAAGATATCACTAATACACGGAATGTAAACTTGGCTACACATGAACTGAATTACAAAACAGAACAGGGTCTCAAATTTAGAAAACCAACTTATGCTTGCTTTTTGGGAAAGGTGAGTTCGGGTGCTGCATAAAAACAGAGATTGAAATTCGCACTGATACCGTTCCATAAGCCAAATATGTAATAGACAAGACCTACTGCTTGCTCAACGAAATGGGCTCAACACCCCATATTCAACGCCTAGGAATATACCTGCCTAGCAAGAATCTTAAAACCCATGGATTTATATGTGTCCATAAGAGAATCCAGCGTGTGTTCAGTGGCCTAAAGGCAACAGTGAAAATCCGATAAATCACATTATCAAAATAAATTTCAAAAACAAAACACAATGACAGTGAAATAGAGAGCAATTCTTAAATAATTCACTCAGGGCTTCTGATGCAACCTGGATTTACCACATGTACACCCAGTGCTGGGGAGACATAAGGCCGGACACTTCGCCCTGATAGTATTGTTGAGGTTCGGTGAGCAATTGCAGACCCTTTGAAGTCATACTGCATGGTACCCATTCCAAGGGTCCCAACTCTCCAGGTTTAAGGGATTCTTCCTTCCGCTACATCATGTATGGGAAACCCAGAGTATGGTCCACCATGTGATTGGGAAACGTTTTCAAATGCATCTCAGTTTTCGTCCCTTTATACTCGGGTTCACCATTCCAGATGCTTAACTAACACTCTCCCCACTTGGAGAGTCAGTGCCTTTAACCTCCTGTTTGTCACAGTTTGCAATTTCTGCGCAAGATGAACAGGAATAGGGAGAACCAATGAGAGACTAGCTGTAGGTGTCTGCACGGGCAATTTAATGCTCATTTCTCACCAGGAAGTGGAATTAACCAAAGGCTCAGAATGCCGTGCCGGAACCAGATTAGGGCCTGAAGCAATACTGCGGGTGTGCAGGCAGCTCACAAGATAGCGAGTTGAACAAAGGAGCTCAGGGGCACTGTAATTCACAAACCTGCAGAGTTATAAATGACAGCTATCGTCCAAAAATATATTGAAGGAAGGCTGCGAAGAGGACTTGAAAGCGGGGCAGAATTCCAGGAAAACGATTTCAGGAGGTAGACGGGAAATGCACTGAAAGCATAGGAGAAGAGGCAGAACCTCGACAATGATGCACTTGTTCAAAAAGTGCATATGCGTTTTTTCCAAGGCCCTCCTTAAAGAGGGTAGGGGGCTCCCAGCATGCTTCAGTGGCCAACAGAGGGCCCACATCGCCAAGGTGACGTGAGCCAGCCAGGCAGGAGTGACCTCACATCAGAGGGCCCACCTCACAGAAGGGTAAGGGACCCAGCCATTATCAGACTCTCACCAGAGGGCCCACATCAGCAAGGGGCTGGGAACCAGGCAGGAGTGTCTTCACACCCGTGGGGCCACATCATCGCAAGTTGAGGTACCCAGCACATGTGGCCTCAAACCAGAGGACCCACATCTCCATGGGTCTCGGAGCGAGGCAGGCAGGATG
Organism: Delphinapterus leucas; assembly: GCF_059928025.1. Taxonomy (NCBI): domain Eukaryota; kingdom Metazoa; phylum Chordata; class Mammalia; order Artiodactyla; family Monodontidae; genus Delphinapterus; species Delphinapterus leucas. The sequence goes on along the minus strand of NC_143135.1, from coordinate 117,744,927 downwards.
AACCTCAAAACACGTGGCCCATTGTATAAAAAAGGTGAGGAATCCAGCAGTTGGAACATCCCAGCAGGCGGCCCAGAGCACCGAGGCTATGGGATCCAGGCAATGATGAACTCACAACAGAGGGCCCTCATCATGAAACTGTGAGCAACCTAGCCATTGTGACCTCAGAGCACAAGGCCCACATCCCCATGGGGAAGCGAACCAAGCAGGAGTGTCATCGCACCAGTGGGCACACATCAGAAAATGTGGGGAGCCCAGCAGTTAGGGCCTGATGCCAGAGGGCCCTCATCACCGAGGAGAGGAGGCTACCAGCAGGCTCCAACTGCTACAAGAGGGCCAACGTCGCCAATGCGGGGTGTGCCAGCCAGGCAGGAGTGACCTCAGAGCAGAGGGCCAACCTCAAAAAAGTGTGAGGAACCCAAAGAGGATTAGACTCTCACCAGAGGGCCCACATCACCAAGAGGATCAGAACCAGGCAGGACTGTCTTCACACCAGGGTGACCACATCATAGAAAGGTGAGGAACCCAGCACATGTGGCCTAAACCAGAAGACCCACATCTCCAAGGGGCTCGGAGTGAGGCATGCAGGAGTAGCCTCACAACACAGGGCCCATAGAATAAAAAAGCTGAGGAATCCTGCAGTGGGAACCTCCCAGCAGGCGGCCCAGAGCACCGAGTCTATGCGATCCAGGCTGCAGTGAACTCACAGCAGAGGGCCCATATCATGAAACTGTGAGCAACCCAGCCATTGGGACCTCACAGCAGAAGGCCCACATCCCCATGGGGTTGGGAACATGGCAAGAGTGTCCTCGCACCACTTAGCACGTATCAGAAAAAGTGGGTACCCAGCAGTTACGGCCTGACGCTAGAGAGCCCTCATCACCGAGGGGAGGTGGCTCCCAGCAGGCTCCAACTGCCACAAGAGGGCCGATGTCGCCAAGGCGGGGTGTGCCAGCCAGTCAGTAGTGACCTCACAGCAGAGGGCCCACCTCACAGAAGGGTGAGGAACCCAGCCAGGATCAGACTCTCACCAGAGGGCCCACATCACCAAGGGGATAGAAACCAGGCAGGAGTGTCCTCACACCAGCGGGGCCACATCATCGAAAGGTGAGGGACCCAGCACACGTGGCCTCAAACCAGAGGACACACATCACCAAGGGGCTGGGAGTGAGTCAGGCAGGAGGAGTCTCCAAACAGAGGGCCCATAGAAGAGAAAAGGTGAGGAATCCCGCAGTTGGAACCTCCCCGCAGGCGGCCAGGAGCAGCGAGGCTATGGGATCCAGGCCGGAGTGAACTCACACCAGAGGGCCCTCATCATGAAACTGAGCCACCCACCGTTGGGACCTCAGAGCAGAAGGCCCATATTCCCATGGGGTTGGAAGCCTGGCAGGAGTGTACTCACACCACAGGGCGCACATCAGAAAATTTTGGGAGCCCAGGAGTTAGAGCCTGACGCCAGAGGGCCCTCATTACCGAGGGGAGGAGACTCCCAGCAGGCACCAACTCCCAACTGAGGGCCCACGTCGCCAAGGTGACGTGTGCCAGTCAGGCAGGAGTGACCTCACAGCAGAGGGCCTACCTCACAGAAGGGTGAGGAAACCAGCCAGGATAAGACTCTCACCAGAGAGCCCACATCACCAAGGGGACCGGAACAAGGCAGGAGTGTCCTCACACCAGTGTGGCCACATTATAGAAAGGTGACGAACCCAGCACATGTGGCCTAAACCAGAGGACCCACATTTCCAAGGTGCTCCGAGTGAGGCAGGCAGGAGTAGCCTAACAACACAGGGCCCACAGAATAAAAAATGTGAGGAATCCAGCAGTTGGAACCCCCCAGCAGGTGGCCCAGAGTACGGAGCCTATGGGATCCAGGCCACAGTGAACTCACAGCAGAGGGCTCACATCATGACACTGTGAGCAATCCAGCTGGTGGGACCTCAGAGCAGAAGGCCCACATCCCCATGGGGATGGGAACGTGGCAGGAGTGTACTCGCACGACAGGGCACATATCAGAAAATTTTGGGAGCCCATGAGTTAGGGCCTGACGCCAGAGGGCCCTCATTACCGAGGGGAGGAGACTCCCAGCAGGCACCAACTCCCAACTGAGGACCCACATCGCCAAGGTGATGTGTGCCAGCCAGGCAGGAGTGACCTCACAGCAGAGGGCCCACCTCCCAGAAGGGTGAGGAATCCAGCCAGGATCAGACTCTCACCAGAGGGCCCCCATCACCAAGGGGATGGGAACCAGGCAGGAGTGTCCTCACACCAGTGGGGCCACATCAATAAAGGTGAGGAAACCGGCACATGTGGCCTCAAACCAGAGGACCCACATCACAAAGGGGCTGGGAGTGAGTCAGGAAGGAGGAGCATGAAAACACAGGACCCAAAGAATAAAAATGGTAAGGAATCCAGCAGTAGGAACCTCCCAGCAGGCGGCTCAGAGCACAGAGTCTATGGGATCTAGGCCTGAGTGAACTAACACCAGAGAGCCAACATCCTGAAACTGTGAACAACACAGGTGTTGGGACCATAGAGCAGAAGGCACATGGGGATGGGAACCTGGCAGGAGTGCCCTCACACCACTTAGCACGTATCAGAAAATGTGGGTAACCAGCAGTTAGGGCCTGATGCCAGAGGGTCTCATCACTGAGGGGAGGAGGCTCCCAGCGGGCTCCAACTGCCACCAGAGGGCCGACGTCGCCAAGGCGGGGTGTGTCAGCCAGGCAGGAGTGACCTCAGAGAAGAGGGCCCACCTCACAGAAGTGTGAGGAGCCCAACAAGGATCAGACTCTCACTGGAGGGCTCACATCACCAAGGGGATGGGAACCAGGCAGGAGTGTCCGCACACCAGTGGGGCCACATCTGCGAAAGGTGAGGAACCCAGCACATGTGGCCTCAAACCAGAGGACACACATCACCAAGGGGCTGGGAGTGAGGCAGGTGTCTGGAGGGGCACATTTAACTCTAATTTCCCACCAGGAAGAGGAATTAACCAAAGGCTCAGAGTGCCGTGCGGGACCCTGATTACGGCCTGAAGCAAACCTGCGGTTCTGTGGCCAGCTTTCAAGGAAACGAGTTAAGAAAGGAAATCACAGGCACTGTAATTCACAAACCTGCAGAGTTGTAAATGACAGCTATTGGCAAAAATATATTGAAGTAAGTCTGCACAGAGGACTTGAAAACGAGGCAGAATTGCAGGAATCATATTTCAGGAGGTAGATTGGAATTGCATTTAAAGCATGTGAAAAGCGGCAGATCTTTGACAGTGATGCACTTGGACAAAAAGTGCGTATACATTTTTTCCTGAATATATTCAGGAAAAAACGCATATGCCCTTTGTGGCCAACCAAGAATTCGAGCAATGGAAATCCGCACTACAATGAACTCTCATTTCCCATTTGTCAAAAGAGCCATCTGAAAAAAGTGTAAAACCCAGAAACACAGGACAGGCCATGGAGAACAGGGAGCCTTGTTATGCTGATGGACGGGATGTAAATTGCCAACAGACACTCTGGTGATGTTTATAGTGTATGCTGAAACATCTAAAAAACAAAGCTACAGAGCCTAGGGCACTTCCACTTTTGGCCCTATAGCTTAGGAAAATTAAAATCAACAAGACACAGCCAACACAATATCCAGGGCTGCTGTGTTTACAAGAACCTTGAGTCCAGTACAAATTAAATATCCCAGAAAGAAAAAAATGGATAAAGGAATTGTCCTACTTACGTACAATGGAATATCACTCAGCAATGAAATCAATGTCATCAGGCCTGTAGCAGCAAATTGAGTGGATTTAAGTATGATGATTCTAAGAGAAATATGTCACACAGAGAAACATAATTATCATAAGATATCACAAATAGAGGGAGTGTAAACTTGGCTACACATAAACTGAATTACAAAACCGAGCAGAGTCTCACATTTAGATAAAAACTTATGCTTGCTTAACGGGAAAGTTGAGTTGGGGTGCTGTATAAAACCAGAGATTGAAATGAGCACACATACCGTTCCATAAGCCAAATATGTAATAGACAAGACCTACTCTTTGCTCAACGAAATAGACTAATCCATGGTGTATCACCTCACACCTGTTAGAATGGGCATCATCAGAAAATCTACAAACAACAAATGCTGGAAAGGGTGCGGAGATAAGGAAACCTCTTCCACTATTGTTGGGAATGTAAATTGATGCAGTCACTGTGGAGAACATTATGGAGTTTCTTATAAAACTAAGAATAGAATTACCATATAATACAGCAATCCCACTACTGGGCATATACCCAGACAAAACCATAAAACGAAAAGAGACATTCACCGCAATGTTCATTGCATCACTATTTACAATATCCAGGTAATGGAAGCAACCTAAATGCCCACAGACAGACGAATGCATAAAGATGAGGTACATATATAAAATGGAATATTACTAAGCCATAAAAAGGAATGAAATTGGGTCATTTGTAGAGACGTTGATGGATCTAGAGACTGTCATACAGAGTGAAGTAAGTCAGAAAGAGAAAAACAAATCCTGTATATAAATGCATATATGTGGAACCTAGAAAAGTTGTACAGATGAAGCGTTTTGCAAGGCAGAAATAGAGCAACAGATGTAGACAACAAACGTATGGACACCAAGGGGGGAAAGCTGTTGGGGGGTGGTGGTGGGAGGAGTTGAGAGATTGGGATTGGCATGTATACATTTCTATGTATAAAATAGGTAACCAAAAAGAACCTGCTGTATAAAAAAATAAAATAAAATTCAAAATTACAAAAAGTAAAACAGAAAAAATATTCTTCCCTTCACATACATGTATTTATATGAATAAATTATTTCCATGCTTATATCTGTAAATACAAAAAAGAGGAATAAAATCTACCTTGAACCAAAAACGAAAAAAAGAAAAAAAAACAGAACCCACCAGTTACACAGAGGAAAACCGTATCAGGGCCCTTGCTCCAGTTGTAAACAATTCTGAAGTTGGTCAGTGGTGGGGAATCATCTCCCATTCAGCCAGCATGCCCCACGCAACAAGCGTCCTCATTGCAAAGCTGGGGGCCCGTGCCGAGGCATCTGTGAGTAAACGTGGGCCGAGCCCCAGGCCAGCTGCTGCTGAAATGTTCCCACCCTTCCCAGGTAAAACACCTGAATATGTACAAGGACTTGAAAGCCTAGAGGAAGGGCCATGGAGCCACATGAGCGACAGCATGCCAGCCGACTTGGTGCCTGCAGGCCAGACAGGATGGTCCTGGCCCTGGGTGCTCTTCTGGAAGCTTTCCATTTCCCTGCCTGAGATACCCCTCCTGTCCCGGCCCCCACTGCTTTCTTCCTTACTCACCTCTGCCCAGGGAGAAATTCCAGCGGCAGGTATGGGTGGCACATCCTCTTCTTTAGCAGGTGGCATCTTGGCAACTGCTGCAGAAAGTCCAGCAGAGCCCCACTCACACTGGGCAACCCACAAAGCCGTGGCCTCTCACTCCCTCCCACCAGTCCAGCCCCGAGACTGCTGACAGGGCAGAAAATGGCGTCAGGCACAGCTGCAGGTGCTCTTGCTGCCTGGAGCGGTGTTTATATTGATCTCAACCCAGGCACACCTGGGGAGGTCTGGCCGGCACGGTCGGGCTTCCCAGGCCAGCCAATAATCACCCCTCAGGGGCTCACAGTTGCAGAAACTGGAACTTGCTGAATCGGCCAGGTCCAAGGAACAGGTGTGGGCTCCTGAGAGTCAGGATAGACAAGGGGCTGCAGCTCTGGCTTGTTTTCTAATTATATTATCTGGCCCATGAGTGGGAGACAACTTCAAGAAAACCCTCTCCTAATGAGAGGAACCCAGGAGTCAGGGAGAGGAGGGGTGGGTGGTGGGTGGAGACAGAGGCCTGGTGCCCCGGGTGCAGTGGAAGTCTCTGGAAGACCAGGTGGAGGGAGGCCACACAGAGTGATGCCCAGGGTCACAGACCTGTCGGAGCTGCTGTTTGTTAGTTCAAGTCCTGCTCTGAGGTGCTCTGTGTCAGATCTGAGTGACAGGTGAGCTGGGAGTGCTCTGCAATGAGGGCGATGTGCATGGCTCCTGTGTGCCCAGCCCTGCCACGGTACCTGAAAGGGTTGCTCTGTATCCTGGGAGGGGCCTGACCACGAGAGCCCCGTGGGCTGGGGTGGGGGTGGGGTACCTGCCCAGGTGAGCTCCATATCCTGGGATTGGCCTGACCTCGAGAGCCCCATGGGCTGCTGGAGTCCTGGTAAAAGATGTCAGGACAGTCAGTGAAGCCACCGAGGATATACCTCCAGTAGTTCCTAAACCCTACACCCTGCTGGTCATTCTACTAACCACCAGGACATGGTATTCTGTATTAGTCTTCAATGAAGCCTTCTTTTGTATTCTATTAGTCCCAGAGTCACAAGAAATTTTGGCTTGTGAGTGGCAGGACTCAACATACAACTAAAACAATACTTCCGGGCCGTGTTGCCCCAAGGGTTCAAAAATTCCCACACCATCTTTGGGGAAAGCTCAGCTAAAGACCTAAAAGTTCTACCTCTGGAAAAGGAAACACTCCTTCAATATGCAGACGACATTCTGATCGCCAGCCCTACTAAGGAGACCTCTGAACTACCAAGCCAATAAAGGATACAAGTTGTCCAAGAAAAAGCTCAAATATCACAGACTATGGTGACCTGCGTGGGCTGCATTCTCACAGAAGGTCGGAGAAGCTCATCCCAGGAAAGGGAAGAAACAATTTACAGCCTTACCCATTTCTAAAACTAGAAGACAGCTTAGGGGTTCCTGGGGAGGCCAGGGTTTGCTGCTTCTGGATCCCTAACTACAGTCTACTAGCTGGGCCTCTATATGAAACACTGAAAGAAAAAGATGATGATCCTTTTGAATAGAATCCAGAAGTGGCCTTTCAAGAATGGAAAGAGCAGTCAATTCAGACCCTTGCCCTGGAACTCCCTAATTTAGCTAAACCCTTTGACCTTTACATTCCTAGTGAAATTTGAATGGCCAGTGGAGTATTAGTGCAAAACCTGGGACCACTTGAAATGGAACAATGCAAGAATGCCATCCAGGTAGGATAAACTACGGTCACCAAGGGGCTTGGCCCACCGCCACATCTGGCCAAGATACTGGCAGTATCTGAAAACCTGGAAATCAGCAGCCCAAAAGGCCACCTCCCTCCTAAGGGAAAAGGACCCCACGTGGTGATCCTAACCCCCAACCATGCCCTGAAGTTGCAGGGTTTGCTCCGTGGGCACACTGACCTTGAGTGAGGAGGTCCTCCAACTCCAACCTCCAGAGAGATAACTGGGGCAAAGGGGCACCATGACGACTCGTGTGACCATCACTTGACCTGGAGTTTCTCTCATAAAACAACAAGAGTGTGTCCCAAAAGAGTAGACTACTGCTTGCAGGACTTACTGCACCCAGAGGGGAGGTAATAATCTTGGCAGGGGAACCGTATATCACGCTGTCACCATAGAAAAGCCTACAGACACTGTGATGATGGTGGCCAATAAGACCGGCTGGACTCCTGTTTACTTCAAAAGGCTGTTGACTCAGTGGCCATCATGGTCCTTCATCACCACTGACCCTGGACTGTCTGGGAGTTGAGCAGTCAGGGTGCTGACACCTGGTGCTGTTTTTACGTTAATTCAGGGGCCTAACTGAAGAAAGCACAGACTACTGGTCAGAGCATCTAGGCTGGCAGAAACGGTCAGCCTAAGGTGGCCGAACAAATGTGGGGCGGGGTGAAACTGGACCTCACAGCGTCACTGCACATCTCCTTCCTGGACCCTTAAAGGTCATTAGAATCTATAACACTACCAATACTTGTGCTCAGGCGGAGGAGCAGGGAGGCAGGAGGCCTGCGGACAATCAACGTCACCTGGAGGCTGCTGGGGAGAAGTTCAGACCCTCTCCCACAGGTATGAGGGCTCCTAACTCAGCACTCAGCAGTTACAGATGAAGGGTCTGCACCCTCAGCACTCTAAGAATGAGGAAGGGGACAAAATGCAGAAGAGGGGTTTGTCCCAGGCAAAGCCCCTTAAAAATCCCTGGGAGATAAAAATAGAATCTGGGCAATAAAATAAAGTCTAACCTTTTTTATCCTTTGTGCTTTGTCTAATTTCACGTGCTCCTAGGGTCCCGCATACAGAGGTTCAACAGCCGGCACTTCAGACCAGATTTCCTAGTGCAGAATGGCTGGGTCGACACTTCAGCTCCTGGAGCACAGTGCAGACTCCGCGATATAGAGCCTGAGCTGCAGCCAACCGGGCCCTCGAGAGCTCCGCCCCCTCCCTCCCACTGACTCTGACAGGATCTCTACACAGCAGCCCAGCCCACAGCCCACGGGGTAGCACATGCTCTCACCTCTGCATTCTCTGATCAAAATATAAAGTTTCCTTTGCTTCTGAACCAAACTCAGTCTCGATCTGTTGGCTCCAATGACACTGGGCAGGGGGACACTTGTTGGGGTCCACTCTGGAGGATCAGTAACAGAAATTGAGAACATTGTAACTTCAATGAACAGATGTGTGAGCCAAACTGTAATTAACATAGAACAGTGTATAAGGCTCGGGTAAAATAAGATGTTTCTAACACTTCCATTTGATATTTCCATCACTTTATTATAAGCAAGTTCAGTGAAAGGTTTGTCTTATTTGTCAGGTCAATACTAGAGAAACGAAGTGATTTCTTTCCAAGGATGTACATCTAATAATCTTGGTTAAAGCTTCAATCTTGTTTTAAATGCTTTTCCATTGAAAATGATACCTCTCTTTCAGCTCCCCCATTTCTGAGAAGTATAAAATCTTATAATTTATTATTACCAAAGGGGAAAGGTGGGAGGAGGGATAAATTAACAGTTTGGGATTAACACATACACACTGCTATGTATAAAATCGATCATCAACAAGGAACTACTGTACAGCACAGGGAACTACACTCAATATTTTGCAATAACCTATAAGGGGAAATAATCTGAAAAAAGAATAGATATTTTTATTGACATCATCTATTAATGACAGTTAAAATGGAACCTAACGGAAGCCGGTGGTGAGTGCTTCTGACCCTGAAGACTTCAATCATCTAAAGTTTGGACTCTGCCTACTTCCCAAGGCCCTTAATGAACATATGTGTAGCCGTAGCTTAAAAAATTCCCCAGTTTGGGTTGTGGAGAGACAGTGATTTTGAAAAAGCCCTGGTGTTCTCCTCACATGAATGGGACACTTCCTACAGCTAAAATATGCCTGTCACACCCAGAAGATGGTATACCGTCTGATCGGGAAGAGTTTGGAAAAGGCATCTCATCTCCTCATCTCCTGGTGCTCGGGTTCACCCCTCCAGCGTCTTTACGAACAGTCTTCCCACTTGGAGATGTCAGCACTGTCAACATCCTGTTGCATACCGTTTGGAATTTGTCCAGAGAATGAAGCAGAAGGAGGAGGAACAATGAGAGACAAGTCCTAGGTGTTCGGACAGGCACATGTCACTCTAATTTCCAATCAGGAAGACGAATTGACTAAAAGCTAGGGTTGCCCATGGAAATAGAATAGGGCTTGAGGAAATCCCGCTGCTTTGTGGCCAGTTCCCATAAACACAAGTTGAAAAATGGAACTCAGGGCCGCTAAAATTCACGAAACTGCAGAGTTGAAAATATCTCTCACTGAAAAATGTCTTGAGGAAAGTCAGAGAAAAGGACTTGTAAGCAACGGAGAATGGCAGGAAAGGGATTGGAAGAGGTAGAAAGGACTCGCCATTAAGCACAAGAAAAGGGGCTGAACATTGCCAACATTGCAGTTGGCCAAAAAGGGTGTATGCGTCTTTTTCTGTATATATTCAAGAAAACGGCATACACTTTTTTAGCCAACCAAACAGGTGGGCACTGGAAATCAGTACTACAAAACATATCACTTCGCATCAGTCAGAAGAGCCTTCCTCATAAAGTGTAAACACCAGAAATGCAGGACAGGGCAAGGAGAAAAGGGAGCCCTGTGAGGCTTATAGTGGAAATGTATATTGCCAATGGTCACTCTTGAGAAGTGTATTGTGTTTACTAAAGCATCTAAAAAATGAGCTACAGAGCACAGGGCACTTGCACTCATGGACGTATATCTTGGGAAAGACAAAAATGGAGAGGACACAGGCACCCCAATGTTTACCGACTCTCTGTTTCAAAGATCCTCGACTAGGATATAATTTATATGTCTCTGGAGGGAAAAAATGGATAGAGGTGTGGCACTTATGTAGAGTGGAATATTACTCAGCCTGAAAATCAGTGAAATATGGCCAGTTGTAACAACCCCAGAGTAGTTACGTATGATCATTCAAAGTCACATAATTCAAAAAGAAAAAGACATACGATATTACTAATACATGGAATGTAAACGTAGCTACAAAGTACCTGAATTACAAAACGGAATGGGGTCTCAAATTTAGAAGACCAACTTATGTTTGCTTAAGGAAAAAGGAGAGTTGGGGAGCTGCATAAAACCAGAGATTGAAATTAGCACAGATACCGTTCGATAAGCCAAATATGTAATAGAAAAAACCTACTCCCTGGTCAACGAAATGGACTCAACACGCCATATTCAACACCTACGAATACACCTGACTAGTAAGAATCTTCAAACTCATGGATTTATATGTCTCCGTAAGAGAATCAAGCGTGAGTACAGCGGCATGAACACAGCAGTGAAAATGCGATAAATCCCATTATCAAAATAAATTACAAAAACAAAACACAATGAGAGTGAAATAGAGAGCAATTCTTAAATAATTCATTCAGCGCTTGTGATGCAACCTGGATTTACCACATCTACACCCAGAGCTGAGTGAGACATAAGGTTGGGCACTTCGGGCTGATAGCATTGTTGAGGTTCGATGAGTAAATGCAGACCCTTTGAAGTCATACTGCATGGTACCCATTCCATGGGTCCCAACTCTCCAGGATTAAGGGATTCTTTCTTCAGCTAAAACATGCATGGGAAACCCACAGTATGGTGCACCGTGTGACCAGGAAAGGTTTTAAAATGCATCTCAGTTTTCGTCCCCTTTTACTCGGGTTCACAATTCCAGATCCTTTACTAACACTCTCCCCACTTGGAGAGTCAGTGCCTTTAACCTCCTGTTTGGCACAGTTTGCAATTTCTGCGCAAGATGAACAGGAATAGGGAGAACCAATGAGAGACTAGCTCTAGGTGTCTGCACGGGCAAATTTAACGTGCATTTCCCACCAGGAAGAGGAATTAACCAAAGGCTCAGCATGCCGTGTCAGAACCAGATTAGGGCCTGAAGCAATCCTGTGGGTTTGCGGCCAGCTCACAAGATAGCGAGTTGAAGAAATGAGCTCAGGGGCACTGTAACTCACAAACCTGCAGAGTTATAAATGACAGCTTTCGTCCAAAAATATATTGAAGGAAGGCTGCGAAGACGACTTGAAAGTGGGGCAGAATTGCAGGAAAACGATTTCAGGGGGTAGACGGGAATTGCATTTAAAGCATAGGAAAAGAGGCAGAACGTCGACAATGATGCTCTTGGCCAAAAAGGGCGTATGCGTTTTTTCCTGAATATATTCAGGAAAAAACGCATACGCCCTTTTTGGCCAACCAAGCAAGCATGTTAAAGAAATCTGCACTACAATGAAGTCTCACTGCCCCCCGGGCAAAAGGGCCATCTGAAAAAAGTGTAAAATCCAGAAAGGCAGCAAGGCCATGAAGAACAGCGAGCCTTGTTATGCTGATGGGCGGGATGTAAATTGCCAACAGCCACTCTGGAGCAGTGTATGGTGTTTCCCGGAACATCTAAAAAACAAAGCTACGGAGCCTACGGCACTTCCCCTTATGGTCCTATAGCTTAGGAAAATTAAAATCAAAAACACACAGCCACCCAAAAGTCTCTGGCGGCTCTGTTTACAAGAACCTCGTCTACGGTACAAGTTAAATATCCCAGAATGTGAAAAATGGATAAAGAAGTTGTGGTACGTACGTACAGTGGAATATCACACAGCAATGAAATCTATGTCATCAGGCCCGTCGCGGCATAATGAGTGGATTCAGGTACGATGATTCTAAGTGAAATAAGTCACACAGAAAATGAAACATCATAAGATATCACTACTACACGGAATGTAAACTTGGCTACACATGAACTGAATTACAAAACAGAACAGGGTCTCAAATTTAGGAAACCAACTTATGCTTGCTTAAGGGGAAAGGTGAGTTGGGGTGCTGCATAAAACCAGAGATAGAAATTAGCACAGATACCTTTCCATAAGCCAAATATGTAATAGTCAAGACCTACCCCTTGCTCAACGAAATGGACTAAACACCCCATATTCAACGCCTAGGAATACACCTGACTAGGAAGAATCTTCAAACCCATGGATTTATATGTCTCCGTAAGAGAATGAAGCGTGTGTACAGCGGCATGAATGCAGCAGAGAAAATCCGATAAATCCCATTATCAAAATGAATTACACAAACAAAACCCAAGGACAGTGAAATAGAGAGCAATTCTTAAATAATTCATTCAGGGCTTGTGATGCAACCTGGATTTACCACATCTACACCCAGAGCTGAGTGAGACATAAGGTTGGGCACTTCGGGCTGATAGCATTGGTGAGGTTCGATGAGCAAATGCAGACCCTTTGAAGTCATACAGCATGGTACCCATTCCATGGGTCCCAACTCTCCAAGTTTAAGGGATTCTTCCTTCAGCTAAAACATGCATGGGAAACCCACAGTATGGTGCACCGTGTGACTGGCAAACGTTTTCAAATGCATCTCAGTTTTCGTCCCCTTTTACTCGGGTTCACCATTCCAGACCCTTTACGAACACTCTCCCCACTTGGAGAGTCAGTGCCTTTAACCTCCTGTTGGGCACAGTTTGCAATTTCTACGCAAGATGAAAAGGAATAGGGAAAACGAATGAGAGACTAGCTCTAGGTGTCTGCACGGGCAAATTTAACGCTCATTTCCCACCAGGAAGAGGAATTAACCAAAGGCTCAGCATGCCGTGCCGGAACCAGATTAGGGCCTGAGGCAATCCTGTGGGTTTGCGGCCAGCTCACAAGATAGCGAGTTGAAGAAAGGAGCTCAGGGGCACTGTAACTCACAAACCTGCAGAGTTATAAATGACAGCTATCGTCCAAAAATATATTGAAGGAAGGCTGCGAAGACGACTTGTAATCGGGGCAGAATTGCAGGAAAACGATTTCAGGGGGTAGACGGGAATTGCATTTAAAGCATAGGAAAAGAGGCAGAACGTCGACAATGATGCTCTTGGCCAAAAAGGACGTATGCGTTTTTTCCTGAATATATTCAGGAAAAAACGCATACGCCCTTTTTGGCCAACCAAGCAAGCATGTTAAAGAAATCTGCACTACAATGAAGTCTCACTGCCCCCCGGTCAAAAGGGCCATCTTAAAAAAGTGTAAAATCCAGAAAGGCAGCACAGGCCATGGAGAACAGGGAGCCTTGTTATGCTGATGGGCGGGATGTAAATTGCCAACAGCCACTCTGGAGAAGTGTATGGTGTTTCCCGGAACATCTAAAAAACAAAGCTACGGAGCCTACGGCACTTCCCCTTATGGTCCTATAGCTTAGGAAAATTAAAATCATAAACACACAGCCACCCAAAAGTCTCGGGCGGCTCTGTTTACAAGAACCTCGTCTACGGTACAAGTTAAATATCCCAGAATGTGAAAAATGGATAAAGAAGTTGTGGTACGTACGTACAGTGGAATATCACACAGCAATGAAATCTATGTCATCAGGCCCGTCGCGGCATAATGAGTGGATTCAGGTACGATGATTCTAAGTGAAATAAGTCACACAGAAAATGAAACATCATAAGATATCACTAATACACAGAATGTAAACTTGGCTACACATGAACTGAATTACAAAACAGAACAGGGTCTCAAATTTAGAAAACCAACTTATGCTTGCTTAAGGGGAAAGGTGAGTTGGGGTGCTGCATAAAACCAGAGATAGAAATTAGCACAGATACCTTTCCATAAGCCAAATATATAATAGTCAAGACCTACCCCTTGCTCAACGAAATGGACTAAACACCCCATATTCAACGCCTAGGAATACACCTGACTAGTAAGAATCTTCAAACCCATGGATTTATATGTCTCCATAAGAGAATGAAGCGTGTGTACAGCGGCATGAATGCAGCAGAGAAAATCCGATAAATCCCATTATCAAAATGAATTACACAAACAAAACCCAAGGACAGTGAAATAGAGAGCAATTCTTAAATAATTCATTCAGGGCTTGTGATGCAACCTGGATTTACCACATCTACACCCAGAGCTGAGTGAGACATAAGGTTGAGCACTTCGGGCTGATAGCATTGGTGAGGTTCGATGAGCAAATGCAGACCCTTTGAAGTCATACAGCATGGTACCCATTCCATGGGTCCCAACTCTCCAAGTTTAAGGGATTCTTCCTTCAGCTAAAACATGCATGGGAAACCCACAGTATGGTGCACCGTGTGACTGGCAAACGTTTTCAAATGCATCTCAGTTTTCGTCCCCTTTTACTCGGGTTCACCATTCCAGACCCTTTACGAACACTCTCCCCACTTGGAGAGTCAGTGCCTTTAACCTCCTGTTGGGCACAGTTTGCAATTTCTGCGCAAGATGAAAAGGAATAGGGAGAACCAATGAGAGACTAGCTCTAGGTGTCTGCACGGGCAAATTTAACGCTCATTTCCCACCAGGAAGAGGAATTAACCAAAGGCTCAGCATGCTGTGCCGGAACCAGATTAGGGCCTGAAGCAATCCTGTGGGTTTGCCGCCAGCTCACAAGATAGCGAGTTGAAGAAAGGAGCTCAGGGGCACTGTAACTCACAAACCTGCAGAGTTATAAATGACAGCTATCGTCCAAAAATATATTGAAGGAAGGCTGCGAAGACGACTTCTAATCGGGACAGATTTGCAGGAAAACGATTTCAGGGGGTAGACGGGAATTGCATTTAAAGCATAGGAAAAGAGGCAGAACGTCGACAATGATGCTCTTGGCCAAAAAGGGCGTATGCGTTTTTTCCTGAATATATTCAGGAAAAAACGCATACGCCCTTTTTGGCCAACCAAGCAAGCATGTTAAAGAAATCTGCACTACAATGAAGTCTCACTGCCCCCCGGTCAAAAGGGCCATCTGAAAAAAGTGTAAAATCCAGAAAGGCAGCACAGGCCATGGAGAACAGGGAGCCTTGTTATGCTGATGGGCGGGATGTAAATTGCCAACAGCCACTCTGGAGAAGTGTATGGTGTTTCCCGGAACACCGAAAAAACAAAGCTACGGAGCCTACGGCATTTCCACTTATGGTCCTATAGCTTAGGGAAATTAAAATCAAAAACACACAGCCACCCAAAAGTTTCAGACAGCTCTGTTTACAAGAACCTCGTCTACGGAACAAGTTAAATATCCCAGAATGTGAAAAATGGATAAAGAAGTTGTGGTACGTACGTACAATGGAATATCACTCAGCAATGAAATCTATGTCATCAGGCCCGTCGCGGCATAATGAGTGGATTCAGGTACGATGATTCTAAGTGAAATAAGTCACACAGAAAATGAAACATCATAAGATATCACTAATACACGCAATGTAAACTTGGCTACACATGAACTGAATTACAAAACAGAACAGGGTCTCAAATTTAGAAAACCAACTTATGCTTGCTTAAGGGGAAAGGTGAGTTGGGGTGCTGCATAAAACCAGAGATAGAAATTAGCACAGATACCTTTCCATAAGCCAAATATGTAATAGTCAAGACCTACGCCTTGCTCAACGAAATGGACTAAACACCCCATATTCAACGCCTAGGAATACACCTGACTAGTAAGAATCTTCAAACCCATGGATTTATATGTCTCCGTAAGAGAATGAAGCGTGTGTACAGCGGCATGAATGCAGCAGAGGAAATCCGATAAATCCCATTATCAAAATGAATTACACAAACAAAACCCAAGGACAGTGAAATAGAGAGCAGTTCTTAAATAATTCATTCAGGGCTTGTGATGCAACCTGGATTTACCACAACTACACCCAGAGCTGAGTGAGACATAAGGTTGGGCACTTCGGGCTGATAGCATTGGTGAGGTTCGATGAGCAAATGCAGACCCTTTGAAGTCATACAGCATGGTACCCATTCCATGGGTCCCAACTCTCCAAGTTTAAGGGATTCTTCCTTCAGCTAAAACATGCATGGGAAACCCACAGTATGGTGCACCGTGTGACCGACAAACGTTTTCAAATGCATCTCAGTTTTCGTCCCCTTTTACTTGGGTTCACCATTCCAGGCCCTTTACTAACACTCTCACCACTTGGAGAGTAGGTGCCTTTAACCTCCTGTTTGGCACAGTTTGCAATTTCTGCGCAAGATGAACAGGAATAGGGAGAACCAATGAGAGACTAGCTGTAGCTGTCTGCACGGGCAAATTTAATGCTCATTTCGCACCACGAAGAGGAATTAACCAAAGGCTCAACATGCCGTGCCTGAAACAGATTAGGGCCTGACAATCGTGCGGGTTTGCAGCCAGCTCACAAGATAGCGAGTTGAAGAAAGGAGCTCAGGGGCACTGTAACTCACAAACCTGCAGAGTACTAAATGACAGCTATCGTCCAAAAATATATTGAAGGAGGTCTGCAAAGGCGACTTGTAAGCGGGACAGATTTGCAGGAAAACGATTTCAGGGGGTAGACGGGAATTGCATTTAAAGCATAGGAAAAGAGGCAGAACGTCGACAATGATGCTCTTGGCCAAAAAGGACGTATGCGTTTTTTCCTGAATATATTCAGGAAAAAACGCATACGCCCTTTTTGGCCAACCAAGCAAGCATGTTAAAGAAATCTGCACTACAATGAAGTCTCATTGCTCCCCGGGCAAAAGGGCCATATGAAAAAAGTGTAAAGTCCAGAAAGGCAGCACAGGCAATGGAGAACAGGGAGCCTTGTTATGCTGATGGGCGGGATGTAAATTGCCAACAGCCACTCTGGAAAAGTGTATGGTGTTTTCCGGAACACCTAAAAAACAAAGCAACGGAGCCTACGGCATTTCCACTTATGGTCCTACAGTTTAGGGACATTAAAATGAAAAACACACAGCCACCCCAAAGTGTCGGATGGCTCTATTTACAAGAACCTCGTCTACAGTACAAGGTAAATATCCCAGAATGTGAAAAATGGATAAAGAAGTTGTGGTACGTACGTACAGTGGAATATCACACAGCAATGAAATCTATGTCATAAGGCCCGTCGCGGCATAATGAGTGGATTCAGGTACGATGATTCTAAGTGAAATAAGTCACACAGAAAATGAAACATCATAAGATATCACTAATACACGGAATGTAAACTTGGCTACACATGAACTGAATTACAAAACAGAACAGGGTCTCAAATTTAGAAAACCAACTTATGCTTGCTTAAGGGGAAAGGTGAGTTGGCGTGCTGCATAAAACCAGAGATAGAAATTAGCACAGATACCTTTCCATAAGCCAAATATGTAATAGTGAAGTCCTACCCCTTGCTCAACGAAATGGACTAAACACCCCATATTCAACGCCTAGGAATACACCTGACTAGTAAGAATCTTCAAACCCATGGATTTATATGTCTCCGTAAGAGAATGAAGCGTGTGTACAGCGGCATGAATGCAGCAGAGAAAATCCGATAAATCCCATTATCAAAATGAATTACACAAACAAAACCCAAGGACAGTGAAATAGAGAGCAATTCTTAAATAATTCATTCAGGGCTTGTGATGCAACCTGGATTTACCACATCTACACCCAGAGCTGAGTGAGACATAAGGTTGGGCACTTCGGGCTGATAGCATTGGTGAGGTTCGATGAGCAAATGCAGACCCTTTGAAGTCATACAGCATGGTACCCATTCCATGGGTCCCAACTCTCCAAGTTTAAGGGATTCTTCCTTCAGCTAAAACATGCATGGGAAACCCAAAGTATGGTGCACCGTGTGACTGGCAAACGTTTTCAAATGCATCTCAGTTTTCGTCCCCTTTTACTCGGGTTCACCATTCCAGACCCTTTACGAACACTCTCCCCACTTGGAGAGTCAGTACCTTTAACCTCCTGTTGGGCACAGTTTGTAATTTCTGCGCAACATGAAAAGGAATAGGGAGAACCAATGAGAGACTAGCTGTAGGTGTCTGCACGGGCAAATTTAACGCTCATTTCCCACAAGGAAGAGGAATTAACCAAAGGCTCAGCATGCCGTGCCGGAACCAGATTAGGGCCTGAGGCAATCCTGTGGGTTTGCGGCCAGCTCACAAGATAGCGAGTTGAAGAAATGAGCTCAGGGGCACTGTAACTCACAAACCTGCAGAGTTATAAATGACAGCTATCGTCCAAAAATATATTGAAGGATGGCTGCGAAGACGACTTGAAAGTGGGGCAGAATTGCAGGAAAACGATTTCAGGGGGTAGACGTGAATTGCATTTAAAGCATAGGAAAAGAGGCAGAACGTCGACAATGATGCTCTCGGCTAAAAAGTGCGTATGCGTTTTTTCCTGAATATATTCAGGAAAAAACGCATACGCCCTTTTTGGCCAACCAAGCAAGCATGTTAAAGAAATCTGCACTACAATGAAGTCTCACTGCCCCCCGGTCAAAAGGGCCATCTGAAAAAAGTGTAAAATCCAGAAAGGCAGCACAGGCCATGGAGAACAGCGAGCCTTGTTATGCTGATGGGCGGGATGTAAATTGCCAACAGCCAGTCTGAAAAATGTATGGTGTTTCCCGGAACATCTAAAAAACAAAGCAAGAGAGCCTACGGCACTTCCCCTTATGGTCCTATAGCTTAGGAAAATTAAAATCAAAAACACACAGCCACCCAAAAGTCTCGGGCGGCTCTGTTTACAAGAACCTCGTCTACGGTACAAGTTAAATATCCCAGAATGTGAAAAATGGATAAAGAAGTTGTGGTACGTACGTACAATGGTATATCACAGAGCAATGAAATCTATGTCATCAGGCCCGTCGCGGCATAATGAGTGGATTCAGGTACGATGATTCTAAGTGAAATAAGTCACACAGAAAATGAAACATCATAAGATATCACTAATACACGGAATGTAAACTTGGCTACACATGAACTGAATTACAAAACAGAACAGGGTCTCAAATTTAGAAAACCAACTTATGCTTGTTTAAGGGGAAAGGTGAGTTGGGGTGCTGCATAAAACCAGAGATAGAAATTAGCACAGATACCTTTCCATAAGCCAAATATGTAATAGTCAAGACCTACCCCTTGCTCAACGAAATGGACTAAACACCCCATATTCAACGCCTAGGAATACACCTGACTAGTAAGAATCTTCAAACCCATGGATTTATATGTCTCTGTAAGAGAATGAAGCGTGTGTACAACGGCATGAATGCAGCAGAGAAAATCCGATAAATCCCATTACCAAAATGAATTACACAAACAAACCCCAAGGACAGTGAAATAGAGAGCAATTCTTAAATAATTCATTCAGGGCTTGTGATGCAACCTGGGTTTACCACATCTACACCCAGAGCTGAGTGAGACATAAGGTTGGGCACTTCGGGCTGATAGCATTGGTGAGTTTCGATGAGCAAATGCAGACCCTTTGAAGTCATACTGCATGGTACCCATTCTATGGGTCCCAAATCTCCAAGTTTAAGGGATTCTTCTTTCAGCTAAAACATGCATGGGAAACCCACAGAATGGTGCACCGTGTGACAGACAAACGTTTTCAAATGCATCTCAGTTTTCGTCCCCTTTTACTCGGGTTCACCACTCCAGACACTTTACTAACACTCTCCCCACTTGGAGAGTCAGTGCCTTTAAACTCCTGTTGAGCACAGTTTGCAATTTCTGCGCCAGATGAACAGGAAGAGGGAGAACCAGTGAGAGACTAGCTGTAGGTGTCTGCACGGGCAAACTTAATGCTCATTTCACACCAGGAAGAGGAATTCACCAAAGGCTCAGCATGCCGTGCCGGAACCACATTAGGGCCTGAAGCAATCCTGCGGGTTTGCGGCCAGCTCACAAGATAGCGAGTTGAAGAAATGAGCTCAGGGGCACTGTAACTCACAAACCTGCAGAGTTATAAATGACAGCTATCGTCCAAAAATATATTGAAGGAAGGCTGCGAAGACGACTTGTAAGTGGGGCAGAATTGCAGGAAAACGATTTCAGGGGGTAGACTGGAATTGCATTTAAAGCATAGTAAAAGAGGCAGAACGTCGACAATGATGCTCTTGGCCAAAAAGGGCGTATGCGTTTTTTCCTGAATATATTCAGGAAAAAACGCATACGCCCTTTTTGGCCAACCAAGCAAGCATGTTAAAGAAATCTGCACTACAATGAAGTCTCACTGCCCCCCGGTCAAAAGGGCCATCTGAAAAAAGTGTAAAATCCAGAAAGGCAGCACAGGCCATGGAGTACATGGAGCCTTGTTATGCTGATGGGCGGGATGTAAATTGCCAACAGCCACTCTGGAGAAGTGTATGTTGTTTCCCGGAACACCGAAAAAACAAAGCTACGGAGCCTACGGCACTTCCACTTATGGTCCTATAGCTTAGGGAAATTAAAATCAAAAACACACAGCCACCCCAAAGTGTCGGACGGCTCTGTTTACAAGAACCTCGTCTACGGTACAAGTTAAATATCCCAGAATGTGAAAAATGGATAAAGAAGTTGTGGTACGTACGTACAATGGAATATCACTCAGCAATGAAATCTATGTCATCAGGTCCGTCGCGGCATAATGAGTGGATTCAGGTACGATGATTCTAAGTGAAATAAGTCACACAGAAAATGAAACATCATAAGATATCACTAATACACAGAATGTAAACTTGGCTACACCTGAACTGAATTACAAAACAGAACAGGGTCTCAAATTTAGAAAACCAACTTATGCTTGCTTAAGGGGAAAGGTGAGTTGGGGTGCTGCATAAAACCAGAGATAGAAATTAGCACAGATACCTTTCCATAAGCCAAATATGTAATAGTCAAGACCTACCCCTTGCTCAACGAAATGGACTAAACACCCCATATTCAACGCCTAGGAATACACCTGACTAGTAAGAATCTTCAAACCCATGGATTTATATGTCTCCGTAAGAGAATGAAGCGTGTGTACAGCGGCATGATTGCAGCAGAGAAAATCCGATAAATCCCATTATCAAAATGAATTACACAAACAAAACCCAAGGACAGTGAAATAGAGAGCAATTCTTAAATAATTCATTCAGGGCTTGTGATGCAACCTGGATTTACCATATCTACACCCAGAGCTGAGTGAGACATAAGGTTGGGCACTACGGGCTGATAGCATTGGTGAGGTTCGATGAGCAAATGCAGACCCTTTGAAGTCATACTGCATGGTACCCATTCTATGGGTCCCAAATCTCCAGGTTTAAGGGATTCTTCTTTCAGCTAAAACATGCATGGGAAACCCACAGTATGGTGCACCGTGTGACAGACAAACGTTTTCAAATGCATCTCAGTTTTCGTCCCCTTTTACTCGGGTTCACCATTCCAGACCCTTTACGTACACTCTCCCCACTTGGAGAGTCAGTGCCTTTAACCTCCTGTTGGGCACAATTTGCAATTTCTGCGCAAGATGAAAAGGAATAGGGAGAACCAATGAGAGACTAGCTATAGGTGACTGCAAGGGCAAATTTAACGCTCTTTTCCCACCAGGAAGAGGAATTAACCAAAGGCTCAGCATGCCGTGCCGGAACCAGATTAGGGCCTGAAGCAATCCTGTGGGTTTGCGGCCAGCTCACAAGAAAGCGAGTTGAAGAAAGGAGCTCAGGGGCACTGTAATTCACAAACCTGCAGAGTTATAAATGACAGATATCGTCCAAAAATATATTGAAGGAAGGCTGCGAAGAGGACTTGAAAGCGGGGCAGAATTGCAGGAAAACGATTTCAGGGGGTAGACTGGAATTGCATTTAAAGCATAGGAAAAGAGGCAGAACGTCGACAATGATGCACTTGGACAAAAAGGGCGTATGCGTTTTTTCCTGAATATATTCAGGAAAAAACGCATACGCACTTTTTAGCCAACCAAGCAAGCATGTTAAAGAAATCTACACTACAATGAAGTCTCACTGCCCCCCGGTCAAAAGGGCCATCTGAAAAAAGTGTAAAATCCAGAAATGCAGCACAGGCCATGGAGAACAGGGAGCCTTGTTATGCTGATGGGTGGGATGTAAATTGCCAACAGCCACTCTGGAGAAGTGTATGGTGTTTCCTGAAACACCTAAAAAACAAAGCAACGGAGCCTACGGCACTTCCACTTATGGTCCTATAGCTTAGGGAAATTACAATCAAAAACACACAGCCACCGCAAAATTTTAGACGGCTCTGTTTACAAGAACCTCGTCTACGGTACAAGTTAAATATCCCAGAAAGCGAAAAATGGATAAAGAAGTTGTGGTACGTACGTACAATGGAATATCACTCACCAATGAAATCTATGTCATCTGGTCCGTCGTGGCATAATGAGTGGATTCAGGTACGATGATTCTAAGATAAATAAGTCACACAGAAAATGAAACATCATAAGATATCACTAATACACCGAATGTAATCTTGGCTACACATGAACTGAATTACAAAACAGAACAGGGTCTCAAATTTAGAAAACCAACTTATGTTTGCTTAAGGGGAAAGGTGAGTTGGGGTGCTGCATAAAACCAGAGATAGAAATTAGCACAGATACCATTCCATACGTCAAATATGTAATAGTCAAGACCTACCCCTTGCTCAACGAAATGGGCTAAACACCCTATATTCAATGCCTAAGAATACACCTGACTAGTAAGAATCTTAAAACCCATGAATTTATATGTGTCCATAAGAGAATCAAGCGTGTGTACAGCTGCATGAAGGCAGCAGAGAAAATCCGATAAATCCTATTATCAAAATAAATTACAAAAACAAAACACAATGACAGTGAAATAGAGAGCAATTCTTAAATAATTCATTCATGTCTTGTGATGCAACCTGGATTTACCTCATCTAAACCCAGAGCTGAGTGAGACATAAGGTTGGACACTTCGGGCTGATACCATTGGTGAGGTTCGATGAGCAAATGCAGGCCATTTGAAGTCATACTACATGTTACCCATTCTATGGGTCCCAACTCTCCAGGTTTAAGCGATTCTTCCTTCAGCTAAAGCATGCATGGGAAACCCACAGTATGGTGCACCGTGTGACCGGGAAACATTGTCAAATGCATCTCAGTTTTTCTCCCCTTTTACTCGGGTTCACAATTCCAGACCCTTTACTAACACTCTCCCTACTTGGAGAGTCAGTGCCTTTAACCTCCTGTTTGGCACAGTTTGCAATTTCTGCGCAGGATGAACAGGAATAGGGAGAACCAATGAGAGACTAGCTGTAGGTGTCTGCACGGGCAAACTTAACGCTCATTTCCAACCAGGAAGAGGAATTAACCAAAGGCTCAGGATGCCGTGCCGGGACAAGATTAGGGCCTGAAGCAATCCTGCGGGTTTGCGGCCAGCTCACAAGAAAGCGATTTGAAGAAAGGAGCTCAGGGGCACTGTAATTCACAAACCTGCAGAGTTATAAATGACAGCTATCGTCCAAAAATATATTGAAGGAAGGCTGCGAAGAGGACTTGAAAGCGGGGCAGAATTTCAGGAAAACGATTTCAGGGGGTAGACTGGAATTGCATTTAAAGCATAGGAAAAGAGGCAGAACGTCGACAATGATGCACTTGGCCAAAAAGGGCGTATGCGTTTTTTCCTGAATATATTCAGGAAAAAACGCATACGCCCTTTTTGGGCAACCAAGCAAGCATGTTAAAGAAATCTGCACTACAATGAAGTCTCACTGCCCCCCGGTCAAAAGGGCCATCTGAAAAAAGTGTAAAATCCAGAAATGCAGCACAGGCCATGGAGAACAGGGAGCCTTGTTATGCTGATGGGTGGGATGTAAATTGCCAACAGCCACTCTGGAGAAGTGTATGGTGTTTCCTGAAACACCTAAAAAACAAAGCAACGGAGCCTACAGCACTTCCACTTATGGTCCTATAGCTTAGGGAAATTAAAATCAAAAACACACAGCCACCCCAAAGTTTCAGATGGCTCTCTTCACAAGAACCTCGTCTACGGTACAAGTTAAATATCCCAGAAAGCGAAAAATGGATAAAGAAGTTGTGGTTCGTACGTACAAAGGAATATCACTCACCAATGAAATCTATGTCACCTGGCCCGTCGTGCCATAATGAGTGGATTCAGGTACGATGATTCTAAGAGAAATAAGTCACACAGAAAATGAAACATCATAAGATATCACTAATACACCGAATGTAATCTTGGCTACACATGAACTGAATTACAAAACAGAGCAGGGTCTCAAATTTAGAAAACCAACTTATGTTTGCTTAAGGGGAAAGGTGAGTTGGGGTGCTGCATAAAACCAGAGATAGAAATTAGCACAGATACCATTCCATACGTCATATATGTAATAGTCAAGGGGGCTTCCCTGGTGGCGCACTGGTTGAGAGTTCGCCTGCCGATGCAGGGCACGCGGGTTCGTGCCCCTGTCCGAGAGGATCCCACATGCCGCGGAGCTACTGGCCCCGTGAGTCATGGCCGTTGAGCCTGCGCGTCGGGAGCCTGTGCTCCGCAACGGGAGAGGCCACAACACTGAGAGGCCCGCGTACAGCAAAAAAAAAAAAAAAATATGTAATAGTCAAGACCTACCCCTTGCGCAACGAAATGGGCTAAACACCCTATATTCAACGCCTAGGAATACACCTGACTAGTAAGAATCTTCAAACCCATGGATTTATATGTCTCCATAAGAGAATCAAGCATGTGTACAGCTGCATGAAGGCAGCAGAGAAAATCCGATAAATCCTATTATCAAAATGAATTACAAAATCAAAACACAATGACAGTGAAATAGAGAGCAATTCTTAAATAATTCATTCAGGGCTTGTGATGCAACCTGGATTTACCTCATCTACACCCAGAGCTGAGTGAGACATAAGGTTGGACACTTCGGGGTGATACCACTGGTGAGGTTCGATGAGCAAATGCAGACCATTTGAAGTCATACTGCATGGTACCCATTCCATGGGTCCCAACTCTCCAGGTTTAAGCGATTCTTCCTTCAGCTAAAGCATGCATGGGAAGCCCACAGTATGGTGCACCGTGTGACCAGGAAACGTTTTCAAAGGCATCTCAATTTTCGTCCCCTTTTACTCGGGTTCACAATTCCAGACCCTTTTCTAACACTCTCCAGACTTGGAGAGTCAGGGCCTTTAACCTCCTGTTTGGCACAGTTTGCAATTTCTGCGCAAGATGAACAGGAATAGGGAGAACCAATGAGAGACTAGCTGTAGGTGTCTGCACGGGCAAATTTAACGCACATTTCCCACCAGAAAGACGAATTAAACAAAGGCTCAGCATGCCGTGCCGGAAAAAGATTACGGCCTGAAGCAATCCTGCGGGTTTGCGGCCAGCTCACAAGAAAGCGATTTGAAGAAAGGAGCTCAGGGGCACTGTAATTCACAAACCTGCAGAGTTATAAATGACAGCTATCGTCCAAAAATATATTGAAGGAAGGCTGCGAAGACGACTTTAAAGCGGGGCAGAATTGCAGGAAAACGATTTCAGGGGGTAGACTGGAATTGCATTTAAAGCATAGGAAAAGAGGCAGGACGTCGACAATGATGCACTTGGCCAAAAAGGGCGTATGCGTTTTTTCCTGAATATATTCAGGAAAAAACGCATACGCCCTTTTTGGCCAACCAAGCAAGCATGTTAAAGAAATCTGCACTACAATGAAGTCTCACTGCCCCCCGGTCAAAAGGGCCATCTGAAAAAAGTGTAAAATCCAGAAATGCAGCACAGCCCATGGAGAACAGGGAGCCTTGTTATGCTGATGGGTGGGATGTAAATTGCCAACAGCCACTCTGGAGAAGTGTATGGTGTTTCCTGAAACACCTAAAAAACAAAGCAACGGAGCCTACGGCACTTCCACTTATGGTCCTATAGCTTACGGAAATTAAAATCAAAAACACACAGCCACCCCAAAGTTTCAGACGGCTCTGTTTACAAGAACCTCGTCTACGGTACAAGTTAAATATCCCAGAAAGCGAAAAATGGATAAAGAAGTTGTGGTACGTACGTACAATGGAATATCAGTCACCAAGGAAACCTATGTCATCTGGCCCGTCGTGGCATAATGAGTGGATTCAGGTACGATGATTCTAAGTGAAATAAGTCACACAGAAAATGAAACATCATAAGTTATCTCTAATACACCGAATGTAATCTGGGCTACACATGAACTGAATTACAAAACAGAACAGGGTCTCAAATTTAGAAAACCAACTTATGTTTGCTTAAGGGGAAAGGTGAGTTGGGGTGCTGCATAAAACCAGAGATAGAAATTAGCACAGATACCATTCCATACGTCAAATATGTAATAGTCAAGACCTACCCCTTGCTCAACGAAATGGGCTAAACACCCTATATTCAACGCCTAGGAATACACCTGACTAGTAAGAATCTTCAAACCCATGGATTTATATGTCTCCATAAGAGAATCAAGCATGTGTACAGCTGCATGAAGGCAGCAGAGAAAATCCGATAAATCCTATTATCAAAATGAATTACAAAAACAAAACACAATGACAGTGAAATAGAGAGCAATTCTTAAATAATTCATTCAGGGCTTGTGATGCAACCTGGATTTACCTCATCTAAACCCAGAGCTGAGTGAGACATAAGGTTGGACACTTCGGGCTGATAGCATTGGTGCAGTTCGATGAGCAAATGCAGACCATTTGAAGTCATACTACATGGTACCCATTCCATGGGTCCCAACTCTCCAGGTTTAAGCGATTCTTCCTTCAGGTAAAGCATGCATGGGAAGCCCACAGTATGGTGCACCGTGTGACCGGGAAACATTGTCAAATGCATCTCAGTTTTTGTCCCCGTTTACTCGGGTTCAGAATTCCAGACCCTTTACAAACACTCTCCCCACTTTGAGAGTCAGTGCCTTTAACCTGCTGTTTGGCACAGTTTGCAATTTCTGCGCAAGAGGAATAGGAATAGGAAGAACCAATGAGAGACTAGCTGTAGGTGTCTGCACGGGCAAATTTAACGCTCATTTCCAACCAGGAAGAGGAATTAACCAAACGCTCAGCATGCCGTGCCGGAACCAGATTCGGGCCTGAAGCAATCCTGCGGGTTTGCGGCCAGCTCACAAGAAAGCGATTTGAAGAAAGGAGCTCAGGGGCACTGTAATTCACAAACCTGCAGAGTTATAAATGACAGCTATCGTCCAAAAATATATTGAAGGAAGGCTGCGAAGAGGACTTGAAAGCGGGGCAAAATTGCAGGAAAACGATTTCCGGGGTTAGACTGGAATTGCATTTAAAGCATAGGAAAAGAGGCAGAACGTCGACAATGATGCACTTGGCCAAAAAGAGCGTATGCGTTTTTTCCGGAATATACGCATACGCCCTTTTTGGCCAACCAAGCAAGCATGTTAAAGAAATCTGCACTACAATGAAGTCTCACTGCCCCCCGGTCAAAAGGGCCATCTGAAAAAAGTGTAAAATCCAGAAAGGCAGCACAGGCCATGGAGAACAGGGAGCCTTGTTATGCTCATGGGTGGGATGTAAATTGCCAACAGCCACTCTGGAGAAGTGTATTGTGTTTCCTGAAACACCTAAAAAACAAAGCAACGGAGCCTACGGCACTTCCACTTATGGTCCTATAGCTTAGGGAAATTAAAATAAAAAACACACAGCCACCCCAAAGTTTCGGACGGCTCTGTTTACAAGAACCTCGTCTACGGTACAAGTTAAATATCCCAGAAAGCGAAAAATGGATAAAGAAGTTGTGGTACGTACGTACAATGGAATATCACTCACCAATGAATTCTCTGTCATCTGGCCCGTCGTGGCATAATGAGTGGATTCAGGTACGATGATTCTAAGAGAAATAAGTCACACAGAAAATGAAACATCATAAGTTATCTCTAATACACCGAATGTAATCTTGGCTACACATGAACTGAATTACAAAACAGAACAGGGTCTCAAATTTAGAAAACCATCTTATGTTTGCTTAAGGGGAAAGGTGAGTTGGGGTGCTGCATAAAACCAGAGATAGAAATTAGCACATATACCTTTCCATACGTCAAATATGTAATAGTGAAGACCTACCCCTTGCTCAACGAAATGGGCTAAACACCCTATATTCAACGCCTAGGAATACACCTGACTAGTAAGAATCTTCAAACCCATGGATTTATATGTCTCCATAAGAGAATCAAGCATGTGTACAGCTGCATGAAGGCAGCAGAGAAAATCCGATAAATCCTATTATCAAAATGAATTACAAAAACAAAAAAAATGACAGTGAAATAGAGAGCAATTCTTAAATAATTCATTCAGGGCTTGTGATGCAACCTGGATTTACCTCATCTAAACCCAGAGCTGAGTGAGACATAAGGTTGGACACTTCGGGCTGATAGCATTGGTGAGGTTCGATGAGCAAATGCAGACCATTTGAAATCATACTATATGGTACCCATTCCATGGGTCCCAACTCTCCAGGTTTAAGCGATTCTTCCTTCATCTAAAGCATGCATGGGAAGCCCACAGTATGGTGCACCGTGTGACCGGGAAACATTTTCAAATGCATCTCAGTTTTTGTCCCCTTTTACTCGGGTTCACAATTCCAGATCCTTTACTAACACTCTCCCCACTTGGAGAGTCAGTGCCTTTAACCTCCTATTTGGCACAGTTTGCAATTTCTGCGCAAGATGAACAGGAATAGGGAGTACCAATGAGAGACTAGCTGTAGGTGTCTGCACGGGCAAATTTAACGCTCATTTCCAACCAGGAAGAGGAATTAACCAAAGGCTCAGCATGCCGTGCCGGAATCAGATTAGGGCCTGAAGCAATCCTGCGGGTTTGCGGCCAGCTCACAAGAAAGCGATTTGAAGAAAGGAGCTCCGGGGCACTGTAATTCAAAACCTGCAGTGTTATAAATGACAGCTATCGTCTAAAAATATATTGAAGGAAGGCTGCGAAGAGGATTTGAAAGCGGGGCAGAATTTCAGGAAAACGATTTCAGGGGGTAGACTGGAATTGCATTTAAAGCATAGGAAAAGAGGCAGAAAGTCGACAATGATGCTCTTGGCCAAAAAGGGCGTATGCGTTTTCTCCTGAATATATTCATGAAAAAACGCATACGCCCTTTTTGGCCAACCAAGCAAGCATGTTAAAGAAATCTGCACTACAATGAAGTCTCACTGCCCCCCTGTCAAAAGGGCCATCTGAAGAAATGTAAAATCCAGAAAGGCAGCACAGGCCATGGAGAACAGGGAGCCTTGTTATGCTGATGGGCGGGATGTAAATTGCCAACAGCCACTCTGGAGAAGTGTATGGTGTTTCCTGGAACACCGAAAAAACAAAGCAACGGAGCCTACGGCACTTCCACTTATGGTCCTATAGCTTAGGGAAATTAAAATCAAAAACACACAGCCACCCCAAAGTGTCGGACGGCTCTGTTTACAAGAACCTCGTCTACGGTACAAGTTAAATATCCCAGAATGTGAAAAATGGATAAAGAATTTGTGGTACGTACGTACAATGGAATATCACTCAGCAATGAAATCTATGTCATCAGGCCCGTCGCGGCATAATGAGTGGATTCAAGTACGATGATTCTAAGTGAAATAAGTCACACAGAAAATGAAACATCATAAGATATCTCTAATACACGGAATGTAATCATGGCTACACATGAACTGAATTACAAAACAGAACAGGGTCTCAAATTTAGAAAACCAACTTATGCTTGATTAAGGGGAAAGGTGAGTTGGGGTGCTGCATAAAACCAGAGATAGAAATTAGCACAGATACCTTTCCATAAGTCAAATATGTAATAGTCAAGACCTACCCCTTGCTCAACGAAATGGACTAAACACCCCATATTCAACGCCTAGGAATACACCTGACTAGTAAGAATCTTCAAACCCATGGATTTATATGTCTCCATAAGAGAATCAAGCGTGTGTACAGCTGCATGAAGGCAGCAGAGAAAATCCGATAAATCCCATTATCAAAATGAATTACAAAAACAAAACCCAAGGACAGTGAAATAGAGACCAATTCTTAAATAGTTCATTCAGGGCTTGTGATGCAACCTGGATTTACCACATCTACACCCAGAGCTGAGTGAGACATAAGGTTGGGCACTTCGGGCTGATAGCATTGGTGAGGTTCAATGAGCAAATGCAGACCCTTTGAAGTCATACTGCATGGTACCCATTCCATGAGTCCCAACTCTCCATGTTTAATGGATTCTTCCTTCAGCTAAAACATGCATGGGAAACCCACAGTATGGTGCACCGTGTGACCGACAAACGTTTTCAAATGCATCTCAGTTTTTGTACCATTTTACTTGGGTTCACCATTCCAGACCCTTTACTAACACTCTCACCACTTGGAGAGTAGGTGCCTTTAACCTCCTGTTGGGCACAGTTTGCAATTTCTGCGCAAGATGAACAGGAATAGGGAGAACCAATGAGAGACTAGCTGTAGGTGTCTGCACGGGCAAATGGAACGCGCATTTCCCACCAGGAAGAGGAAATAACCAAAGGCCCAGCATGCCCTGCCGGAACCAGATTAGGGCCTGAAGCAATCCTGTGGTTTTGCGGCCAACTCACAGGAAAGCGTGTTGAAGAAAGGAGCTCAGGGGCACTGTAATTCACAAACCTGCAGAGTTATAAATGACAGCTCTCGTCCAAAATATATTGAAGTATGTCTGCGAAGAGGACTTAGAATTTGGGCAGAAATTCAGGAAAACGATTTCGGGGGTAGACTGGAATTGCACTTAACGCCTAGGAAAAGACGGAGAACGGCGACAATGATGCACTTGGCCAAAAAGGGTGTATGCGTTTTTTCCTGAATATAATCAGGAAAAAACGCATACGCCCTTTTTGGCCAACCAAGCAAGCGTGTAAAGAAATCTGCACTACAATGAAGTCTCTCTGCCCCCCGGTCAAAAGGGCCATCTGAAAAAAGTGTAAAATCCAGAAAGGCAGGACAGGCCATGGAGAAGAGGGAGCATTGTTATCCTGATGGGCGGGATGTGAATTGCCAACAGCCACTCTGGAGAAGTGTATGGTATTTCCTGAAACACATAAGAAACAAAGCAACACAGCCAATGGCACTTCCACTTATGGTCCTATAGCTTAGGGAAATTAAAATCAAAACCACACAGGCACCCCAAAGTTTGGAACGGCTCTGTTTACAAGAACCTCGTCTACGGTACAAGTTAAATATCCCAGAGGGCGAAAAATGGATAAAGAAGTTGTGGTTCTTACGTACAATGGAATATCACTCAGCAATGAAATCTATGTCATCAGGCCCGTAGCGGCATAATGAGTGGATTCAGGTACGATGATTCTACGTGCAATAGGTCACACAGAAAAAGAAACATCATAAGGTATCACTAATACACGGAATGTAATCTTGGCTACACATGAACTGAATGACAAAACAGAACAGTGTCTCAAATTTAGAAAACCAACTTATGCTTGCTTTTTGGGAAAGGTGAGTTCGGATGCTGCATAAAAACAGAGATTGAAATTCGCACTGATACAGTTCCATAAGCCAAATATGTAATAGACAAGACCTACTGCTTGCTCAACGAAATGGGCTCAACACCCCATATTCAACGCCTAGAAATATACCTGCCTAGCAAGAATCTTAAAACCCATGGATTTATATGTGTCCGAAAGAGAATCCAGCGTGTGTTCAGTGGCCTAAAGGCAACAGTGAAAATCCGATAAATCACATTATCAAAATAAATTTCAAAAACAAAACACAATGACAGTGAAATAGAGAGCAATTCTTAAATAATTCACTCAGGGCTTCTGATGCAACCTGGATTTACCACATGTACACCCAGTGCTGGGGAGACATAAGGCCGGACACTTCGCCCTGATAGCATTGTTGAGGTTCGGTGAGCAATTGCAGACCCTTTGAAGTCATACTGCATGGTACCCATTCCAAGGGTCCCAACTCTCCAGGTTTAAGGGATTCTTCCTTCCGCTACATCATGTATGGGAAACCCAGAGTATGGTCCACCATGTGATTGGGAAACGTTTTCAAATGCATCTCAGTTTTCTTCCCTTTATACTCGGGTTCACCATTCCAGACGCTTAACTAACACTCTCCCCACTTGGAGAGTCAGTGCCTTTAACCTCCTGTTTGTCACAGTTTGCAATTTCTGCGCAAGATGAACAGGAATAGGGAGAACCATTGAGAGACTAGCTGTAGGTGTCTGCACGGGCAATTTAATGCTCATTTCTCACCAGGAAGTGGAATTAACCAAAGGCTCAGAATGCCGTGCCAGAACCAGATTAGGGCCTGAAGCAATACTGCGGGTGTGCAGGCAGCTCACAAGATAGCGAGTTGAACAAAGGAACTCAGGGGCACTGTAATTCACAAACCTGCAGAGTTATAAATGACAGCTATCGTCCAAAAATATATTGAAGGAAGGCTGCGAAGAGGACTTGAAAGCGGGGCAGAATTCCAGGAAAACGATTTCAGGAGGTAGACGGGAAGTGCACTGAAAGCATAGGAGAAGAGGCAGAACCTCGACAATGATGCACTTGTTCAAAAAGTGCATATGCGTTTTTTCCAAGGCCCTCCTTAAAGAGGGTAGGGGGCTCCCAGCCTGCTTCAGTGGCCAACAGAGGGCCCACATCGCCAAGGTGACGTGAGCCAGCCAGGCAGGAGTGACCTCACATCAGAGGGCCCACCTCACAGAAGGGTAAGGGACCCAGCCATTATCAGACTCTCACCAGAGGGCCCACATCAGCAAGGGGCTGGGAACCAGGCAGGAGTGTCTTCACACCCGTAGGGCCACATCATCGCAAGTTGAGGTACCCAGCACATGTGGCCTCAAACCAGAGGACCCACATCTCCATGGGTCTCGGAGCGAGGCAGGCAGGATGAACCTCAAAACACGTGGCCCATTGTATAAAAAAGGTGAGGAATCCAGCAGTTGGAACATCCCAGCAGGCGGCCCAGAGCACCGAGGCTATGGGATCCAGGCAATGATGAACTTACAACAGAGGGCCCTCATCATGAAACTGTGAGCAACCTAGCCATTGTGACCTCAGAGCACAAGGCCCACATCCCCATGGGGAAGCGAACCAAGCAGGAGTGTCATCGCACCAGTGGGCACACATCAGAAAATGTGGGGAGCCCAGCAGTTAGGGCCTGACGCCAGAGGGCCCTCATCACCGAGGAGAGGAGGCTCCCAGCAGGCTCCAACTGCTACAAGAGGGCCAACGTCGCCAATGCGGGGTGTGCCAGCCAGGCAGGAGTGACCTCAGAGCAGAGGGCCAACCTCAAAAAAGTGTGAGGAACCCAAAGAGGATTAGACTCTCACCAGAGGGCCCACATCACCAAGAGGATCAGAACCAGGCAGGACTGTCTTCACACCAGGGTGACCACATCATAGAAAGGTGAGGAACCCAGCACATGTGGCCTAAACCAGAAGACCCACATCTCCAAGGGGCTCGGAGTGAGGCATGCAGGAGTAGCCTCACAACACAGGGCCCATAGAATAAAAAAGCTGAGGAATCCTGCAGTGGGAACCTCCCAGCAGGCGGCCCAGAGCACCGAGTCTATGCGATCCAGGCTGCAGTGAACTCACAGCAGAGGGCCCATATCATGAAACTGTGAGCAACCCAGCCATTGGGACCTCACAGCAGAAGGCCCACATCCCCATGGGGTTGGGAACATGGCAAGAGTGTCCTCGCACCACTTAGCACGTATCAGAAAAAGTGGGTACCCAGCAGTTACGGCCTGACGCTAGAGAGCCCTCATCACCGAGGGGAGGTGGCTCCCAGCAGGCTCCAACTGCCACAAGAGGGCCGATGTCGCCAAGGCGGGGTGTGCCAGCCAGTCAGTAGTGACCTCACAGCAGAGGACCCACCTCACAGAAGGGTGAGGAACCCAGCCAGGATCAGACTCTCACCAGAGGGCCCACATCACCAAGGGGATAGAAACCAGGCAGGAGTGTCCTCACACCAGCGGGGCCACATCATCGAAAGGTGAGGGACCCAGCACACGTGGCCTCAAACCAGAGGACACACATCACCAAGGGGCTGGGAGTGAGTCAGGCAGGAGGAGTCTCCAAACAGAGGGCTCATAGAAGAAAAAAGGTGAGGAATCCCGCAGTTGGAACCTCCCCGCAGGCGGCCAGGAGCAGCGAGGCTATGGGATCCAGGCCGGAGTGAACTCACACCAGAGGGCCCTCATCATGAAACTGAGCCACCCACCGTTGGGACCTCAGAGCAGAAGGCCCATATTCCCATGTGGTTGGAAACCTGGCAGGAGTGTACTCACACCACAGGGCGCACATCAGAAAATTTTGGGAGCCCAGGAGTTAGAGCCTGACGCCAGAGGGCCCTCATTACCGAGGGGAGGAGACTCCCAGCAGGCACCAACTCCCACCTGAGGGCCCACGTCGCCAAGGTGACGTGTGCCAGTCAGGCAGGAGTGACCTCACAGCAGAGGGCCTACCTCACAGAAGGGTGAGGAAACCAGCCAGGATAAGACTCTCACCAGAGAGCCCACATCACCAAGGTGACCAGAACAAGGCAGGAGTGTCCTCACACCAGTGTGGCCACATTATAGAAAGGTGACGAACCCAGCACATGTGGCCTAAACCAGAGGACCCACATTTCCAAGGTGCTCCGAGTGAGGCAGGCAGGAGTAGCCTAACAACACAGGGCCCACAGAATAAAAAATGTGAGGAATCCAGCAGTTGGAACCCCCCAGCAGGTGGCCCAGAGTACGGAGTCTATGGGATCCAGGCCACAGTGAACTCACAGCAGAGGGCTCACATCATGACACTGTGAGCAATCCAGCTGGTGGGACCTCAGAGCAGAAGGCCCACATCCCCATGGGGATGGGAACGTGGCAGGAGTGTACTCGCACGACAGGGCACATATCAGAAAATTTTGGGAGCCCATGAGTTAGGGCCTGACGCCAGAGGGCCCTCATTACCGAGGGGAGGAGACTCCCAGCAGGCACCAACTCCCAACTGAGGACCCACATCGCCAAGGTGATGTGTGCCAGCCAGGCAGGAGTGACCTCACAGCAGAGGGCCCACCTCCCAGAAGGGTGAGGAATCCAGCCAGGATCAGACTCTCACCAGAGGGCCCCCATCACCAAGGGGATGGGAACCAGGCAGGAGTGTCCTCACACCAGTGGGGCCACATCAATAAAGGTGAGGAAACCGGCACATGTGGCCTCAAACCAGAGGACCCACATCACAAAGGGGCTGGGAGTGAGTCAGGAAGGAGGAGCATGAAAACACAGGACCCAAAGAATAAAAATGGTAAGGAATCCAGCAGTAGGAACCTCCCAGCAGGCGGCTCAGAGCACAGAGTCTATGGGATCTAGGCCTGAGTGAACTAACACCAGAGAGCCAACATCCTGAAACTGTGAACAACACAGGTGTTGGGACCATAGAGCAGAAGGCACATGGGGATGGGAACCTGGCAGGAGTGCCCTCACACCACTTAGCACGTATCAGAAAATGTGGGTAACCAGCAGTTAGGGCCTGATGCCAGAGGGCCTCATCACTGAGGGGAGGAGGCTCCCAGCGGGCTCCAACTGCCACCAGAGGGCCGACGTCGCCAAGGCGGGGTGTGTCAGCCAGGCAGGAGTGACCTCAGAGAAGAGGGCCCACCTCACAGAAGTGTGAGGAGCCCAACCAGGATCAGACTCTCACTGGAGGGCTCACATCACCAAGGGGATGGGAACCAGGCAGGAGTGTCCGCACACCAGTGGGGCCACATCTGCGAAAGGTGAGGAACCCAGCACATGTGGCCTCAAACCAGAGGACACACATCACCAAGGGGCTGGGAGTGAGGCAGGTGTCTGGAGGGGCACATTTAACTCTAATTTCCCACCAGGAAGAGGAATTAACCAAAGGCTCAGAGTGCCGTGCAGGACCCTGATTACGGCCTGAAGCAAACCTGCGGTTCTGTGGCCAGCTTTCAAGGAAACGAGTTAAGAAAGGAAATCACAGGCACTGTAATTCACAAACCTGCAGAGTTAAAAATGACAGCTATTGGCAAAAATATATTGAAGTAAGTCTGCACAGAGGACTTGAAAACGAGGCAGAATTGCAGGAATCATATTTCAGGAGGTAGATTGGAATTGCATTTAAAGCATGTGAAAAGCGGCAGATCTTTGACAGTGATGCACTTGGACAAAAAGTGCGTATACATTTTTTCCTGAATATATTCAGGAAAAAACGCATATGCCCTTTGTGGCCAACCAAGAATTCGAGCAATGGAAATCCGCACTACAATGAACTCTCATTTCCCATTCGTCAAAAGAGCCATCTGAAAAAAGTGTAAAACCCAGAAACACAGGACAGGCCATGGAGAACAGGGAGCCTTGTTATGCTGATGGACGGGATGTAAATTGCCAACAGACACTCTGGTGATGTTTATAGTGTATGCTGAAACATCTAAAAAACAAAGCTACAGAGCCTAGGGCACTTCCACTTTTGGCCCTATAGCTTAGGAAAATTAAAATCAACAAGACACAGCCAACACAATATCCAGGGCTGCTGTGTTTACAAGAACCTTGAGTCCAGTACAAATTAAATATCCCAGAAAGAAAAAAATGGATAAAGGAATTGTCCTACTTACGTACAATGGAATATCACTCAGCAATGAAATCAATGTCATCAGGCCTGTAGCAGCAAATTGAGTGGATTTAAGTATGATGATTCTAAGAGAAATATGTCACACAGAGAAACATAATTATCATAAGATATCACAAATAGAGGGAGTGTAAACTTGGCTACACATAAACTGAATTACAAAACCGAGCAGAGTCTCACATTTAGATAAAAACTTATGCTTGCTTAACGGGAAAGTTGAGTTGGGGTGCTGTATAAAACCAGAGATTGAAATGAGCACACATACCGTTCCATAAGCCAAATATGTAATAGACAAGACCTACTCTTTGCTCAACGAAATAGACTAATCCATGGTGTATCACCTCACACCTGTTAGAATGGGCATCATCAGAAAATCTACAAACAACAAATGCTGGAAAGGGTGCGGAGATAAGGAAACCTCTTCCACTATTGTTGGGAATGTAAATTGATGCAGTCACTGTGGAGAACATTATGGAGTTTCTTATAAAACTAAGAATAGAATTACCATATAATACAGCAATCCCACTACTGGGCATATACCCAGACAAAACCATAAAACGAAAAGAGACATTCACCGCAATGTTCATTGCATCACTATTTACAATATCCAGGTAATGGAAGCAACCTAAATGCCCACAGACAGACGAATGCATAAAGATGAGGTACATATATAAAATGGAATATTACTAAGCCATAAAAAGGAATGAAATTGGGTCATTTGTAGAGACGTTGATGGATCTAGAGACTGTCATACAGAGTGAAGTAAGTCAGAAAGAGAAAAACAAATCCTGTATATAAATGCATATATGTGGAACCTAGAAAAGTTGTACAGATGAAGCGTTTTGCAAGGCAGAAATAGAGCAACAGATGTAGACAACAAACGTATGGACACCAAGGGGGGAAAGCTGTTGGGGGGTGGTGGTGGGAGGAGTTGAGAGATTGGGATTGGCATGTATACATTTCTATGTATAAAATAGGTAACCAAAAAGAACCTGCTGTATAAAAAAATAAAATAAAATTCAAAATTACAAAAAGTAAAACAGAAAAAATATTCTTCCCTTCACATACATGTATTTATATGAATAAATTATTTCCATGCTTATATCTGTAAATACAAAAAAGAGGAATAAAATCTACCTTGAACCAAAAACGAAAAAAAGAAAAAAAAACAGAACCCACCAGTTACACAGAGGAAAACCGTATCAGGGCCCTTGCTCCAGTTGTAAACAATTCTGAAGTTGGTCAGTGGTGGGGAATCATCTCCCATTCAGCCAGCATGCCCCACGCAACAAGCGTCCTCATTGCAAAGCTGGGGGCCCGTGCCGAGGCATCTGTGAGTAAACGTGGGCCGAGCCCCAGGCCAGCTGCTGCAGAAATGTTCCCACCCTTCCCAGGTAAAACACCTGAATATGTACAAGGACTTGAAAGCCTAGAGGAAGGGCCATGGAGCCACATGAGCGACAGCATGCCAGCCGACTTGGTGCCTGCAGGCCAGACAGGATGGTCCTGGCCCTGGGTGCTCTTCTGGAAGCTTTCCATTTCCCTGCCTGAGATACCCCTCCTGTCCCGGCCCCCACTGCTTTCTTCCTTACTCACCTCTGCCCAGGGAGAAATTCCAGCGGCAGGTATGGGTGGCACATCCTCTTCTTTAGCAGGTGGCATCTTGGCAACTGCTGCAGAAAGTCCAGCAGAGCCCCACTCACACTGGGCAACCCACAAAGCCGTGGCCTCTCACTCCCTCCCACCAGTCCAGCCCCGAGACTGCTGACAGGGCAGAAAATGGCGTCAGGCACAGCTGCAGGTGCTCTTGCTGCCTGGAGCGGTGTTTATATTGATCTCAACCCAGGCACACCTGGGGAGGTCTGGCCGGCACGGTCGGGCTTCCCAGGCCAGCCAATAATCACCCCTCAGGGGCTCACAGTTGCAGAAACTGGAACTTGCTGAATCGGCCAGGTCCAAGGAACAGGTGTGGGCTCCTGAGAGTCAGGATAGACAAGGGGCTGCAGCTCTGGCTTGTTTTCTAATTATATTATCTGGCCCATGAGTGGGAGACAACTTCAAGAAAACCCTCTCCTAATGAGAGGAACCCAGGAGTCAGGGAGAGGAGGGGTGGGTGGTGGGTGGAGACAGAGGCCTGGTGCCCCGGGTGCAGTGGAAGTCTCTGGAAGACCAGGTGGAGGGAGGCCACACAGAGTGATGCCCAGGGTCACAGACCTGTCGGAGCTGCTGTTTGTTAGTTCAAGTCCTGCTCTGAGGTGCTCTGTGTCAGATCTGAGTGACAGGTGAGCTGGGAGTGCTCTGCAATGAGGGCGATGTGCATGGCTCCTGTGTGCCCAGCCCTGCCACGGTACCTGAAAGGGTTGCTCTGTATCCTGGGAGGGGCCTGACCACGAGAGCCCCGTGGGCTGGGGTGGGGGTGGGGTACCTGCCCAGGTGAGCTCCATATCCTGGGATTGGCCTGACCTCGAGAGCCCCATGGGCTGCTGGAGTCCTGGTAAAAGATGTCAGGACAGTCAGTGAAGCCACCGAGGATATACCTCCAGTAGTTCCTAAACCCTACACCCTGCTGGTCATTCTACTAACCACCAGGACATGGTATTCTGTATTAGTCTTCAATGAAGCCTTCTTTTGTATTCTATTAGTCCCAGAGTCACAAGAAATTTTGGCTTGTGAGTGGCAGGACTCAACATACAACTAAAACAATACTTCCGGGCCGTCTTGCCCCAAGGGTTCAAAAATTCCCACACCATCTTTGGGGAAAGCTCAGCTAAAGACCTAAAAGTTCTACCTCTGGAAAAGGAAACACTCCTTCAATATGCAGACGACATTCTGATCGCCAGCCCTACTAAGGAGACCTCTGAACTACCAAGCCAATAAAGGATACAAGTTGTCCAAGAAAAAGCTCAAATATCACAGACTATGGTGACCTGCGTGGGCTGCATTCTCACAGAAGGTCGGAGAAGCCCATCCCAGGAAAGGGAAGAAACAATTTACAGCCTTACCCATTTCTAAAACTAGAAGACAGCTTAGGGGTTCCTGGGGAGGCCAGGGTTTGCTGCTTCTGGATCCCTAACTACAGTCTACTAGCTGGGCCTCTATATGAAACACTGAAAGAAAAAGATGATGATCCTTTTGAATAGAATCCAGAAGTGGCCTTTCAAGAATGGAAAGAGCAGTCAATTCAGACCCTTGCCCTGGAACTCCCTAATTTAGCTAAACCCTTTGACCTTTACATTCCTAGTGAAATTTGAATGGCCAGTGGAGTATTAGTGCAAAACCTGGGACCACTTGAAATGGAACAATGCAAGAATGCCATCCAGGTAGGATAAACTACGGTCACCAAGGGGCTTGGCCCACCGCCACATCTGGCCAAGATACTGGCAGTATCTGAAAACCTGGAAATCAGCAGCCCAAAAGGCCACCTCCCTCCTAAGGGAAAAGGACCCCACGTGGTGATCCTAACCCCCAACCATGCCCTGAAGTTGCAGGGTTTGCTCCGTGGGCACACTGACCTGAGTGAGGAGGTCCTCCAACTCCAACCTCCAGAGAGATAACTGGGGCAAAGGGGCACCATGACGACTCGTGTGACCATCACTTGACCTGGAGTTTCTCTCATAAAACAACAAGAGTGTGTCCCAAAAGAGTAGACTACTGCTTGCAGGACTTACTGCACCCAGAGGGGAGGTAATAATCTTGGCAGGGGAACAGTATATCACGCTGTCACCATAGAAAAGCCTACAGACACTGTGATGATGGTGGCCAATAAGACCGGCTGGACTCCTGTTTACTTCAAAAGGCTGTTGACTCAGTGGCCATCATGGTCCTTCATCACCACTGACCCTGGACTGTCTGGGAGTTGAGCAGTCAGGGTGCTGACACCTGGTGCTGTTTTTACATTAATTCAGGGGCCTAACTGAAGAAAGCACAGACTACTGGTCAGAGCATCTAGGCTGGCAGAAACGGTCAGCCTAAGGTGGCCGAACAAATGTGGGGCGGGGTGAAACTGGACCTCACAGCGTCACTGCACATCTCCTTCCTGGACCCTTAAATGTCATTAGAATCTATAACACTACCAATACTTGTGCTCAGGCGGAGGAGCAGGGAGGCAGGAGGCCTGCGGACAAACGACGTCACCTGGAGGCTGCTGGGGAGAAGTTCAGACCCTCTCCCCCAGGTATGAGGGCTCCTAACTCAGCACTCAGCAGTTACAGATGAAGGGTCTGCACCCTCAGCACTCTAAGAATGAGGAAGGGGACAAAATGCAGAAGAGGGGTTTGTCCCAGGCAAAGCCCCTTAAAAATCCCTGGGAGATAAAAATAGAATCTGGGCAATAAAATAAAGTCTAACCTTTTTTATCCTTTGTGCTTTGTCTAATTTCACGTGCTCCTAGGGTCCCGCATACAGAGGTTCAACAGCCGGCACTTCAGACCAGATTTCCTAGTGCAGAATGGCTGGGTCGACACTTCAGCTCCTGGAGCACAGTGCAGACTCCCCGATATAGAGCCTGAGCTGCAGCCAACCGGGCCCTCGAGAGCTCCGCCCCCTCCCTCCCACTGACTCTGACAGGATCTCTACACAGCAGCCCAGCCCACAGCCCACGGGGTAGCACATGCTCTCACCTCTGCATTCTCTGATCAAAATATAAAGTTTCCTTTGCTTCTGAACCAAACTCAGACTCGATCTGTTGGCTCCAATGACACTGGGCAGGGGGACACTTGTTGGGGTCCACTCTGGAGGATCAGTAACAGAAATTGAGAACATTGTAACTTCAATGAACAGATGTGTGAGCCAAACTGTAATTAACATAGAACAGTGTATAAGGCTCGGGTAAAATAAGATGTTTCTAACACTTCCATTTGATATTTCCATCACTTTATTATAAGCAAGTTCAGTGAAAGGTTTGTCTTATTTGTCAGGTCAATACTAGAGAAACGAAGTGATTTCTTTCCAAGGATGTACATCTAATAATCTTGGTTAAAGCTTCAATCTTGTTTTAAATGCTTTTCCATTGAAAATGATACCTCTCTTTCAGCTCCCCCATTTCTGAGAAGTATAAAATCTTATAATTTATTATTACCAAAGGGGAAAGGTGGGAGGAGGGATAAATTAACAGTTTGGGATTAACACATACACACTGCTATGTATAAAATCGATCATCAACAAGGAACTACTGTACAGCACAGGGAACTACACTCAATATTTTGCAAAAACCTATAAGGGGAAATAATCTGAAAAAAGAATAGATATTTTTATTGACATCATCTATTAATGACAGTTAAAATGGAACCTAACGGAAGCCGGTGGTGAGTGCTTCTGACCCTGAAGACTTCAATCATCTAAAGTTTGGACTCTGCCTACTTCCCAAGGCCCTTAATGAACATATGTGTAGCCGTAGCTTAAAAAATTCCCCAGTTTGGGTTGTGGAGAGACAGTGATTTTGAAAAAGCCCTGGTGTTCTCCTCACATGAATGGGACACTTCCTACAGCTAAAATATGCCTGTCACACCCAGAAGATGGTATACCGTCTGATCGGGAAGAGTTTGGAAAAGGCATCTCATCTCCTCATCTCCTGGTGCTCGGGTTCACCCCTCCAGCGTCTTTACGAACAGTCTTCCCACTTGGAGATGTCAGCACTGTCAACATCCTGTTGCATACCGTTTGGAATTTGTCCAGAGAATGAAGCAGAAGGAGGAGGAACAATGAGAGACAAGTCCTAGGTGTTCGGACAGGCACATGTCACTCTAATTTCCAATCAGGAAGACGAATTGACTAAAAGCTAGGGTTGCCCATGGAAACAGAATAGGGCTTGAGGAAATCCCGCTGCTTTGTGGCCAGTTCCCATAAACACAAGTTGAAAAATGGAACTCAGGGCCGCTAAAATTCACGAAACTGCAGAGTTGAAAATATCTCTCACTGAAAAATGTCTTGAGGAAAGTCAGAGAAAAGGACTTGTAAGCAACGGAGAATGGCAGGAAAGGGATTGGAAGAGGTAGAAAGGACTCGCCATTAAGCACAAGAAAAGGGGCTGAACATTGCCAACATT
The DNA here is from genome assembly GCF_059928025.1 of Delphinapterus leucas. Classification (NCBI taxonomy): domain Eukaryota; kingdom Metazoa; phylum Chordata; class Mammalia; order Artiodactyla; family Monodontidae; genus Delphinapterus; species Delphinapterus leucas. The sequence goes on along the minus strand of NC_143135.1, from coordinate 117,702,111 downwards.
GCAGTTGGCCAAAAAGGGTGTATGCGTCTTTTTCTGTATATATTCAAGAAAAGGGCATACACTTTTTTAGCCAACCAAACAGGTGCGCACTGGAAATCAGTACTACAAAACATATCACTTCGCATCAGTCAGAAGAGCCTTCCTCATAAAGTGTAAACACCAGAAATGCAGGACAGGGCAAGGAGAAAAGGGAGCCCTGTGAGGCTTATAGTGGAAATGTATATTGCCAATGGTCACTCTTGAGAAGTGTATTGTGTTTACTAAAGCATCTAAAAAATGAGCTACAGAGCACAGGGCACTTGCACTCATGGACGTATATCTTGGGAAAGACAAAAATGGAGAGGACACAGGCACCCCAATGTTTACCGCCTCTCTGTTTCAAAGATCCTCGACTAGGATATAATTTATATGTCTCTGAAGGGAAAAAATGGATAGAGGTGTGGCACTTATGTAGAGTGGAATATTACTCAGCCTGAAAATCAGTGAAATATAGCCAGTTGTAACAACCCCAGAGTAGTTACGTATGATCATTCAAAGTCACATAATTCAAAAAGAAAAAGACAAACAATATTACTAATACATGGAATGTAAACGTGGCTACAAATGACCTGAATTACAAAACAGAATGGGGTCTCAAATTTAGAAGACCAACTTATGTTTGCTTAAGGAAAAAGGAGAGTTGGGGAGCTGCATAAAACCAGAGATTGAAATTAGCACAGATACTGTTCCATAAGCCAAATATGTAATAGAAAAAACCTACTCCCTGGTCAACAAAATGGGCTCAACACGCCATATTCAACACCTACGAATACACCTGACTAGTAAGAATCTTCAAACTCATGGATTTATATGTCTCCGGAAGAGAATCAAGAGTGAGTACAGCGGCATGAACGGAGCAGTGAAAATGCGATAAATCCCATTATCAAAATAAATTACAAAAACAAAACACAATGAGAGTGAAATAGAGAGCAATTCTTAAATAATTCATTCAGGGCTTTTGATGCAACCTGGATTTACCACATCTACACCCAGAGCTGAGTGAGACATAAGGTTGGGCACTTCGGGCTGATAGCATTGTTGAGGTTCAATGAGCAAATGCAGACCCTTTGAAGTCATACTGCATGGTACCCATTCCATGGGTCCCAACTCTCCAGGTTTAAGGGATTCTTTCTTCAGCTAAAACATGCATGGGAAACCCACAGTATGGTGCACCGTGTGACCAGGAAAGGTTTTCAAATGCATCTCAGTTTTCGTCCCCTTTTACTCGGGTTCACCATTCCAGAACGTGTACTAACACTCTCCCCACTTGGAGAGTCAGTGCCTTTAACCTCCTGTTTGGCACAGTTTGCAATTTCTGCGCAAGATGAAAAGGAATAGGGAGAACCAATGAGAGACTAGCAGTAAGTGTCTGCACGGGCAAATTTAATGCTCATTTCCCACCAGGAAGAGGAATTAACCAAAGGATCAGCATGCCGTGCCGGAACCAGATTAGGGCCTGAAGCAATCCTGCGGGTTTGCGCCCAGCTCACAAGTTGCGAGTTGAAGAATGGAGCTCAGGGGCACTGTAACTCACAAACATGCAGAGTTATAAATGACAGCTATCGTCCAAAAATATATTGAAGGAAAGCTGCGAATACGACTTGTAAGCAGGGCAGAATTGCAGGAATTCGATTTCAGGGGGTACACGGGAATTGCATTTAAAGCATAGGAAAAGAGGCAGAACGTCGACAATGATGCTCTTGGCCAAAAAGGGCGTATGCGTTTTTTCCTGAATTTATTCAGGAAAAAAAGCATATGCGCTTTTTGGCCAACCAAGCAAGCATGTTAAAGAAATCTGCACTAAAATGAAGTCTCACTGCCCCCAGGTCAAAAGGGACATCTGAAACAAGTGTAAAATCCACAAAGACAGGACAGGGCAAGCAGAACAGAGCGCCTTGTTATGCTGATGGTCGGGATGTAAATTGCCAACAGCCACTCTGGAGAAGTGTATGGTGTTTCCTGGAACCCCTGAAAAACAAAGCAACGGAGCCTACGGCACTTCCACTTATGGTCCTATAGCTTAGGGAAATTAAAATCAAAAACACACAGCCACCCCAAAGTGTCGGACGGCTCTGTTTACAAAAACCTCTTCTACGGTACAAGTTAAATATCCCAGAATGTGAAAAATGGATAAAGAAGTGGTGGTACGTACGTACAATGGAATATCACTCAGCAATGAAAGCTATGTAATCAGACCCATCGCGGCATAATGAGTGGATTCAGGTACGATGATTCTAAGGGAAATAAGTCACACAGAAAATGAAACATCATAAGATATCACTAATACATGGAATGTAAACTTTGCTACACATGAACTGAATTATAAAACAGAACAGGGTCTCAAATTTAGAAAACCAACTTATGCTTGCTTAAAGGGAAAGGTGAGTTGGGGTGCTGCATAAAACCAGAGATAGAAATTAGCACAGATCCCTTTCCAAAAGCCAAATATGTAATAGCCCAGACCTACCCCTTGCTCAACGAAATGGACTAAACACCCCATATTCAACGCCTAGGAATACACCTGACTAGTAAGAATCTTCAAACCCATGGATTCATATGCCTCCGTAAGAGAATGAAGCGTGTGTACAGCGGCATGAATGCAGCAGAGAAAATCCGATAAATCCCATTGTCAAAATGAATTACAAAAACAAAACCCAAGGACAGTGAAATAGAGAGCAATTCTTAAATAATTCATTCAGGGCTTGTGATGCAACCTGGATTTACCACATATACACCCAGAGCTGAGTAACACATAAGGTTGGACACTTTGGGCTGATAGCATTGTTCAGGTTCGATAAGCAAATGCAGACCCTTTGAAGTCATACTGCATGGTAGCCATTCCATGGGTCCCAACTCTCCAGGTTTAAGGGATACTTCCTTCAGCTAAAACATGCATGGGAAACACACATTATGGTGCACCATGTGACGGGGAAACGTTTTCAAATGCATCTCAGTTTTCGTCTCGTTTTACTTGGGTACACCATTCCAGACCCTTTAATAACACTCTCCCCACTTGGAGAGTCTGTACCTTTAACCTCCTGTTTGGCACAGTTTGCAATTTCTGCGCAAAATGAACAGGAATAGGGAGAACCAATGAGAGACTAGCTGTAGGTGTCTGCACGGGCAAATTTAACGCTCATTTCCAACCAGGAAGGGGAATTAACCAAAGGCTCAGCATGCCGTGCCGGAACCAAATTAGGGCCTGAATCTATCATGCGGGTGTGCGGCCAGTTCACAAGAAAGCGATTTGAAGAAAGGAGCTCAGGGGCACTGTAATTCACAAACATGCAGAGTTATAAATGACAGCTATCGTCCAAAAATATATTGAAGGAAGGCTGTGAAGAGGACTTGAAAGCGGGGCAGAATTGCAGGAAAACGATTTCAGGGGGTAGACTGGAATTGCATTTAAAGCATAGGAAAAGAGGCAGAATGTCGACAATGATGCACTTGGCCAAAAAGTGCGTATGCGTTTTTTCCTGAATATATTCAGGAAAAAACGCATACGCCCTTTTTGGCCAACCAAGCAAGCATGTTAAAGAAATCTGCACTACAATGAAGTCTCACTGCCCCCCGGTCAAAAGGGCCATCTGAAAAAAGTGTAAAATCCAGAAATGCAGCACAGGCCATGGAGAACAGGGAGCCTTGTTTTGCTAATGGGTGGGATGTAAATTGCCAACAGCCACTCTGGAGAAGTGTATGGTGTTTCCTGAAACACCTAAAAAACAAAGCAACGGAGCCTACGGCACTTCCACTTATGGTCCTATAGCTTAGGGAAATTAAAATCAAAAACACACAGCCACCCCAAAGTTTCAGACAGCTCTGTTTACAAGAACCTCGTCTACGGTACAAGTTAAATATCCCAGAAAGCGAAAAATGGATAAAGAAGTTGTGGTACGTACGTACAATGGAATATCACTCACCAATGAAGTCTATGTCATCTGGCCCGTCTTGGCATAATGATTGGATTCAGGTACGATGATTCTAAGTGAAATAAGTCACATAGAAAATGAAACATCATAAGATATCACTAATACACCGAATGTAATCTTGGCTACACATGAACTGAATTACAAAACAGAACAGGGTCTCAAATTTAGAAAACCAACTTATGTTTGCTTAAGGGGAAAGGTGAGTTGGGGTGCTGCATAAAACCAGAGATAGAAATTAGCACAGATACCATTCCATACGTCAAATACGTAATAGTCAAGACCTACACCTTGCTCAACAAAATGGGCTAAACCCCCTATATTCAACGCCTAGGAATACACCTGACTAGTAAGAATCTTCAAACCCATGGATTTATATGTCTCCATAAGAGAATCAAGCGTGTGTACAGCTGCATGAAGGCAGCAGAAAAAATCCGATAAATCCCATTATCAAAATGAATTACAAAAACAAAACACAATGACAGTGAAATAGAGAGCAATTCAAAAATAATTCATTCAGGGCTTGTGATGCAACCTGGATTTACCTCATCTACACCCAGAGCTGAGTGAGACATAAGGTTGGACACTTTCGGCTGATAGCATTGGTGAGGTTCGATGAGCAACTGCAGACCATTTGAAGCCATACTGCATGGTACCCATTCCATGGGTCCCAACTCTCCAGGTTTAAACGATTCTTCCTTCAGCTAAAACATGCATGGGAATCCCACAGTATGGTGCACCGTGTGACCGGGAAACGTTTTCAAATGCTTCTCAGTTTTCGTCCCCTTTTATTCGGGTTCACTATTCCAGACCCTTTACTAACACGCTCCCCACTTGGAGAGTCAGTGCCTTTAACCTCCTGTTTGGCACAGTTTGCAATTTCTGCGCAAGATGAACAGGAATAGGGAGAACCAATGAGAGACTAGCTGTAGGTGTCTGCACGCGCAAATTTAACGCTCATTACCCACCAGGAAGAGGAATTAACCAAAGGCTCAGCATGCCGTGCCGCAACAAGATTTAGGCATGAAGAAATCCTGCGGGTTTGCGGCCAGCTCAAATGAAAGTAATTTGAAGAAAGGAGCTCAGGGTCACTGTAATTCAGAAACCTGCAGAGTTATAAATGACAGCTATCGTCCAAAACTATATTGAAGGAAGGCTGCGAAGAGGACTTGAAAGCGGGGCAGAATTGCAGGAAAACGATTTCAGGGGGTAGACTGGAATTGCATTTAAAGCATAGGAAAAGAGGCAGAACGTCGACAATGATGCACTTGGCCAAAAAGGGCGTATGCGTTTTTTCCTGAACATATTAAGGAAAAAACGCATACGCCCTTTTTGGACAACCAAGCAAGCATGTTAAAGAAATCTGCACTACAATGAAGTCTCACTGGCCCCCGGTCAAAAGGGCCATCTGAAAAAAGTGTAAAATCCAGAAAGGCAGCACAGGCCATGGAGAACAGCGAGCCTTGTTATGCTGATGGGCGGGATGTAAATTGCCAACAGCCAGTCTGGAAAAATGTATGGTGTTTCCCGGAACATCTAAAAAACAAAGCAACGGAGCCTATGGCACTTCCCCTTATGGTCCTATAGCTTAGGAAAATTAAAATCAAAAACACACAGCCACCCAAAAGTCTCGGGCGGCTCTGTTTACAAGAACCTCGTCTACGGTACAAGTTAAATATCCCAGAATGTGAAAAATGGATAAAGAAGTTGTGGTACGTACGTACAATGGAATATCACACAGCAATGAAATCTATGTCATCAGGCCAGTCGCGGCATAATGAGTGGATTCAGGTACGATGATTCTAAGTGAAATAAGTCACACAGAAAATGAAACATCATAAGATATCACTAATACACGGAATGTAAACTTGGCTACACATGAACTGAATTACAAAACAGAACAGGGTCTCAAATTTAGAAAACCAACTTATGCTTGCTTAAGGGGAAAGGTGAGTTGGCGTGCTGCATAAAACCAGAGATAGAAATTAGCACAGATACCTTTCCATAAGCCAAATATATAATAGTCAAGACCTACCACTTGCTCAACGAAATGGACTAAACACCTCATATTCAACGCCTAGGAATACACCTGACTAGTAAGAATCTTCAAACCCATGGATTTATATGTCTCCGTAAGAGAATGAAGCGTGTGTACAGCGGCATGAATGCAGCAGAGAAAATCCGATAAATCCCATTATCAAAATGAATTACACAAACAAAACCCAAGGACAGTGAAATAGAGAGCAATTCTTAAATAATTCATTCAGGGCTTGTGATGCAACCTGCATTTACCACATCTACACCCAGAGCTGAGTGAGACATAAGGTTGGGCACTTCGAGCTGATAGCATTGGTGAGGTTCGATGAGCAAATGCAGACCCTTTGAAGTCATACAGCATGGTACCCATTCCATGGGTCCCAACTCTCCAAGTTTAAGGGATTCTTCCTTCAGCTAAAACATGCATGGGAAACCCACAGTATGGTGCACCGTGTGACTGGCAAACGTTTTCAAATGCATCTCAGTTTTCGTCCCCTTTTACTCGGGTTCACCATTCCAGACCCTTTACGAACACTCTCCCCACTTGGAGAGTCAGTGCCTTTAACCTCCTGTTGGGCACAGTTTGCAATTTCTGCGCAAGATGTAAAGGAATAGGGAGAACGAATGAGAGACTAGCTCTAGGTGTTTGCACGGGCAAATTTAACCCTCATTTCCCACCAGGAAGAGGAATTAACCAAAGGCTCAGCATGCCGTGCCGGAACCAGATTAGGGCCTGAGGCAATCCTGTGGGTTTGCGGCCAGCTCACAAGATAGCGAGTTGAAGAAAGGAGCTCAGGGGCACTGTAACTCATAAACCTGCAGAGTTATAAATGACAGCTATCGTCCAAAAATATATTGAAGGAAGGCTGCGAAGACGAATTGTAAGTGGGGCAGAATTGCAGGAAAACGATTTCAGGGGGTAGACGGGAATTGCATTTAAAGCATAGGAAAAGAGGCAGAACGTCGACAATGATGCTCTTGGCCAAAAAGGGCGTATGCGTTTTTTCCTGAATATATTCAGGAAAAAACGCATACGCCCTTTTTGGCCAACCAAGCAAGCATGTTAAAGAAATCTGCACTACAATGAAGTCTCACTGCCCCCCGGTCAAAAGGGCCATCTGAAAAAAGTGTAAAATCCAGAAAGGCAACACAGGCCACAGAGAACAGGGAACCTTGTTATGCTGATGGGCGGGATGTAAATTGCCAACAGCCACTCTGGAGAAGTGTATGGTGTTTCCCGGAACACCGAAAAAACAAAGCTACGGAGCCTACGACACTTCCACTTATGGTCCTATAGCTTAGGGAAATTAAAATCAAAAACACACAGCCACCCCAAAGTGTCGGACGGCTCTGTTTACAAGAACCTCGTCTACGGTACAAGTTAAATATCCCAGAATGTGAAAAATGGATAAAGAAGTTGTGGTACGTACGTACAATGGAATATCACTCAGCAATGAAATCTATGTCATCAGGCCCGTCACGGCATAATGAGTGGATTCAGGTACGATGATTCTAAGTGAAATAAGTCACACAGATAATGAAACATCATAAGATATCACTACTACACGGAATGTAAACTTGGCTACACATGAACTAAATTACAAAACAGAACAGGGTCTCAAATTTAGAAAACCAACTTATGCTTGCTTAAGGGGAAAGGTGAGTTGGGGTGCTGCATAAAACCAGAGATAGAAATTAGCACAGATACCTTTCCATAAGCCAAATATGTAATAGTCAAGACCTACCCCTTGCTCAACGAAATGGACTAAACACCCCATATTCAACGCCTAGGAATACACCTGACTAGTAAGAATCTTCAAACCCATGGATTTATATGTCTCCGTAAGAGAATGAAGCGTGTGTACAGCGGCATGAATGCAGCAGAGAAAATCCGATAAATCCCATTATCAAAATGAATTACACAAACAAAACCCAAGGACAGTGAAATAGAGAGCAATTCTTAAATAATTCATTCAGGGCTTGTGATGCAACCTGGATTTACCACATCTACACCCAGAGCTGAGTGAGACATAAGGTTGGGCACTTCGGGCTGATAGCATTGGTGAGGTTCGATGAGCAAATGCAGACCCTTTGAAGTCATACAGCATGATACCCATTCCATGGGTCCCAACTCTCCAAGTTTAAGGGATTCTTCCTTCAGCTAAAACATGCATGGGAAACCCACAGTACGGTGCACCGTGTGACTGGCAAACGTTTTCAAATGATTCTCAGTTTTCGTCCCCTTTAACTCGGGTTCACCATTCCAGACCCTTTACGAACACTCTCCCCACTTGGAGAGTCAGTGCCTTTAACCTCCTGTTGGGCACAGTTTGCAATATCTGCGCAAGATGAAAAGGAATAGGGAGAACCAATGAGAGACTAGCTCTAGGTGTCTGCACGGGCAAATTTAACGCTCATTTCCCACCAGGAAGAGGAATTAACCAAAGGCTCAGCATGCCGTGCCGGAACCAGATTAGGGCCTGAGGCAATCCTGTGGGTTTGCGGCCAGCTCACAAGATAGCGAGTTGAAGAAAGGAGCTCAGGGGCACTGTAACTCATAAACCTGCAGAGTTATAAATGACAGCTATCGTCAAAAAATATATTGAAGGAAGGCTGCGAAGACGACTTGTAAGTGGGGCAGAATTGCAGGAAAACGATTTCAGGGGGTAGACGGGAATTGCATTTAAAGCATAGGAAAAGAGGCAGAACGTCGACAATGATGCTCTTGGCCAAAAAGGGCGTATGCGTTTTTTCCTGAATATATTCAGGAAAAAACGCATACGCCCTTTTTGGCCAACCAAGCAAGCATGTTAAAGAAATCTGCACTACAATGAAGTCTCACTGCCCCCCGGTCAAAAGGGCCATCTGAAAAAAGTGTAAAATCCAGAAAGGCAACACAGGCCACGGAGAACAGGGAACCTTGTTATGCTGATGGGCGGGATGTAAATTGCCAACAGCCACTCTGGAGAAGTGTATGGTGTTTCCCGGAACACCGAAAAAACAAAGCTACGGAGCCTACGACACTTCCACTTATGGTCCTATAGCTTAGGGAAATTAAAATCAAAAACACACAGCCACCCCAAAGTGTCGGACGGCTCTGTTTACAAGAACCTCGTCTACGGTACAAGTTAAATATCCCAGAATGTGAAAAATGGATAAAGAAGTTGTGGTACGTACGTACAATGGAATATCACTCAGCAATGAAATCTATGTCATCAGGCCCGTCACGGCATAATGAGTGGATTCAGGTACGATGATTCTAAGTGAAATAAGTCACACAGAAAATGAAACATCATAAGATATCACTACTACACGGAATGTAAACTTGGCTACACATGAACTAAATTACAAAACAGAACAGGGTCTCAAATTTAGAAAACCAACTTATGCTTGCTTAAGGGGAAAGGTGAGTTGGGGTGCTGCATAAAACCAGAGATAGAAATTAGCACAGATACCTTTCCATAAGCCAAATATGTAATAGTCAAGACCTACCCCTTGCTCAACGAAATGGACTAAACACCCCATATTCAACGCCTAGGAATACACCTGACTAGTAAGAATCTTCAAACCCATGGATTTATATGTCTCCGTAAGAGAATGAAGCGTGTGTACAGCGGCATGAATGCAGCAGAGAAAATCCGATAAATCCCATTATCAAAATGAATTACACAAACAAAACCCAAGGACAGTGAAATAGAGAGCAATTCTTAAATAATTCATTCAGGGCTTGTGATGCAACCTGGATTTACCACATCTACACCCAGAGCTGAGTGAGACATAAGGTTGGGCACTTCGGGCTGATAGCATTGGTGAGGTTCGATGAGCAAATGCAGACCCTTTGAAGTCATACAGCATGATACCCATTCCATGGGTCCCAACTCTCCAAGTTTAAGGGATTCTTCCTTCAGCTAAAACATGCATGGGAAACCCACAGTACGGTGCACCGTGTGACTGGCAAACGTTTTCAAATGATTCTCAGTTTTCGTCCCCTTTAACTCGGGTTCACCATTCCAGACCCTTTACGAACACTCTCCCCACTTGGAGAGTCAGTGCCTTTAACCTCCTGTTGGGCACAGTTTGCAATTTCTGCGCAAGATGAAAAGGAATAGGGAGAACCAATGAGAGACTAGATCTGGTGTATGCACGGGCAAATTTAACGCTCATTTCCCACCAGGGAGAGGAATTAACCAAAGGCTCAGCATGCCATGCCGGAACCAGATTAGGGCCTGAGGCAATCATGTGGGTTTGCGGCCAGCTCACAAGATAGCGAGTTGAAGAAATGAGCTCAGGGGCACTGTAACTCACAAACCTGCAGAGTTATAAATGACAGCTATCGTCCAAAAATATATTGAAGGAAGGCTGCGAAGACGACTTGTAAGCGGGACAGATTTGCAGGAAAACGATTTCAGGGGGTAGACGGGAATTGCATTTAAAGCATAGGAAAAGAGGCAGAACGTCGACAATGATGCTCTTGGCCAAAAAGGGCGTATGCGTTTTTTCCTGAATATATTCAGGAAAAAACGCATACGCCCTTTTTGGCCAACCAAGCAAGCATGTTAAAGAAATCTGCACTACAATGAAGTCTCACTGCCCCCCGGTCAAAAGGGCCATCTGAAAAAAGTGTAAAATCCAAAAAGGCAGCACAGACCATGGAGAACAGGGAGCCTTGTTATGCTGATGGGCGGGATGTAAATTGCCAACAGCCACTCTGGAGAAGTGTATGGTGTTTCCCGGAACACCAAAAAAACAAAGCTACGGAGCCTACGGCACTTCCACTTATGGTCCTATAGCTTAGAGAAATTAAAATAAAAAACACAGCCACCCCAAAGTGTCGGACGGCTCTGTTTACAAGAACCTCGTCTACGGTACAAGTTAAATATCCCAGAATGTGAAAAATGGATAAAGAAGTTGTGGTACGTACGTACAATGGAATATCACTCAGCAATGAAATCTATGTCATCAGGCCCGTCGCGGCATAATGAGTGGATTCAGGTACGATGATTCTAAGTGAAATAAGTCACACAGAAAATGAAACATCATAAGATATCACTACTACACGGAATGTAAACTTGGCTACACATGAACTGAATTACAAAACAGAACAGGGTCTCAAATTTAGAAAACCAACTTATGCTTGCTTAAGGGGAAAGGTGAGTTGGGGTGCTGCATAAAACCAGAGATAGAAATTAGCACAGATACCTTTCCATAAGCCAAATATGTAATAGTCAAGACCTACCCCTTGCTCAACGAAATGGACTAAACACCCCATATTCAACGCCTAGGAATACAACTGACTAGTAAGAATCTTCAAACCCATGGATTTATATGTCTCCGTAAGAGAATGAAGCGTGTGTACAGCGGCATGAATGCAGCAGAGAAAATCCGATAAATCCCATTATCAAAATGAATTACACAAACAAAACCCAAGGACAGTGAAATAGAGAGCAATTCTTAAATAATTCATTCAGGGCTTGTGATGCAACCTGGATTTACCACATCTACACCTAGAGCTGAGTGAGACATAAGGTTGGGCACTTCGGGCTGATAGCATTGGTGAGGTTCGATGAGCAAATGCAGACCCTTTGAAGTCATACAGCATGGTACCCATTCCATGGGTCCCAACTCTCCAAGTTTAAGGGATTCTTCCTTCAGCTAAAACATGCATGGGAAACCCACAGTATGGTGCACCGTGTGACTGGCAAACGTTTTCAAATGCATCTCAGTTTTCGTCCCCTTTTACTCGGGTTCACCATTCCAGACCCTTTACGAACACTCTCCCCATTTGGAGAGTCAGTGCCTTTAACCTCCTGTTGGGCACAGTTTGCAATATCTGCGCAAGATGAAAAGGAATAGGGAGAACCAATGAGAGACTAGCTCTAGGTGTCTGCACGGGCAAATTTAACGCTCATTTCCCACCAGGAAGAGGAATGAACCAAAGGCTCAGCATGCCGTGCCGGAACCAGATTAGGGCCTTAGGCAATCCTGTGGGTTTGCAGCCAGCTCACAAGATAGCGAGTTGAAGAAATGAGCTCAGGTGCACTGTAACTCACAAACCTGCAGAGTTATAAATGACAGCTATCGTCCAAAAATATATTGAAGGAAGGCTGCGAAGACGACTTGTACGCGGGACAGATTTGCAGGAAAACGATTTCAGGGGGTAGACGGGAATTGCATTTAAAGCATAGGAAAAGAGGCAGAACGTCGACAATGATGCTCTTGGCCAAAAAGTGCGTATGCGTTTTTTCCTGAATATATTCAGGAAAAAACGCATACGCCCTTTTTGGCCAACCAAGCAAGCATGTTAAAGAAATCTGCACTACAATGAAGTCTCACTGCCCCCCGGTCAAAAGGGCCATCTGAAAAAAGTGTAAAATCCAGAAAGGCAGCAGAGGCCATGGAGAACAGGGAGCCTTGTTATGCTGATGGGCGGGATGTAAATTGCCAACAGCCACTCTGGAGAAGTGTATGGTGTTTCCCGGAACACCGAAAAAACAAAGCTACGGAGCCTACGGCACTTCCACTTATGGTCCTATAGCTTAGGGAAATTAAAATCAAAAACACACAGCCACCCCAAAGTGTCGGACGGCTCTGTTTACAAGAACCTCGTCTACGGTACAAGTTAAATATCCCAGAATGTGAAAAATGGATAAAGAAGTTGTGGCACGTACGTTCAATGGAATATCACTCAGCAATGAAATCTATGTCATCAGGCCCGTCGCGGCATAATGAGTGGATTCAGGTACGATGATTCTAAGTGAAATAAGTCACACAGAAAATGAAACATCATAAGATATCACTACTACACGGAATGTAAACTTGGCTACACATGAACTGAATTACAAAACAGAACAGGGTCTCAAATTTAGAAAACCAACTTATGCTTGCTTAAGGGGAAAGGTGAGTTGGGGTGCTGCATAAAACCAGAGATAGAAATTAGCACAGATACCTTTCCATAAGCCAAATATGTAATAGTCAAGACCTACCCCTTGCTCAACGAAATGGACTAAGCACCCCATATTCAACGCCTAGGAATACACCTGACTAATAAGAATCTTCAAACCCATGGATTTATATGTCTCCATAAGAGAATGAAGCGTGTGTACAGCGGCATGAATGCAGCAGAGAAAATCCGATAAATCCCATTATCAAAATGAATTACACAAACAAAACCCAAGGACAGTGAAATAGAGAGCAATTCTTAAATAATTCATTCAGGGCTTGTGATGCAACCTGGATTTACCACATCTACACCCAGAGCTGAGTGAGACATAAGGTTGGGCACTTCGGGCTGATAGCATTGGTGAGGTTCGATGAGCAAATGCAGACCCTTTGAAGTCATACAGCATGGTACCCATTCCATGGGTCCCAACTCTCCAAGTTTAAGGGATTCTTCCTTCAGCTAAAACATGCATGGGAAACCCACAGTATGGTGCACCGTGTGACTGGCAAACGTTTTCAAATGCATCTCAGTATTCGTCCCCTTTTACTCGGGTTCACCATTCCAGATCCTTTACGAACACTCTCCCCACTTGGAGAGTCAGTGCCTTTAACCTCCTGTTGGGCACAGTTTGCAATTTCTGCGCAAGATGAAAAGGAATAGGGAGAACCAATGAGAGACTAGCTCTAGGTGTCTGCACGGGCAAATTTAACGCTCATTTCCCACCAGGAAGAGGAATTAACCAAAGGCTCAGCATGCCGTGCCGGAACCAGATTAGGGCCTGAGGCAATCCTGTGGGTTTGCGGCCAGCTCACAAGATAGCGAGTTGAAGAAAGTAGTTCACGGGCACTGTAACTCACAAACTTGCTGAGTTATAAATGACAGCTATCGTCCAAAAATATATTGAAGGAAGGCTGCGAAGACGACTTGTAAGCGGGGCAGAATTGCAGGAAAACTATTTCAGGGGGTAGACGGGAATTGTATTTAAAGCATAGGAAAAGAGGCAGAACGTCGACAATGATGCTCTTGGCCAAAAAGGGTGTATGCGTTTTTTCCTGAATTTATTCAGGAAATAAAGCATATGCGCTTTTTGGCCAACCAAGCAAGCATGTTAAAGAAATCTGCACTACAATGAAGTCTCACTGCCCCCCGGTCAAAAGGGCCATCTGAAAAAAGTGTAAAATCCAGAAAGGCAGCACAGGCCATGGAGAACAGCGAGCCTTGTTATGCTGATGGGCGGGATGTAAACTGCCAACAGCCAGTCTGGAAAAATGTATGGTGTTTCCCGGAACATCTAAAAAACAAAGCAACGGAGCCTATGGCACGTCCCCTTATGGTTCTATAGCTTAGGAAAGTTAAAATCAAAAACACAAGGCCACCCCAAAGTGTCGGACGGCTCTGTTTACAAGAACCTCGTCTACGGTACAAGTTAAATATCCCAGAATGCGAAAAATGGATAAAGAAGTTGTGGTACGTACGTACAATGGAATATCACTCAGCAATGAAATCTATGTCATCAGGCCCGTCGCGGCATAATGAGTGGATTCAGGTACGATGATTCTAAGTGAAATAAGTCACACAGAAAATGAAACATCATAAGATATCACTACTACATGGAATGTAAACTTGGCTACACATGAACTGAATTACAAAACAGAACAGGGTCTCAAATTTAGAAAACCAACTTATGCTTGCTTAAGGGGAAAGGTGAGTTGGGGTGCTGCATAAAACCAGAGATAGAAATTAGCACAGATACCTTCACATAAGCCAAATATGTAATAGTCAAGGCCTACCCTTTGCGCAATGAAATGGACTAAATACCCCATATTCAACGCCTAGGAATACACCTGACTGGTAAGAATCTTCAAACCCATGGATTTATATGTCTCCGTTAGGGAATGAAGCGTGTGTACAGCAACATGAATGCAGCAGAGAAAATCCGATAAATCCCATTATCAAAATGAATTACAAAAACCAAACACAAGGACAGTGAAATAGAGAGCAATTCTTAAATAATTCATTCAGGCTTGTGATGCAACCTGGATTTACCACATCTACACCCAGAGCTGAGTGTGACATAAGGTTGGGCACTTCGGGCTGATAGCACTGGTGAGGTTCGATGAGCAAATGCAGACCCTTTGAAGACATACTGCATGGTACCCATTCCATGGGTCCCAAATCTCCAGTTATAAGGGATTCTTCCTTCAGCTCAAAACATGCATGGGAAACCCACAGTATGGTGGACCGTGTGACCGGCAAGCGTTTTCAAATGCATCTCAGTTTTCCTCCCCTTTTACACGGGTTCACCTTTCCAGACCCTTTACTCACACTCTCCCCACTTGGAGAGTCAGTGCCTTTAACCTCCTGTTGGGCACAGTTTGCAATTTCTGCGCAAGATGAACAGGAATAGGGAGAACAAATGAGAGACTAGCTGTAGGTTTCTGTACGGGCAAATTTAACGCTCATTTCCCACCAGGAAGAGGAATTAACCAAAGGCTCAGCATGCCCTGCTGGAACCAGATAAGGGCCTGAAGCAATCCTGCGTGTTTGCGGCCAGCTCACAAGTTAGCGAGATGAAGAAAGGAGCTCAGGGGCACTGTAACTCACAAACCTGCAGAGTTATAAATGACAGCTATCGTCCAAAAATATATTGAAGGAAGGCTGCGAAGAGGACTTAGAATTTGGGCAGAAATTCAGGAAAACGATTTCAGGGGGTAGACTGGAATTGCACTTAAAGCCTAGGAAAAGACGGAGAACAGCGACAATGATGCACTTGGCCAAAAAGGGCGTATGCGTTTTTTCCTGAATATAATCAGGAAAAAACGCATACGCCCTTTTTGGCCAACCAAGCAAGCGTGTAAAGAAATCTGCACTAAAATGAAGTCTCTCTGCCCCCCGGTCAAAAGGGCCATCTTAAAAAAGTGTAAAATCCAGAAAGGCAGGACAGGCCATGGAGAAGAGAGAGCATTGTTATCCTGATGGTCGGCATGTGAATTGCCAACAGCCACTCTGGAGAAGTGTATGGTATTTCCTGAAACACATAAGAAACAAAGCAACACAGCCTATGGCACTTCCACTTATGGTTCTATAGCTTAGGGAAATTAAAATCAAAACCACACAGGCACCCCAAAGTTTGGAACGCCTCTGTTTACAAGAACCTCTTGTACGGTACAAGTTAAATATCCCAGAGGGCGAAAAATGGATAAAGATGTTGTGGTTCTTACGTACAATGGAATATCACTCAGCAATGAAATCTATGTCATCAGGCCCGTAGCGGCATAATGAGTGGATTCAGGTACGATGATTCTACGTGCAATAGGTCACACAGAAAAAGAAACATCATAAGATATCACTAATACACGGAATGTAAACTTGGCTACACATGAACTGAATTACAAAACAGAACAGGGTCTCAAATTTAGAAAACCAACTTATGCTTGCTTTTTGGGAAAGGTGAGTTCGGGTGCTGCATAAAAACAGAGATTGAAATTCGCACTGATACCGTTCCATAAGCCAAATATGTAATAGACAAGACCTACTGCTTGCTCAACGAAATGGGCTCAACACCCCATATTCAACGCCTAGGAATATACCTGCCTAGCAAGAATCTTAAAACCCATGGATTTATATGTGTCCATAAGAGAATCCAGCGTGTGTTCAGTGGCCTAAAGGCAACAGTGAAAATCCGATAAATCACATTATCAAAATAAATTTCAAAAACAAAACACAATGACAGTGAAATAGAGAGCAATTCTTAAATAATTCACTCAGGGCTTCTGATGCAACCTGGATTTACCACATGTACACCCAGTGCTGGGGAGACATAAGGCCGGACACTTCGCCCTGATAGTATTGTTGAGGTTCGGTGAGCAATTGCAGACCCTTTGAAGTCATACTGCATGGTACCCATTCCAAGGGTCCCAACTCTCCAGGTTTAAGGGATTCTTCCTTCCGCTACATCATGTATGGGAAACCCAGAGTATGGTCCACCATGTGATTGGGAAACGTTTTCAAATGCATCTCAGTTTTCGTCCCTTTATACTCGGGTTCACCATTCCAGATGCTTAACTAACACTCTCCCCACTTGGAGAGTCAGTGCCTTTAACCTCCTGTTTGTCACAGTTTGCAATTTCTGCGCAAGATGAACAGGAATAGGGAGAACCAATGAGAGACTAGCTGTAGGTGTCTGCACGGGCAATTTAATGCTCATTTCTCACCAGGAAGTGGAATTAACCAAAGGCTCAGAATGCCGTGCCGGAACCAGATTAGGGCCTGAAGCAATACTGCGGGTGTGCAGGCAGCTCACAAGATAGCGAGTTGAACAAAGGAGCTCAGGGGCACTGTAATTCACAAACCTGCAGAGTTATAAATGACAGCTATCGTCCAAAAATATATTGAAGGAAGGCTGCGAAGAGGACTTGAAAGCGGGGCAGAATTCCAGGAAAACGATTTCAGGAGGTAGACGGGAAATGCACTGAAAGCATAGGAGAAGAGGCAGAACCTCGACAATGATGCACTTGTTCAAAAAGTGCATATGCGTTTTTTCCAAGGCCC
This sequence comes from Delphinapterus leucas, assembly GCF_059928025.1. NCBI lineage: Eukaryota > Metazoa > Chordata > Mammalia > Artiodactyla > Monodontidae > Delphinapterus > Delphinapterus leucas. Next base: position 117,684,618 of record NC_143135.1, on the reverse strand, counting down.
TCCTTAAAGAGGGTAGGGGGCTCCCAGCATGCTTCAGTGGCCAACAGAGGGCCCACATCGCCAAGGTGACGTGAGCCAGCCAGGCAGGAGTGACCTCACATCAGAGGGCCCACCTCACAGAAGGGTAAGGGACCCAGCCATTATCAGACTCTCACCAGAGGGCCCACATCAGCAAGGGGCTGGGAACCAGGCAGGAGTGTCTTCACACCCGTGGGGCCACATCATCGCAAGTTGAGGTACCCAGCACATGTGGCCTCAAACCAGAGGACCCACATCTCCATGGGTCTCGGAGCGAGGCAGGCAGGATGAACCTCAAAACACGTGGCCCATTGTATAAAAAAGGTGAGGAATCCAGCAGTTGGAACATCCCAGCAGGCGGCCCAGAGCACCGAGGCTATGGGATCCAGGCAATGATGAACTCACAACAGAGGGCCCTCATCATGAAACTGTGAGCAACCTAGCCATTGTGACCTCAGAGCACAAGGCCCACATCCCCATGGGGAAGCGAACCAAGCAGGAGTGTCATCGCACCAGTGGGCACACATCAGAAAATGTGGGGAGCCCAGCAGTTAGGGCCTGATGCCAGAGGGCCCTCATCACCGAGGAGAGGAGGCTACCAGCAGGCTCCAACTGCTACAAGAGGGCCAACGTCGCCAATGCGGGGTGTGCCAGCCAGGCAGGAGTGACCTCAGAGCAGAGGGCCAACCTCAAAAAAGTGTGAGGAACCCAAAGAGGATTAGACTCTCACCAGAGGGCCCACATCACCAAGAGGATCAGAACCAGGCAGGACTGTCTTCACACCAGGGTGACCACATCATAGAAAGGTGAGGAACCCAGCACATGTGGCCTAAACCAGAAGACCCACATCTCCAAGGGGCTCGGAGTGAGGCATGCAGGAGTAGCCTCACAACACAGGGCCCATAGAATAAAAAAGCTGAGGAATCCTGCAGTGGGAACCTCCCAGCAGGCGGCCCAGAGCACCGAGTCTATGCGATCCAGGCTGCAGTGAACTCACAGCAGAGGGCCCATATCATGAAACTGTGAGCAACCCAGCCATTGGGACCTCACAGCAGAAGGCCCACATCCCCATGGGGTTGGGAACATGGCAAGAGTGTCCTCGCACCACTTAGCACGTATCAGAAAAAGTGGGTACCCAGCAGTTACGGCCTGACGCTAGAGAGCCCTCATCACCGAGGGGAGGTGGCTCCCAGCAGGCTCCAACTGCCACAAGAGGGCCGATGTCGCCAAGGCGGGGTGTGCCAGCCAGTCAGTAGTGACCTCACAGCAGAGGGCCCACCTCACAGAAGGGTGAGGAACCCAGCCAGGATCAGACTCTCACCAGAGGGCCCACATCACCAAGGGGATAGAAACCAGGCAGGAGTGTCCTCACACCAGCGGGGCCACATCATCGAAAGGTGAGGGACCCAGCACACGTGGCCTCAAACCAGAGGACACACATCACCAAGGGGCTGGGAGTGAGTCAGGCAGGAGGAGTCTCCAAACAGAGGGCCCATAGAAGAGAAAAGGTGAGGAATCCCGCAGTTGGAACCTCCCCGCAGGCGGCCAGGAGCAGCGAGGCTATGGGATCCAGGCCGGAGTGAACTCACACCAGAGGGCCCTCATCATGAAACTGAGCCACCCACCGTTGGGACCTCAGAGCAGAAGGCCCATATTCCCATGGGGTTGGAAGCCTGGCAGGAGTGTACTCACACCACAGGGCGCACATCAGAAAATTTTGGGAGCCCAGGAGTTAGAGCCTGACGCCAGAGGGCCCTCATTACCGAGGGGAGGAGACTCCCAGCAGGCACCAACTCCCAACTGAGGGCCCACGTCGCCAAGGTGACGTGTGCCAGTCAGGCAGGAGTGACCTCACAGCAGAGGGCCTACCTCACAGAAGGGTGAGGAAACCAGCCAGGATAAGACTCTCACCAGAGAGCCCACATCACCAAGGGGACCGGAACAAGGCAGGAGTGTCCTCACACCAGTGTGGCCACATTATAGAAAGGTGACGAACCCAGCACATGTGGCCTAAACCAGAGGACCCACATTTCCAAGGTGCTCCGAGTGAGGCAGGCAGGAGTAGCCTAACAACACAGGGCCCACAGAATAAAAAATGTGAGGAATCCAGCAGTTGGAACCCCCCAGCAGGTGGCCCAGAGTACGGAGCCTATGGGATCCAGGCCACAGTGAACTCACAGCAGAGGGCTCACATCATGACACTGTGAGCAATCCAGCTGGTGGGACCTCAGAGCAGAAGGCCCACATCCCCATGGGGATGGGAACGTGGCAGGAGTGTACTCGCACGACAGGGCACATATCAGAAAATTTTGGGAGCCCATGAGTTAGGGCCTGACGCCAGAGGGCCCTCATTACCGAGGGGAGGAGACTCCCAGCAGGCACCAACTCCCAACTGAGGACCCACATCGCCAAGGTGATGTGTGCCAGCCAGGCAGGAGTGACCTCACAGCAGAGGGCCCACCTCCCAGAAGGGTGAGGAATCCAGCCAGGATCAGACTCTCACCAGAGGGCCCCCATCACCAAGGGGATGGGAACCAGGCAGGAGTGTCCTCACACCAGTGGGGCCACATCAATAAAGGTGAGGAAACCGGCACATGTGGCCTCAAACCAGAGGACCCACATCACAAAGGGGCTGGGAGTGAGTCAGGAAGGAGGAGCATGAAAACACAGGACCCAAAGAATAAAAATGGTAAGGAATCCAGCAGTAGGAACCTCCCAGCAGGCGGCTCAGAGCACAGAGTCTATGGGATCTAGGCCTGAGTGAACTAACACCAGAGAGCCAACATCCTGAAACTGTGAACAACACAGGTGTTGGGACCATAGAGCAGAAGGCACATGGGGATGGGAACCTGGCAGGAGTGCCCTCACACCACTTAGCACGTATCAGAAAATGTGGGTAACCAGCAGTTAGGGCCTGATGCCAGAGGGTCTCATCACTGAGGGGAGGAGGCTCCCAGCGGGCTCCAACTGCCACCAGAGGGCCGACGTCGCCAAGGCGGGGTGTGTCAGCCAGGCAGGAGTGACCTCAGAGAAGAGGGCCCACCTCACAGAAGTGTGAGGAGCCCAACCAGGATCAGACTCTCACTGGAGGGCTCACATCACCAAGGGGATGGGAACCAGGCAGGAGTGTCCGCACACCAGTGGGGCCACATCTGCGAAAGGTGAGGAACCCAGCACATGTGGCCTCAAACCAGAGGACACACATCACCAAGGGGCTGGGAGTGAGGCAGGTGTCTGGAGGGGCACATTTAACTCTAATTTCCCACCAGGAAGAGGAATTAACCAAAGGCTCAGAGTGCCGTGCGGGACCCTGATTACGGCCTGAAGCAAACCTGCGGTTCTGTGGCCAGCTTTCAAGGAAACGAGTTAAGAAAGGAAATCACAGGCACTGTAATTCACAAACCTGCAGAGTTGTAAATGACAGCTATTGGCAAAAATATATTGAAGTAAGTCTGCACAGAGGACTTGAAAACGAGGCAGAATTGCAGGAATCATATTTCAGGAGGTAGATTGGAATTGCATTTAAAGCATGTGAAAAGCGGCAGATCTTTGACAGTGATGCACTTGGACAAAAAGTGCGTATACATTTTTTCCTGAATATATTCAGGAAAAAACGCATATGCCCTTTGTGGCCAACCAAGAATTCGAGCAATGGAAATCCGCACTACAATGAACTCTCATTTCCCATTTGTCAAAAGAGCCATCTGAAAAAAGTGTAAAACCCAGAAACACAGGACAGGCCATGGAGAACAGGGAGCCTTGTTATGCTGATGGACGGGATGTAAATTGCCAACAGACACTCTGGTGATGTTTATAGTGTATGCTGAAACATCTAAAAAACAAAGCTACAGAGCCTAGGGCACTTCCACTTTTGGCCCTATAGCTTAGGAAAATTAAAATCAACAAGACACAGCCAACACAATATCCAGGGCTGCTGTGTTTACAAGAACCTTGAGTCCAGTACAAATTAAATATCCCAGAAAGAAAAAAATGGATAAAGGAATTGTCCTACTTACGTACAATGGAATATCACTCAGCAATGAAATCAATGTCATCAGGCCTGTAGCAGCAAATTGAGTGGATTTAAGTATGATGATTCTAAGAGAAATATGTCACACAGAGAAACATAATTATCATAAGATATCACAAATAGAGGGAGTGTAAACTTGGCTACACATAAACTGAATTACAAAACCGAGCAGAGTCTCACATTTAGATAAAAACTTATGCTTGCTTAACGGGAAAGTTGAGTTGGGGTGCTGTATAAAACCAGAGATTGAAATGAGCACACATACCGTTCCATAAGCCAAATATGTAATAGACAAGACCTACTCTTTGCTCAACGAAATAGACTAATCCATGGTGTATCACCTCACACCTGTTAGAATGGGCATCATCAGAAAATCTACAAACAACAAATGCTGGAAAGGGTGCGGAGATAAGGAAACCTCTTCCACTATTGTTGGGAATGTAAATTGATGCAGTCACTGTGGAGAACATTATGGAGTTTCTTATAAAACTAAGAATAGAATTACCATATAATACAGCAATCCCACTACTGGGCATATACCCAGACAAAACCATAAAACGAAAAGAGACATTCACCGCAATGTTCATTGCATCACTATTTACAATATCCAGGTAATGGAAGCAACCTAAATGCCCACAGACAGACGAATGCATAAAGATGAGGTACATATATAAAATGGAATATTACTAAGCCATAAAAAGGAATGAAATTGGGTCATTTGTAGAGACGTTGATGGATCTAGAGACTGTCATACAGAGTGAAGTAAGTCAGAAAGAGAAAAACAAATCCTGTATATAAATGCATATATGTGGAACCTAGAAAAGTTGTACAGATGAAGCGTTTTGCAAGGCAGAAATAGAGCAACAGATGTAGACAACAAACGTATGGACACCAAGGGGGGAAAGCTGTTGGGGGGTGGTGGTGGGAGGAGTTGAGAGATTGGGATTGGCATGTATACATTTCTATGTATAAAATAGGTAACCAAAAAGAACCTGCTGTATAAAAAAATAAAATAAAATTCAAAATTACAAAAAGTAAAACAGAAAAAATATTCTTCCCTTCACATACATGTATTTATATGAATAAATTATTTCCATGCTTATATCTGTAAATACAAAAAAGAGGAATAAAATCTACCTTGAACCAAAAACGAAAAAAAGAAAAAAAAACAGAACCCACCAGTTACACAGAGGAAAACCGTATCAGGGCCCTTGCTCCAGTTGTAAACAATTCTGAAGTTGGTCAGTGGTGGGGAATCATCTCCCATTCAGCCAGCATGCCCCACGCAACAAGCGTCCTCATTGCAAAGCTGGGGGCCCGTGCCGAGGCATCTGTGAGTAAACGTGGGCCGAGCCCCAGGCCAGCTGCTGCAGAAATGTTCCCACCCTTCCCAGGTAAAACACCTGAATATGTACAAGGACTTGAAAGCCTAGAGGAAGGGCCATGGAGCCACATGAGCGACAGCATGCCAGCCGACTTGGTGCCTGCAGGCCAGACAGGATGGTCCTGGCCCTGGGTGCTCTTCTGGAAGCTTTCCATTTCCCTGCCTGAGATACCCCTCCTGTCCCGGCCCCCACTGCTTTCTTCCTTACTCACCTCTGCCCAGGGAGAAATTCCAGCGGCAGGTATGGGTGGCACATCCTCTTCTTTAGCAGGTGGCATCTTGGCAACTGCTGCAGAAAGTCCAGCAGAGCCCCACTCACACTGGGCAACCCACAAAGCCGTGGCCTCTCACTCCCTCCCACCAGTCCAGCCCCGAGACTGCTGACAGGGCAGAAAATGGCGTCAGGCACAGCTGCAGGTGCTCTTGCTGCCTGGAGCGGTGTTTATATTGATCTCAACCCAGGCACACCTGGGGAGGTCTGGCCGGCACGGTCGGGCTTCCCAGGCCAGCCAATAATCACCCCTCAGGGGCTCACAGTTGCAGAAACTGGAACTTGCTGAATCGGCCAGGTCCAAGGAACAGGTGTGGGCTCCTGAGAGTCAGGATAGACAAGGGGCTGCAGCTCTGGCTTGTTTTCTAATTATATTATCTGGCCCATGAGTGGGAGACAACTTCAAGAAAACCCTCTCCTAATGAGAGGAACCCAGGAGTCAGGGAGAGGAGGGGTGGGTGGTGGGTGGAGACAGAGGCCTGGTGCCCCGGGTGCAGTGGAAGTCTCTGGAAGACCAGGTGGAGGGAGGCCACACAGAGTGATGCCCAGGGTCACAGACCTGTCGGAGCTGCTGTTTGTTAGTTCAAGTCCTGCTCTGAGGTGCTCTGTGTCAGATCTGAGTGACAGGTGAGCTGGGAGTGCTCTGCAATGAGGGCGATGTGCATGGCTCCTGTGTGCCCAGCCCTGCCACGGTACCTGAAAGGGTTGCTCTGTATCCTGGGAGGGGCCTGACCACGAGAGCCCCGTGGGCTGGGGTGGGGGTGGGGTACCTGCCCAGGTGAGCTCCATATCCTGGGATTGGCCTGACCTCGAGAGCCCCATGGGCTGCTGGAGTCCTGGTAAAAGATGTCAGGACAGTCAGTGAAGCCACCGAGGATATACCTCCAGTAGTTCCTAAACCCTACACCCTGCTGGTCATTCTACTAACCACCAGGACATGGTATTCTGTATTAGTCTTCAATGAAGCCTTCTTTTGTATTCTATTAGTCCCAGAGTCACAAGAAATTTTGGCTTGTGAGTGGCAGGACTCAACATACAACTAAAACAATACTTCCGGGCCGTCTTGCCCCAAGGGTTCAAAAATTCCCACACCATCTTTGGGGAAAGCTCAGCTAAAGACCTAAAAGTTCTACCTCTGGAAAAGGAAACACTCCTTCAATATGCAGACGACATTCTGATCGCCAGCCCTACTAAGGAGACCTCTGAACTACCAAGCCAATAAAGGATACAAGTTGTCCAAGAAAAAGCTCAAATATCACAGACTATGGTGACCTGCGTGGGCTGCATTCTCACAGAAGGTCGGAGAAGCCCATCCCAGGAAAGGGAAGAAACAATTTACAGCCTTACCCATTTCTAAAACTAGAAGACAGCTTAGGGGTTCCTGGGGAGGCCAGGGTTTGCTGCTTCTGGATCCCTAACTACAGTCTACTAGCTGGGCCTCTATATGAAACACTGAAAGAAAAAGATGATGATCCTTTTGAATAGAATCCAGAAGTGGCCTTTCAAGAATGGAAAGAGCAGTCAATTCAGACCCTTGCCCTGGAACTCCCTAATTTAGCTAAACCCTTTGACCTTTACATTCCTAGTGAAATTTGAATGGCCAGTGGAGTATTAGTGCAAAACCTGGGACCACTTGAAATGGAACAATGCAAGAATGCCATCCAGGTAGGATAAACTACGGTCACCAAGGGGCTTGGCCCACCGCCACATCTGGCCAAGATACTGGCAGTATCTGAAAACCTGGAAATCAGCAGCCCAAAAGGCCACCTCCCTCCTAAGGGAAAAGGACCCCACGTGGTGATCCTAACCCCCAACCATGCCCTGAAGTTGCAGGGTTTGCTCCGTGGGCACACTGACCTGAGTGAGGAGGTCCTCCAACTCCAACCTCCAGAGAGATAACTGGGGCAAAGGGGCACCATGACGACTTGTGTGACCATCACTTGACCTGGAGTTTCTCTCATAAAACAACAAGAGTGTGTCCCAAAAGAGTAGACTACTGCTTGCAGGACTTACTGCACCCAGAGGGGAGGTAATAATCTTGGCAGGGGAACCGTATATCACGCTGTCACCATAGAAAAGCCTACAGACACTGTGATGATGGTGGCCAATAAGACCGGCTGGACTCCTGTTTACTTCAAAAGGCTGTTGACTCAGTGGCCATCATGGTCCTTCATCACCACTGACCCTGGACTGTCTGGGAGTTGAGCAGTCAGGGTGCTGACACCTGGTGCTGTTTTTACGTTAATTCAGGGGCCTAACTGAAGAAAGCACAGACTACTGGTCAGAGCATCTAGGCTGGCAGAAACGGTCAGCCTAAGGTGGCCGAACAAATGTGGGGCGGGGTGAAACTGGACCTCACAGCGTCACTGCACATCTCCTTCCTGGACCCTTAAAGGTCATTAGAATCTATAACACTACCAATACTTGTGCTCAGGCGGAGGAGCAGGGAGGCAGGAGGCCTGCGGACAAACGACGTCACCTGGAGGCTGCTGGGGAGAAGTTCAGACCCTCTCCCACAGGTATGAGGGCTCCTAACTCAGCACTCAGCAGTTACAGATGAAGGGTCTGCACCCTCAGCACTCTAAGAATGAGGAAGGGGACAAAATGCAGAAGAGGGGTTTGTCCCAGGCAAAGCCCCTTAAAAATCCCTGGGAGATAAAAATAGAATCTGGGCAATAAAATAAAGTCTAACCTTTTTTATCCTTTGTGCTTTGTCTAATTTCACGTGCTCCTAGGGTCCCGCATACAGAGGTTCAACAGCCGGCACTTCAGACCAGATTTCCTAGTGCAGAATGGCTGGGTCGACACTTCAGCTCCTGGAGCACAGTGCAGACTCCCCGATATAGAGCCTGAGCTGCAGCCAACCGGGCCCTCGAGAGCTCCACCCCCTCCCTCCCACTGACTCTGACAGGATCTCTACACAGCAGCCCAGCCCACAGCCCACGGGGTAGCACATGCTCTCACCTCTGCATTCTCTGATCAAAATATAAAGTTTCCTTTGCTTCTGAACCAAACTCAGACTCGATCTGTTGGCTCCAATGACACTGGGCAGGGGGACACTTGTTGGGGTCCACTCTGGAGGATCAGTAACAGAAATTGAGAACATTGTAACTTCAATGAACAGATGTGTGAGCCAAACTGTAATTAACATAGAACAGTGTATAAGGCTCGGGTAAAATAAGATGTTTCTAACACTTCCATTTGATATTTCCATCACTTTATTATAAGCAAGTTCAGTGAAAGGTTTGTCTTATTTGTCAGGTCAATACTAGAGAAACGAAGTGATTTCTTTCCAAGGATGTACATCTAATAATCTTGGTTAAAGCTTCAATCTTGTTTTAAATGCTTTTCCATTGAAAATGATACCTCTCTTTCAGCTCCCCCATTTCTGAGAAGTATAAAATCTTATAATTTATTATTACCAAAGGGGAAAGGTGGGAGGAGGGATAAATTAACAGTTTGGGATTAACACATACACACTGCTATGTATAAAATCGATCATCAACAAGGAACTACTGTACAGCACAGGGAACTACACTCAATATTTTGCAAAAACCTATAAGGGGAAATAATCTGAAAAAAGAATAGATATTTTTATTGACATCATCTATTAATGACAGTTAAAATGGAACCTAACGGAAGCCGGTGGTGAGTGCTTCTGACCCTGAAGACTTCAATCATCTAAAGTTTGGACTCTGCCTACTTCCCAAGGCCCTTAATGAACATATGTGTAGCCGTAGCTTAAAAAATTCCCCAGTTTGGGTTGTGGAGAGACAGTGATTTTGAAAAAGCCCTGGTGTTCTCCTCACATGAATGGGACACTTCCTACAGCTAAAATATGCCTGTCACACCCAGAAGATGGTATACCGTCTGATCGGGAAGAGTTTGGAAAAGGCATCTCATCTCCTCATCTCCTGGTGCTCGGGTTCACCCCTCCAGCGTCTTTACGAACAGTCTTCCCACTTGGAGATGTCAGCACTGTCAACATCCTGTTGCATACCGTTTGGAATTTGTCCAGAGAATGAAGCAGAAGGAGGAGGAACAATGAGAGACAAGTCCTAGGTGTTCGGACAGGCACATGTCACTCTAATTTCCAATCAGGAAGACGAATTGACTAAAAGCTAGGGTTGCCCATGGAAACAGAATAGGGCTTGAGGAAATCCCGCTGCTTTGTGGCCAGTTCCCATAAACACAAGTTGAAAAATGGAACTCAGGGCCGCTAAAATTCACGAAACTGCAGAGTTGAAAATATCTCTCACTGAAAAATGTCTTGAGGAAAGTCAGAGAAAAGGACTTGTAAGCAACGGAGAATGGCAGGAAAGGGATTGGAAGAGGTAGAAAGGACTCGCCATTAAGCACAAGAAAAGGGGCTGAACATTGCCAACATTGCAGTTGGCCAAAAAGGGTGTATGCGTCTTTTTCTGTATATATTCAAGAAAAGGGCATACACTTTTTTAGCCAACCAAACAGGTGGGCACTGGAAATCAGTACTACAAAACATATCACTTCGCATCAGTCAGAAGAGCCTTCCTCATAAAGTGTAAACACCAGAAATGCAGGACAGGGCAAGGAGAAAAGGGAGCCCTGTGAGGCTTATAGTGGAAATGTATATTGCCAATGGTCACTCTTGAGAAGTGTATTGTGTTTACTAAAGCATCTAAAAAATGAGCTACAGAGCACAGGGCACTTGCACTCATGGACGTATATCTTGGGAAAGACAAAAATGGAGAGGACACAGGCACCCCAATGTTTACCGCCTCTCTGTTTCAAAGATCCTCGACTAGGATATAATTTATATGTCTCTGGAGGGAAAAAATGGATAGAGGTGTGGCACTTATGTAGAGTGGAATATTACTCAGCCTGAAAATCAGTGAAATATGGCCAGTTGTAACAACCCCAGAGTAGTTACGTATGATCATTCAAAGTCACATAATTCAAAAAGAAAAAGACATACGATATTACTAATACATGGAATGTAAACGTGGCTACAAAGTACCTGAATTACAAAACAGAATGGGGTCTCAAATTTAGAAGACCAACTTATGTTTGCTTAAGGAAAAAGGAGAGTTGGGGAGCTGCATAAAACCAGAGATTGAAATTAGCACAGATACCGTTCGATAAGCCAAATATGTAATAGAAAAAACCTACTCCCTGGTCAACAAAATGGACTCAACACGCCATATTCAACACCTACGAATACACCTGACTAGTAAGAATCTTCAAACTCATGGATTTATATGTCTCCGTAAGAGAATCAAGCGTGAGTACAGCGGCATGAACACAGCAGTGAAAATGCGATAAATCCCATTATCAAAATGAATTACACAAACAAAACCCAAGGACAGTGAAATAGAGAGCAATTCTTAAATAATTCATTCAGGGCTTGTGATGCAACCTGGATTTACCACATCTACACCCAGAGCTGAGTGAGACATAAGGTTGGGCACTTCGGGCTGATAGCATTGTTGAGGTTCGATGAGCAAATGCAGACCCTTTGAAGTCATACTGCATGGTACCCATTCCATGGGTCCCAACTCTCCAGGATTAAGGGATTCTTTCTTCAGCTAAAACATGCATGGGAAACCCACAGTATGGTGCACCGTGTGACCAGGAAAGGTTTTCAAATGCATCTCAGTTTTCGTCCCCTTTTACTCGGGTTCACCATTCCAGAACGTTTACTAACACTCTCCCCACTTGGAGAGTCAGTGCCTTTAACCTCCTGTTTGGCACAGTTTGCAATTTCTGCGCAAGATGAACAGGAATAGGGAGAACCAATGAGAGACTAGCAGTAAGTGTCTGCACGGGCAAATTTAATGCTCATTTCCCACCAGGAAGAGGAATTAACCAAAGGATCAGCATGACGTGCCGGAAACAGATTAGGGCCTGAAGCAATCCTGCGGGTTTGCGCCCAGCTCACAAGTTGCGAGTTGAAGAAAGGAGCTCAGGGGCACTGTAACTCACAAACATGCAGAGTTATAAATGACAGCTATCGTCCAAAAATATATTGAAGGAAGGCTGCGAAGACGACTTGTAAGTGGGGCAGAATTTCAGGAAAGCGATTTCAGGGGGTAGACGGGAATTGCATTTAAAGCATAGGAAAAGAGGCAGAACGTCAACAATGATGCTCTTGGCCAAAAAGGGTGTATGCGTTTTTTCCTGAATTTATTGAGGAAAAAAAGCATATGCGCTTTTTGGCCAACCAAGCAAGCATGTTAAAGAAATCTGCACTACAATGAAGTCTCACTGCCCCCCGGTCAAAAGGGACATGTGAAACAAGTGTAAAATCCACAAAGACAGGACAGGCCAAGGAGAACAGGGAGCCTTGTTATGCTGATGGTCGGGATGTAAATTGCCAACAGCCACTCTGGAGAAGTGTATGGTGTTTCCTGAAACCCCTGAAAAACAAAGCAACGGAGCCTACGGCACTTCCACTTATGGTCCTATAGCTTAGGGAAATTAAAATCAAAAACACACAGCCACCCCAAAATGTCGGACGGCTCTGTTTACAAGAACCTCTTCTACGGTACAAGTTAAATATCCCAGAATGTGAAAAATGGATAAAGAAGTTGTGGTACGTACGTACAATGGAATATCACTCAGCAATGAAAGCTATGTCATCAGGCCCATCGCGGCATAATGAGTGGATTCAGGTACGATGATTCTAAGGGAAATAAGTCACACAGAAAATGAAACATCATAAGATATCACTAATACACGCAATGTAAACTTTGCTACACATGAACTGAATTATAAAACAGAACAGGGTCTCAAATTTAGAAAACAAACTTATGCTTGCTTAAGGGGAAAGGTGAGTTGGGGTGCTGCATAAAACCAGAGATAGAAATTAGCACAGATACCTTTCCATAAGCCAAATATGTAATAGCCCAGACCTACCCCTTGCTCAACGAAATGGACTAAACACCCCATATTCAACGCCTAGTAATACACCTGACTAGTAAGAATCTTCAAACCCATGGATTGATATGTCTCCGTAAGAGAATGAAGCGTGTGTACAGCGGCATGAACGCAGCAGAGAAAATCCGATAAATCCCATTATCAAAATGAATTACACAAACAAAACCCAAGGACAGTGAAATAGAGAGCAATTCTTAAATAATTCATTCAGGGCTTGTGATGCAACCTGGATTTACCACATCTACACCCAGAGCTGAGTGAGACATAAGTTTGGGCACTTTGGGCTGATAGCATTGGTGAGGTTCGATGAGCAAATGCAGACCCTTTGAAGTCATACAGCATGGTACCCATTCCATGGTTCCCACCTCTCCAGATTTAAGGGATTCTTCCTTCAGATAAAACATGCATGGGAAACCCACAGTATGGTGCACCGTGTGACCGACAAACGTTTTCAAATGCATCTCAGCTTTCGTCCCCTTTTACTCGGGTTCACCATTCCAGACCCTTTACGAACACTCTCCCCACTTGGAGAGTCAGTGCCTTTAACCTCCTGTTGGGCACAGTTTGCAATTTCTGCGCAAGATGAAAAGGAATAGGGAGAACCAATGAGAGACTAGCTCTAGGTGTCTGCACGGGCAAATTTAACGCTCATTTCCCACCAGGAAGAGGAATTAACCAAAGGCTCAGCATGCCGTGCCGGAACCAGATTAGGGCCTGAAGCAATCCTGTGGGTTTGCGGCCAGCTCACAAGATAGCGAGTTGAAGAAAGGAGCTCAGGGGCACTGTAACTCACAAACCTGCAGAGTTATAAATGACAGCTATCGTCCAAAAATATATTGAAGGAAGGCTGTGAAGACGCCTTGTAAGCGGGACAGATTTGCAGGAAAACGATTTCAGGGGGTAGACTGTAATTGCATTTAAAGCATAGGAAAAGAGGCAGAACGTCGACAATGATGCTCTTGGCCAAAAAGGGCGTATGCGTTTTTTCCTGAATATATTCATGAAAAAACGCATACGCCCTTTTTGGCCAACCAAGCAAGCATGTTAAAGAAATCTGCACTACAATGAAGTCTCACTGCCCCCAGGTCAAAAGGGCCATCTGAAAAAAGTGTAAAATCCAGAAAGGCAGCAAGGCCATGGAGAACAGCGAGCCTTGTTATGCTGATGGGCGGGATGTAAATTGCCAACAGCCACTCTGGAGAAGTGTATGGTGTTTCTCGGAACATCTAAAAAACAAAGCAACGGAGCCTACGGCACTTCCCCTTATGGTCCTATAGCTTAGGAAAATTAAAATCAAAAACACACAGCCACCCAAAAGTCTCTGGCGGCTCTGTTTACAAGAACCTCGTCTACGGTACAAGTTAAATATCCCAGAATGTGAAAAATGGATAAAGAAGTTGTGGTACGTACGTACAGTGGAATATCACACAGCAATGAAATCTATGTCATCAGGCCCGTCGCGGCATAATGAGTGGATTCAGGTACGATGATTCTAAGTGAAATAAGTCACACAGAAAATGAAATATCATAAGATATCACTAATACACGGAATGTAAATTTGGCTACACATGAACTGAATTACAAAACAGAACAGGGTCTCAAATTTAGAAAACCAACTTATGCTTGCTTAAGGGGAAAGGTGAGTTGGGGTGCTGCATAAAACCAGAGATAGAAATTAGCACAGATACCTTTTCATAAGCCAAATATGTAATAGTCAAGACCTACACCTTGCTCAACGAAATGGACTAAACACCCCATATTCAACGCCTAGGAATACACCTGACTAGTAAGAATCTTCAAACCCATGGATTTATATGTCTCCGTAAGAGAATGAAGCGTGTGTACAGCGGCATGAATGCAGCAGAGGAAATCCGATAAATCCCATTATCAAAATGAATTACACAAACAAAACCCAAGGACAGTGAAATAGAGAGCAATTCTTAAATAATTCATTCAGGGCTTGTGATGCAACCTGGATTTACCACATCTACACCCAGAGCTGAGAGAGACATAAGGTTGGGCACTTCGGGCTGATAGCATTGGTGAGGTTCGATGAGCAAATGCAGACCCTTTGAAGTCATACAGCATGGTACCCATTCCATGGGTCCCAACTCTCCAAGTTTAAGGGATTCTTCCTTCAGCTAAAACATGCATGGGAAACCCACAGTATGGTGCACCGTGTGACCGACAAACGTTTTCAAATGCATCTCAGATTTCGTCCCCTTTTACTTGGGTTCACCATTCCAGACCCTTTACTAACACTCTCACCACTTGGAGAGTAGGTGCCTTTAACCTCCTGTTGGGCACAGTTTGCAATTTCTGCGCAAGATGAACAGGAATAGGGAGAACGAATGAGAGACTAGCTGTAGGTGTCTGCACGGGCAAATTTAATGCTCATTTCGCACCAGGAAGAGGAATTAACCAAAGGCTCAACATGCTGTGCCTGAAACAGATTAGGGCCTGACAATCGTGCGAGTTTGCAGCCAGCTCACAAGATAGCGAGTTGAAGAAAGGAGCTCAGGGGCACTGTAACTCATAAACCTGCAGAGTAATAAATGACAGCTATCGTCCAAAAATATATTGAAGGAGGTCTGCAAAGACGACTTGTAAGCTGGACAGATTTGCAGGAAAACGATTTCAGGGGGTAGACGGGAATTGCATTTAAAGCATAGGAAAAGGGGCAGAACGTCAACAATGATGCTCTTGGCCAAAAAGGGCGTATGCGTTTTTTCCTGAATATATTCAGGAAAAAACGCATACGCCCTTTTTGGCCAACCAAGCAAGCATGTTAATGAAATCTGCACTACAATGAAGTCTCACTGCCCCCCCCGGTCAAAAGGGCCATCTGAAAAAAGTGTAAAATCCAGAAAGGCAGCACAGGCCTTGGAGAACAGGGAGCCTTGTTATGCTGATGGGCGGGACGTAAATTGCCAACAGCCACTCTGGACAAGTGTATGGTGTTTCCCGGAACACCGAAAAAACAAAGCTACGGAGCCTATGGCACTTCCACTTATGGTCCTATAGCTTAGGGAAATTAAAATCAAAAACACACAGCCACCCAAAAGTTTCAGACGGCTCTGTTTACAAGAACCTCGTCTACGGTACAAGTTAAATATCCCAGAAAGTGAAAAATGGATAAAGAAGTTGTGGTACATACGTACAATGGAATATCACTCAGCAATGAAATCTATGTCATCAGGCCCATCGCGGCATAATGAGTGGATTCAGGTACGATGATTCTAAGTGAAATAAGTCACACAGAAAATGAAACATCATAAGATATCACTAATACACGCAATGTAAACTTGGCTACACATGAACTGAATTACAAAACAGAACAGGGTCTCAAATTTAGAAAACCAACTTATGCTTGCTTAAGGGGAAAGGTGAGTTGGGGTGCTGCATAAAACCAGAGATAGAAATTAGCACAGATACCTTTCCATAAGCCAAATATATAATAGTCAAGACCTACCCCTTGCTCAACGAAATGGACTAAACACCCCATATTCAACGCCTAGGAATACAACTGACTAGTAAGAATCTTCAAACCCATGGATTTATATGTCTCCGTAAGAGAATGAAGCGTGTGTACAGCGGCATGAATGCAGCAGAGGAAATCCGATAAATCCCATTATCAAAATGAATTACACAAACAAAACCCAAGGACAGTGAAATAGAGAGCAATTCTTAAATAATTCACTCAGGGCTTGTGATTCAACCTGGATTTACCACATCTACACCCAGAGCTGAGTGAGACATAAGGTTGGGCACTTCGGGCTGATAGCATTGGTGAGGTTCGATGAGCAAATGCAGACCCTTTGAAGTCATACAGCATGGTACCCATTCCATGGGTCCCAACTCTCCAAGTTTAAGGGATTCTTCCTTCAGCTAAAACATGCATGGGAAACCCACAGTATGGTGCACCGTGTGACTGGCAAACGTTTTCAAATGCATCTCAGTTTTCGTCCCCTTTTACTCGGGTTCACCATTCCAGACCCTTTACGAACACTCTCCCCACTTGGAGAGTCAGTGCCTTTAACCTCCTATTTGGCACAGTTTGCAATTTCTGCGCAAGATGAACAGGAATAGGGAGTACCAATGAGAGACTAGCTGTAGGTGTCTGCACGGGCAAATTTAACGCTCATTTCCAACCAGGAAGAGGAATTAACCAAACGCGCAGCATGCCGTGCCGGAACCAGATTAGGGCCTGAAGCAATCCTGCGGGTTTGCGACCAGCTCAAAAGAAAGCGATTTGAAGAAAGGAGCTCAGGGGCACTCTAATTCACAAACCTGCAGAGTTATAAGTGACAGCTATCGTCCAAAAATATATTGAAGGAAGGCTGTGAAGACGACTTGTAAGCGGGACAGATTTGCAGGAAAACGATTTCAGGGGGTAGACTGTAATTGCATTTAAAGCATAGGAAAAGAGGCAGAACGTCGACAATGATGCTCTTGGCCAAAAAGGGCGTATGCGTTTTTTCCTGAATATATTCAGGAAAAAACGCATACGCCCTTTTTGGCCAACCAAGCAAGCATGTTCAAGAAATCTGCACTACAATGAAGTCTCACTGCCCCCCGGTCCAAAGGGCCATCTGAAAGAAGTGTAAAATCCAGAAAGGCAGCACAGGCCATGGAGAACAGGGAGCCTTGTTATGCTGATGGGCGGGATGTAAATTGCCAACAGCCAGTCTGGAAAAATGTATGGTGTTTCCCGGAACATCTAAAAAACAAAGCAACAGAGCCTACGGCACTTCCCCTTATGGTCCTATAGCTTAGGAAAATTAAAATCAAAAACAAACAGCCACCCAAAAGTCGCGGGCGGCTCTGTTTACAAGAACCTCGTCTACGGTACAAGTTAAATATCCCAGAATGTGAAAAATGGATAAAGAATTTGTGGTACGTACGTACACTGGAATATCACTCAGCAATGAAATCTATGTCATCAGGCCCGTCGCGGCATAATGAGTGGATTCAGGTACGATGATTCTAAGTGAAATAAGTCACACAGAAAATGAAACATCATAAGATATCACTAATACACGGAATGTAAACTTGGCTACACATGAAGTGAATTACAAAACAGAACAGGGTCTCAAATTTAGAAAACCAACTTATGCTTGCTTAAGGGGAAAGGTGAGTTGGGGTGCTGCATAAAACCAGAGATAGAAATTAGCACAGATACCTTTCCATAAGCCAAATATGTAATAGTCAAGACCTACCCCTTGCTCAACGAAATGGACTAAACACCCCATATTCAACGCCTAGGAATACAACTGACTAGTAAGAATCTTCAAACCCATGGATTTATATGTCTCCGTAAGAGAATGAAGCGTGTGTACAGCGGCATGAATGCAGCAGAGAAAATACGATAAATCCCATTATCAAAATGAATTACACAAACAAAACCCAAGGACAGTGAAATAGAGAGCAATTCTTAAATAATTCATTCAGGGCTTGTGATGCAACCTGGATTTACCACATCTACACCCAGAGCTGAGTGAGACATAAGGTTGGGCACTTCGGGCTGATAGCATTGGTGAGGTTCGATGAGCAAATGCAGACCCTTTGAAGTCATACAGCATGGTACCCATTCCATGGGTCCCAACTCTCCAAGTTTAAGGGATTCTTCCTTCAGCTAAAACATGCATGGGAAACCCACAGTATGGTGCACCGTGTGACTGGCAAACGTTTTCAAATGCATCTCAGTTTTCGTCCCCTTTTACTCGGGTTCACCATTCCAGACCCTTTACGAACACTCTCCCCACTTGGAGAGTCAGTGCCTTTAACCTCCTGTTGGGCACAGTTTGCAATTTCTGCGCAAGATGAAAAGGAATAGGGAGAACCAATGAGAGACTAGCTCTAGGTGTCTGCATGGGCAAATTTAACGCTCATTTCCCACCAGGAAGAGGAATTAACCAAAGGCTCAGCATGCCGTGCCGGAACCAGATTAGTGCCTGAGGCAATCCTGTGGGTTTGCGGCCAGCTCACAAGATAGCGAGTTGAAGAAATGAGCTCAGGGGCACTGTAATTCACAAACCTGCAGAGTTATAAATGACAGCTATCATCCAAAAATATATTGAAGGAAGGCTGCGAAGACGACTTGTAAGTGGGGCAGAATTGCAGGAAAACGATTTCAAGGGGTAGACGGGAATTGCATTTAAAGCATAGGAAAAGAGGCAGAACGTCAACAATGATGCTCTTGGCCAAAAAGGGCGTATGCGTTTTTTCCTGAATATATTCAGGAAAAAACGCATACGCACTTTTTGGCCAACCAAGCAAGCATGTTAAAGAAATCTGCACTACAATGAAGTCTCACTGCCCCCCGGTCAAAAGGGCCATCTGAAAAAAGTGTAAAATCCAGAAAGGCAGCACAGGCCATGGAGAACAGGGAGCCTTGTTATGCTGATGGGCGGGATGTAAATTGCCAACAGCCACTCTGGAGAAGTGTATGGTGTTTCCCGGAACACCGAAAAAACAAAGCCTCGGAGCCTATGGCACTTCCACTTATGGTCCTATAGCTTAGGGAAATTAAAATCAAAAACACACAGCCACCCAAAAATCTCGGGCGGCTCTCTTTACAAGAACCTCGTCTACGGTACAAGTTAAATATCCCAGAAAGCGAAAAATGGATAAAGAAGTTGTGGTACGTACGTACAATGGAATATCACTCACCAATGAAATCTATGTCATCTGGCCCGTCGTGGCATAATGAGTGGATTCCGGTACGATGATTCTAAGAGAAATAAGTCACACAGAAAATGAAACATCATAAGATATCACTAATACACCGAATGTAATCTGGGCTACACATGAACTGAATTACAAAACAGAACAGGGTCTCAAATTTAGAAAACCAACTTATGTTTGCTTAAGGGGAAAGGTGAGTTGGGGTGCTGCATAAAACCAGAGATAGAAATTAGCACAGATACCATTCCATACGTCAAATATGTAATAGTCAAGACCTACCCCTTGCTCAACGAAATGGGCTAAACACCCTATATTCAACGCCTAGGAATACACCTGACTAGTAAGAATCTTAAAACCCATGGATTTATATGTGTCCATAAGAGAATCAAGCGTGTGTACAGCTGCATGAAGGCAGCAGAGAAAATCCGATAAATCCTATTATCAAAATAAATTACAAAAACAAAACACAATGACAGTGAAATAGAGAGCAATTCTTAAATAATTCATTCATGTCTTGTGATGCAACCTGGATTTACCTCATCTAAACCCAGAGCTGAGTGAGACATAAGGTTGGACACTTCGGGCTGATACCGTTGGTGAGGTTCGATGAGCCAATGCAGACCATTTGAAGTCATACTGCATGGTACCCATTCCATGGGTCCCAACTCTCCAGGTTTAAGCGATTCTTCCTTCAGCTAAAGCATGCATGGGAAACACACAGTATGGTGCAGCGTGTGACCGGGAAACGTTTTCAAATGCATCTCAGATTTGTCCCCTTTTACTCGGGTTCACAATTCCAGACCCTTTACTAAAACTCTCCCCACTTGGAGAGTCAGTGCCTTTAACCTCCTGTTTGGGACAGTTTGCAATTTCTGCGCAAGATGAACAGGAATAGGGAGAACCAATGAGAGACTAGCTGTAGGTGTCTGCAGGGGCAAATTTAACGCTCATTTCCCACCAGGAAGGGGAATTAACCGAAGGCTCAGCATGCTGTGCCGGAACCAGATTAGGGCCTGAAGCAATCCTGAGGGTTTGCGGCCAGCTCACAAGAAAGCGATTTGAAGAAAGGAGCTCCGGGGCACTGTAATTCAAAACCTGCAGTGTTGTAAATGACAGCTATCGTCCAAAAATATATTGAAGGAAGGCTGCGAAGAGGACTTGAAAGCTGGGCAGAATTTCAGGAAAACGATTTCATGGGGTAGACTGGAATTGCATTTAAAGCATAGGAAAAGAGGCAGAACGTCGACAATGATGCACTTGGCCAAAAAGAGCGTATGCGTTTTTTCCTGAATATATTCAGGAAAAAACGCATACGCTCTTTTTGGCCAACCAAGCAACCATGTTAAAGAAATCTGCACTACAATGAAGTCTCACTGCCCCCCGGTCAAAAGGGCCATCTGAAAAAAGTGTAAAATCCAGAAATGCAGCACAGGCCATGGAGAACAGGGAGCCTTGTTATGCTGATGGGTGGGATGTAAATTGCCAACAGCCACTCTGGAGAAGTGTATGGTGTTTCCTGAAACACCTAAAAAACAAAGCAACGGAGCCTACGGCACTTCCACTTATGGTCCTATAGCTTAGGGAAATTAAAATAAAAAACACACAGCCACGCCAAAGTTTCAGACGGCTCTGTTTACAAGAACCTCGTCTACGGTACAAGTTAAATATCCCAGAAAGCGAAAAATGGATAAAGAAGTTGTGGTACGTACGTACAATGGAATATCACTCACCAATGAAGTCTATGTCATCTGGCCCGTCGTGGCATAATAAGTGGATTCAGGTACGATGATTCTAAGTGAAATAAGTCACACAGAAAAGGAAACATCATAATATATCACTAATACACCGAATGTAATCTTGGCTACACATGAACTGAATTACAAAACAGAACAGGGTCTCAAATTTAGAAAACCAACTTATGTTTGCTTAAGGGGAAAGGTGAGTTGGGGTGCTGCATAAAACCAGAGATAGAAATTAGCACAGATACCATTCCATACGTCAAATATGTAATAGTCAAGACCTACCCCTTGCTCAACGAAATGGGCTAAACACCCTATATTCAACGCCTAGGAATACACCTGACTAGTAAGAATCTTCAAACCCATGGATTTATATGTCTCCATAAGAGAATCAAGCATGTGTACAGCTGCATGAAGGCAGCAGAGAAAATCCGATAAATCCTATTATCAAAATGAATTACAAAAACAAAACACAATGACAGTGAAATAGAGAGCAATTCTTAAATAATTCATTCAGGGCTTGTGATGCAACCTGGATTTACCTCATCTAAACCCAGAGCTGAGTGAGACCTAAGGTTGGACACTTCGGGCTGATAGCATTGGTGAGGTTCGGTGGGCAAATGCAGATCATTTGAAGTCATACTTCATGGTACCCATTCCATGGGTCCCAACTCTCCAGGTTTAAGCGATTCTTCCTTCAGGTAAAGCATGCATGGGAAGCCCACAGTATGGTGCACCGTGTGACCGGGAAACATTTTCAAATGCATCTCAGTTTTTGTCCCCGTTTACTCGGGTTCAGAATTCCAGACCCTTTACGAACACTCTCCCCACTTGGAGAGTCAGTGCCTTTAACCTGCTGTTTGGCACAGTTTGCAATTTCTGCGCAAGAGGAATAGGAATAGGAAGAACCAATGAGAGACTAGCTGTAGGTGTCTGCACGGGCAAATTTAACGCTCATTTCCAACCAGGAAGAGGAATTAACCAAACGCTCAGCATGCCGTGCCGGAACCAGATTAGGGCCTGAAGCAATCCTGCGGGTTTGCGGCCAGCTCAAAAGAAAGCGATTTGAAGAAAGGAGCTCCGGGGCACTCTAATTCACAAACCTGCAGAGTTATAAATGACAGCTATCGTCCAAAAATATATTGAAGGAAGGCTGCGAAGAGGACTTGAAAGCGGGGCAAAATTGCAGGAAAACGATTTCAGGGGTTAGACTGGAATTGCATTTAAAGCATAGGAAAAGAGGCAGAACGTCGACAATGATGCACTTGGCCAAAAAGGGCGTATGCGTTTTTTCCTGAATATATTCAGGAAAAAACGCATACGCCCTTTTTGGCCAACCAAGCAAGCATGTTAAAGAAATCTGCACTACAATGAAGTCTCACTGCCCCCCGGTCAAAAGGGCCATCTGAAAAAAGTGTAAAATCCAGAAAGGCAGCACAGGCCATGGAGAACAGGGAGCCTTGTTATGCTCATGGGTGGGATGTAAATTGCCAAGAGCCACTCTGGAGAAGTGTATTGTGTTTCCTGAAACACCTAAAAAACAAAGCAACGGAGCCTATGGCACTTCCACTTATGGTCCTATAGCTTAGGGAAATTAAAATCAAAAACACACAGCCACCCCAAAGTTTCAGACGGCGCTGTTTACAAGAACCTCGTCTACGGTACAAGTTAAATATCCCAGAAAGCGAAAAATGGATAAAGAAGTTGTGGTACGTACGTACAATGGAATATCACTCACCAATGAAATCTATGTCATCTGGCCCGTCGTGGCATAATGAGTGGATTCCGGTACGATGATTCTAAGAGAAATAAGTCACACAGAAAATGAAACATCATAAGTTATCTCTAATACACCGAATGTAATCTTGGCTACACATGAACTGAATTACAAAACAGAACAGGGTCTCAAATTTAGAAAACCAACTTATGTTTGCTTAAGGGGAAAGGTGAGTTGGGGTGCTGCATAAAACCAGAGATAGAAATTAGCACAGATACCATTCCATACGTCAAATATGTAATAGTCAAGACCTACCACTTGCTCAACGAAATGGGCTAAACACCCTATATTCAACGCCTAGGAATACACCTGACTAGTAAGAATCTTCAAACCCATGGATTTATATGTCTCCATAAGAGAATCAAGCGTGTGTACAGCTGCATGAAGGCAGCAGAGAAAATCCGATAAATCCCATTATCAAAATGAATTACAAAAACAAAACACAATGACAGTGAAATAGAGAGCAATTCTTAAATAATTCATTCAGGGCTTGTGATGCAACCTGGATTTACCTCATCTAAACCCAGAGCTGAGTGAGACATAAGGTTGGACACTTCGGGCTGATAGCATTGGTGAAGTTCGATGAGCAAATGCAGACCATTTGAAGTCATACTACATGGTACCCATTCCATGGGTCCCAACTCTCCAGGTTTAAGCGATTCTTCCTTCAGCTAAAGCATGCATGGGAAGCCCACAGTATGGTGCACCGTGTGACCGGGAAACATTTTCAAATGCATCTCAGTTTTTGTCCCCTTTTACTCGGGTTCACCATTCCAGACCCTTTACGAACACTCTCCCCACTTGGAGAGTCAGTGCCTTTAACCTCCTATTTGGCACAGTTTGCAATTTCTGCGCAAGATGAACAGGAATAGGGAGTACCAATGAGAGACTAGCTGTAGGTGTCTGCACGGGCAAATTTAACGCTCATTTCCAACCAGGAAGAGGAATTAACCAAACGCGCAGCATGCCGTGCCGGAACCAGATTAGGGCCTGAAGCAATCCTGCGGGTTTGCGACCAGCTCAAAAGAAAGCGATTTGAAGAAAGGAGCTCAGGGGCACTCTAATTCACAAACCTGCAGAGTTATAAGTGACAGCTATCGTCCAAAAATATATTGAAGGAAGGCTGTGAAGACGACTTGTAAGCGGGACAGATTTGCAGGAAAACGATTTCAGGGGGTAGACTGTAATTGCATTTAAAGCATAGGAAAAGAGGCAGAACGTCGACAATGATGCTCTTGGCCAAAAAGGGCGTATGCGTTTTTTCCTGAATATATTCAGGAAAAAACGCATACGCCCTTTTTGGCCAACCAAGCAAGCATGTTCAAGAAATCTGCACTACAATGAAGTCTCACTGCCCCCCGGTCCAAAGGGCCATCTGAAAGAAGTGTAAAATACAGAAAGGCAGCACAGGCCATGGAGAACAGGGAGCCTTGTTATGCTGATGGGCGGGATGTAAATTGCCAACAGCCAGTCTGGAAAAATGTATGGTGTTTCCCGGAACATCTAAAAAACAAAGCAACAGAGCCTACGGCACTTCCCCTTATGGTCCTATAGCTTAGGAAAATTAAAATCAAAAACAAACAGCCACCCAAAAGTCGCGGGCGGCTCTGTTTACAAGAACCTCGTCTACGGTACAAGTTAAATATCCCAGAATGTGAAAAATGGATAAAGAATTTGTGGTACGTACGTACACTGGAATATCACTCAGCAATGAAATCTATGTCATCAGGCCCGTCGCGGCATAATGAGTGGATTCAGGTACGATGATTCTAAGTGAAATAAGTCACACAGAAAATGAAACATCATAAGATATCACTAATACACGGAATGTAAACTTGGCTACACATGAACTGAATTACAAAACAGAACAGGGTCTCAAATTTAGAAAACCAACTTATGCTTGCTTAAGGGGAAAGGTGAGTTGGGGTGCTGCATAAAACCAGAGATAGAAATTAGCACAGATACCTTTCCATAAGCCAAATATGTAATAGTCAAGACCTACCCCTTGCTCAACGAAATGGACTAAACACCCCATATTCAACGCCTAGGAATACAACTGACTAGTAAGAATCTTCAAACCCATGGATTTATATGTCTCCGTAAGAGAATGAAGCGTGTGTACAGCGGCATGAAGGCAGCAGAGAAAATCCGATAAATCCTATTATCAAAATAAATTACAAAAACAAAACACAATGACAGTGAAATAGAGAGCAATTCTTAAATAATTCATTCATGTCTTGTGATGCAACCTGGATTTACCTCATCTAAACCCAGAGCTGAGTGAGACATAAGGTTGGACACTTCGGGCTGATACCGTTGGTGAGGTTCGATGAGCCAATGCAGACCATTTGAAGTCATACTGCATGGTACCCATTCCATGGGTCCCAACTCTCCAGGTTTAAGCGATTCTTCCTTCAGCTAAAGCATGCATGGGAAACACACAGTATGGTGCAGCGTGTGACCGGGAAACGTTTTCAAATGCATCTCAGATTTGTCCCCTTTTACTCGGGTTCACAATTCCAGACCCTTTACTAAAACTCTCCCCACTTGGAGAGTCAGTGCCTTTAACCTCCTGTTTGGGACAGTTTGCAATTTCTGCGCAAGATGAACAGGAATAGGGAGAACCAATGAGAGACTAGCTGTAGGTGTCTGCAGGGGCAAATTTAACGCTCATTTCCCACCAGGAAGGGGAATTAACCGAAGGCTCAGCATGCTGTGCCGGAACCAGATTAGGGCCTGAAGCAATCCTGAGGGTTTGCGGCCAGCTCACAAGAAAGCGATTTGAAGAAAGGAGCTCCGGGGCACTGTAATTGAAAACCTGCAGTGTTGTAAATGACAGCTATCGTCCAAAAATATATTGAAGGAAGGCTGCGAAGAGGACTTGAAAGCTGGGCAGAATTTCAGGAAAACGATTTCATGGGGTAGACTGGAATTGCATTTAAAGCATAGGAAAAGAGGCAGAACGTCGACAATGATGCACTTGGCCAAAAAGAGCGTATGCGTTTTTTCCTGAATATATTCAGGAAAAAACGCATACGCTCTTTTTGGCCAACCAAGCAACCATGTTAAAGAAATCTGCACTACAATGAAGTCTCACTGCCCCCCGGTCAAAAGGGCCATCTGAAAAAAGTGTAAAATCCAGAAATGCAGCACAGGCCATGGAGAACAGGGAGCCTTGTTATGCTGATGGGTGGGATGTAAATTGCCAACAGCCACTCTGGAGAAGTGTATGGTGTTTCCTGAAACACCTAAAAAACAAAGCAACGGAGCCTACAGCACTTCCACTTATGGTCCTATAGCTTAGGGAAATTAAAATAAAAAACACACAGCCACGCCAAAGTTTCAGACGGCTCTGTTTACAAGAACCTCGTCTACGGTACAAGTTAAATATCCCAGAAAGCGAAAAATGGATAAAGAAGTTGTGGTACGTACGTACAATGGAATATCACTCACCAATGAAGTCTATGTCATCTGGCCCGTCGTGGCATAATGAGTGGATTCAGGTACGATGATTCTAAGTGAAATAAGTCACACAGAAAATGAAACATCATAATATATCACTAATACACCGAATGTAATCTTGGCTACACATGAACTGAATTACAAAACAGAACAGGGTCTCAAATTTAGAAAACCAACTTATGTTTGCTTAAGGGGAAAGGTGAGTTGGGGTGCTGCATAAAACCAGAGATAGAAATTAGCACAGATACCATTCCATACGTCAAATATGTAATAGTCAAGACCTACCCCTTGCTCAACGAAATGGGCTAAACACCCTATATTCAACGCCTAGGAATACACCTGACTAGTAAGAATCTTCAAACCCATGGATTTATATGTCTCCATAAGAGAATCAAGCATGTGTACAGCTGCATGAAGGCAGCAGAGAAAATCCGATAAATCCTATTATCAAAATGAATTACAAATACAAAACACAATGACAGTGAAATAGAGAGCAATTCTTAAATAATTCATTCAGGGCTTGTGATGCAACCTGGATTTACCTCATCTAAACCCAGAGCTGAGTGAGACCTAAGGTTGGACACTTCGGGCTGATAGCATTGGTGAGGTTCGGTGGGCAAATGCAGATCATTTGAAGTCATACTTCATGGTACCCATTCCATGGGTCCCAACTCTCCAGGTTTAAGCGATTCTTCCTTCAGGTAAAGCATGCATGGGAAGCCCACAGTATGGTGCACCGTGTGACCGGGAAACATTTTCAAATGCATCTCAGTTTTTGTCCCCGTTTACTCGGGTTCAGAATTCCAGACCCTTTACGAACACTCTCCCCACTTGGAGAGTCAGTGCCTTTAACCTGCTGTTTGGCACAGTTTGCAATTTCTGCGCAAGAGGAATAGGAATAGGAAGAACCAATGAGACACTAGCTGTAGGTGTCTGCACGGGCAAATTTAACGCTCATTTCCAACCAGGAAGAGGAATTAACCAAACGCTCAGCATGCCGTGCCGGAACCAGATTAGGGCCTGAAGCAATCCTGCGGGTTTGCGGCCAGCTCAAAAGAAAGCGATTTGAAGAAAGGAGCTCCGGGGCACTCTAATTCACAAACCTGCAGAGTTATAAATGACAGCTATCGTCCAAAAATATATTGAAGGAAGGCTGCGAAGAGGACTTGAAAGCGGGGCAAAATTGCAGGAAAACGATTTCAGGGGGTAGACGGGAATTGCATTTAAAGCATAGGAAAAGAGGCAGAACGTCGACAATGATGCTCTTGGCCAAAAAGTGCGTATGCGTTTTTTCCTGAATATATTCAGGAAAAAACGCATACGCCCTTTTTGGCCAACCAAGCAAGCATGTTAAAGAAATCTGCACTACAATGAAGTCTCACTGCCCCCCGGTCAAAAGGGCCATCTGAAAAAAGTGTAAAATCCAGAAAGGCAGCACAGGCCATGGAGAACAGGGAGCCTTGTTATGCTCATGGGT
The DNA here is from genome assembly GCF_059928025.1 of Delphinapterus leucas. Classification (NCBI taxonomy): domain Eukaryota; kingdom Metazoa; phylum Chordata; class Mammalia; order Artiodactyla; family Monodontidae; genus Delphinapterus; species Delphinapterus leucas. The sequence goes on along the minus strand of NC_143135.1, from coordinate 117,656,858 downwards.
GGGATGTAAATTGCCAAGAGCCACTCTGGAGAAGTGTATTGTGTTTCCTGAAACACCTAAAAAACAAAGCAACGGAGCCTATGGCACTTCCACTTATGGTCCTATAGCTTAGGGAAATTAAAATCAAAAACACACAGCCACCCCAAAGTTTCAGACGGCGCTGTTTACAAGAACCTCGTCTACGGTACAAGTTAAATATCCCAGAAAGCGAAAAATGGATAAAGAAGTTGTGGTACGTACGTACAATGGAATATCACTCACCAATGAAATCTATGTCATCTGGCCCGTCGTGGCATAATGAGTGGATTCCGGTACGATGATTCTAAGAGAAATAAGTCACACAGAAAATGAAACATCATAAGTTATCTCTAATACACCGAATGTAATCTTGGCTACACATGAACTGAATTACAAAACAGAACAGGGTCTCAAATTTAGAAAACCAACTTATGTTTGCTTAAGGGGAAAGGTGAGTTGGGGTGCTGCATAAAACCAGAGATAGAAATTAGCACAGATACCATTCCATACGTCAAATATGTAATAGTCAAGACCTACCACTTGCTCAACGAAATGGGCTAAACACCCTATATTCAACGCCTAGGAATACACCTGACTAGTAAGAATCTTCAAACCCATGGATTTATATGTCTCCATAAGAGAATCAAGCGTGTGTACAGCTGCATGAAGGCAGCAGAGAAAATCTGATAAATCCCATTATCAAAATGAATTACAAAAACAAAACACAATGACAGTGAAATAGAGAGCAATTCTTAAATAATTCATTCAGGGCTTGTGATGCAACCTGGATTTACCTCATCTAAACCCAGAGCTGAGTGAGACATAAGGTTGGACACTTCGGGCTGATAGCATTGGTGAGGTTCGATGAGCAAATGCAGACCATTTGAAGTCATACTACATGGTACCCATTCCATGGGTCCCAACTCTCCAGGTTTAAGCGATTCTTCCTTCAGCTAAAGCATGCATGGGAAGCCCACAGTATGGTGCACCGTGTGACCGGGAAACATTTTCAAATGCATCTCAGTTTTTGTCCCCTTTTACTCGGGTTCACCATTCCAGACCCTTTACTAACACTCTCCCCACTTGGAGAGTCAGTGCCTTTAACCTCCTATTTGGCACAGTTTGCAATTTCTGCGCAAGATGAACAGGAATAGGGAGTACCAATGAGAGAATAGCTGTAGGTGTCTGCACGGGCAAATTTAACGCTCATTTCCAACCAGGAAGAGGAATTAACCAAACGCGCAGCATGCCGTGCCGGAACCAGATTAGGGCCTGAAGCAATCCTGTGGGTTTGCCGCCAGCTCACAAGATAGCGAGTTGAAGAAAGGAGCTCAGGGGCACTGTAACTCACAAACCTGCAGAGTTATAAATGACAGCTATCGTCCAAAAATATATTGAAGGAAGGCTGCGAAGACGACTTGTAAGCGGGACAGATTTGCAGGAAAACGATTTCAGGGGGTAGACGGGAATTGCATTTAAAGCATAGGAAAAGAGGCAGAACGTCGACAATGATGCTCTTGGCCAAAAAGTGCGTATGCGTTTTTTCCTGAATATATTCAGGAAAAAACGCATACGCCCTTTTTGGCCAACCAAGCAAGCATGTTAAAGAAATCTGCACTACAATGAAGTCTCACTGCCCCACAGTCAAAAGGGCCATCTGAAAAAAGTGTAAAATCCAGAAAGGCAGCACAGGCCATGGAGAACAGGGAGCCTTGTTATGCTGATGGGCGGGATGTAAATTGCCAACAGCCACTCTGGAGAAGTGTATGGTGTTTCCCGGAACACCGAAAAAACAAAGCTACGGAGCCTACGGCACTTCTATTTATGGTCCTATAGCTTAGGGAAATTAAAATCAAAAACACACAGCCACCCCAAAGTGTCGGACGGCTCTGTTTACAAGAACCTCGTCTACGGTACAAGTTAAATATCCCAGAATGTGAAAAATGGATAAAGAAGTTGTGGTACGTACGTACAATGGAATATCACTCAGCAATGAAATCTATGTCATCAGGCCCGTCGCGGCATAATGAGTGGATTCAGGTACGATGATTCTAAGTGAAATAAGTCACACAGAAAATGAAACATCATAAGATATCACTACTACACGGAATGTAAACTTGGCTACACATGAACTGAATTACAAAACAGAACAGGGTCTCAAATTTAGAAAACCAATTTATGCTTGCTTAAGGGGAAAGGTGAGTTGGGGTGCTGCATAAAACCAGAGATAGAAATTAGCACAGATACCTTTCCATAAGCCAAATATGTAATAGTCAAGACCTACCCCTTGCTCAACGAAATGGACTAAACACCCCATATTCAACGCCTAGGAATACACCTGACTAGTAAGAATCTTCAAACCCATGGATTTATATGTCTCCGTAAGAGAATGAAGCGTGTGTACAGCGGCATGAATGCAGCAGAGAAAATCCGATAAATCGCATTATCAAAATGAATTACACAAACAAAACACAAGGACAGTGAAATAGAGAGCAATTCTTAAATAATTCATTCAGGGCTTCTGATGCAACCCGGATTTACCACATCTACACCCAGAGCTGAGTGAGACATAAGGTTTGGCACTTTGGGCTGATAGCATTGGTGAGGTTCGATGAGCAAATGCAGACCCTTTGAAGTCATACAGCATGGTACCCATTCTATGGGTCCCAACTCTCCAAGTTTAAGGGATTCTTCCTTCAGCTAAAACATGCATGGGAAACCCACAGTATGGTGCACCGTGTGACTGGCAAACGTTTTCAAATGCATCTCAGTTTTCGTCCCCTTTTACTCGGGTTCACCATTCCAGACCCTTTACGAACACTCTCCCCACTTGGAGAGTCAGTGCCTTTAACCTCCTGTTGGGCACAGTTTGCAATTTCTGCACAAGATGAAAAGGAATAGGGAGAGCGAATGAGAGACTAGCTCTAGGTGTCTGCACGGGCAAATTTAACGCTCATTTCCCACCAGGAAGAGGAATTAACCAAAGGCTCAGCATGCCGTGCCGGAACCAGATTAGGACCTGAAGCAATCCTGCGGGTTGGCGGCCAGCTCACAAGATAGCGAGTTGAAGAAAGGAGCTCAGGGGCACTGTAACTCACAAACCTGCAGAGTTATAAATGACAGCTATCGAACAAAAATATATTGAAGGAAGGCTGCGAAGACGACTTGTAAGCGGGGCAGATTTGCAGGAAAACGATTTCAGGGGGCAGACGGGAATTTCATTTAAAGCATAGGAAAAGAGGCAGAACGTCGACAATGATGCTCTTGGCCAAAAAGGGCGTATGCGTTTTTTCCTGAATATATTCAGGAAAAAACGCATACGCCCTTTTTGGCCAACCAAGCAGGCACGTTAAAAAATGTGCACTTCAATGAAGTCTCACTGCCCCCCGGTCAAAAGGGCCATCTGAAAAAAGTGTAAAATCCAGAAAGGCAGCACAGGCCATGGAGAACAGGGAGCCTTGTTATGCTGATGGGCGGGATGTAAATTGCCAACAGCCAGTCTGGAAAAGTGTATGGTGTTTCCTGGAACATCTAAAAAACAAAGCAACGGAGCCTACGGCACTTCCCCTTATGGTCCTATAGCTTAGGAAAATTAAAATCAAAAACACACAGCCACCCAAAAGTCTCGGGCGGCTCTGTTTACAAGAACCTCGTCTACCGTACAAGTTAAATATCCCAGAATGTGAAAAATGGATAAAGAAGTTGTCGTACGTACGTACAATGGAATATCACTCAGCAATGAAATCTATGTCATCAGGCCCGTCGCGGCATAATGAGTGGATTCAGGTACGATGATTCTAAGTGAAATAAGTCACACAGAAAATGAAACATCATAAGATATCACTAATACACGGAATGTAAACTTGGCTACACATGAACTGAATTACAAAACAGAACAGGGTCTCAAATTTAGAAAACCAACTTATGCTTGCTTAAGGGGAAAGGTGAGTTGGGGTGCTGCATAAAACCAGAGATAGAAATTAGCACAGATACCTTTCCATAAGCCAAATATGTAATAGTCAAGACCTACCCCTTGCTCAACGAAATGGACTAAACACCCCATATTCAACGCCTAGGAATACACCTGACTAGTAAGAATCTTCAAACCCATGGATTTATATGTCTTCGTAAGAGAATGAAGCGTGTGTACAGCGGCATGAATGCAGCAGAGAAAATCCGATAAATCCCCTTAACAAAATGAATTACACAAACAAAACCCAAGGACAGTGAAATAGAGAGCAATTCTTAAATAATTCATTCAGGGCTTGTGATGCAACCTGGATTTACCACATCTACACCCAGAGCTGAGTGAGACATAAGGTTGGGCACTTCGGGCTGATAGCATTGGTGAGGTTCGATGAGCAAATGCAGACCCTTTGAAGTCATACAGCATGGTACCCATTCCATGGGTCCCAACTCTCCAAGTTTAAGGGATTCTTCCTTCAGCTAAAACATGCATGGGAACCCCACAGTATGGTGCACCGTGTGACTGGCAAACGTTTTCAAATGCATCTCAGTTTTCGTCCCCTTTTACTCGGGTTCACCATTCCAGACCCTTTACGAACACTCTCCCCACTTGGTGAGTCAGTGCCTTTAACCTCCTGTTGGGCACAGTTTGCAATTTCTGCGCAAGATGAAAAGGAATAGGGAGAACGAATGAGAGACTAGCTCTAGGTGTCTGCACGGGCAAATTTAACGCTCATTTCCCACCAGGAAGAGGAATTAACCAAAGGCTCAGCATGCCGTGCCGGAACCAGATTAGGGCCTGAGGCAATCCTGTGGGTTTGCGGCCAGCTCACAAGATAGCGAGTTGAAGAAAGGAGATCAGGTGCACTGTAACTCACAACCTGCAGAGTTATAAATGACAGCTATCGTCCAAAAATATATTGAAGGAAGGCTGCGAAGACAACTTGTAAGCGGGACAGATTTGCAGGAAAACGATTTCAGGGGGTAGACGGGAATTGTATTTAAAGCATAGGAAAAGAGGCAGAACGTCGACAATGATGCTCTTGGCCAAAAAGGGCGTATGCGTTTTTTCCTGAATATATTCAGGAAAAAACGCATACGCCCTTTTTGGCCAACCAAGCAAGCATGTTAAAGAAATCTGCACTACAATGAAGTCTCACTGCCCCCCGGTCAAAAGGGCCATCTGAAAAAAGTGTAAAATCCAGAAAGGCAGCACAGGCCATGGAGAACAGGGAGCCTTGTTATGCTGATGGGCGGGATGTAAATTGGCAACAGCCACTCTGGAGAAGTGTATGGTGTTTCCCGGAATACAAAAAAACAAAGCTACGGAGCCTACGGCACTTCTATTTATGGTCCTATAGCTTAGGGTAATTAAAATCAAAAACACACAGCCACCCCAAAGTGTCGGACGGCTCTGTTTACAAGAACCTCGTCTACCGTACAAGTTAAATATCCCAGAATGTGAAAAATGGATAAAGAAGTTGTGGTACGTACGTACAATGGAATATCACTCAGCAATGAAATCTATGTCATCAGGCCCGTCGCGGCATAATGAGTGGATTCAGGTACGATGATTCTAAGTGAAATAAGTCACACAGAAAATGAAACATCATAAGATATCACTACTACACGGAATGTAAACTTGGCTACACATGAACTGAATTACAAAACAGAACAGGGTCTCAAATTTAGAAAACCAACTTATGCTTGCTTAAGGGGAAAGGTGAGTTGGGGTGCTGCATAAAACCAGAGATAGAAATTAGCACAGATACCTTTCCATAAGCCAAATATGTAATAGTCAAGACCTACCCCTTGCTCAACGAAATGGACTAAACACCCCATATTCATCGCCTAGGAATACACCTGACTAGTAAGAATCTTCAAACCCATGGATTTATATGTCTCCGTAAGAGAATGAAGCGTGTGTACAGCGGCATGAATGCAGCAGAGAAAATCCGATAAATCCCATTACCAAATGAATTACACAAACAAAACCCAAGGACAGTGAAATAGAGAGCAATTCTTAAATAATTCATTCACGGCTTGTGATGCAACCTGGATTTACCACATCTACACCCAGAGCTGAGTGAGACATAAGGTTGGGCACTTTGGGCTGATAGCATTGGTGAGGTTCGATGAGCAAATGCAGACCCTTTGAAGTCATACAGCATGGTACCCATTCTATGGGTCCCAACTCTCCAAGTTTAAGGGATTCTTCCTTCAGCTAAAACATGCATGGGAAACCCACAGTATGGTGTACCGTGTGACTGGCAAACGTTTTCAAATGCATCTCAGTTTTCGTCCCCTTTTACTCGGGTACACCATTCCAGACCCTTTACGAACACTCTCCCCACTTGGAGAGTCAGTGCCTTTAACCTCCTGTTGGGCACAGTTTGCAATTTCTGCGCAAGATGAAAAGGAATAGGGAGAACCAATGAGAGACTAGCTGTAGGTGTCTGCACGGGCAAATTTAACGCTCATTTCCCACCAGGAAGAGGAATTAACCAAAGGCTCAGCATGCCGTGCCGGAACCAGATTAGGGCCTGAGGCAATCCTGTGGGTTTGCGGCCAGCTCACAAGATAGCGAGTTGAAGAAAGGAGCTCAGGGGCACTGTAACTCACAAACCTGCAGAGTTATAAATGACAGCTATCGTCCAAAAATATATTGAAGGAAGGCTGCGAAGACGACTTGTAAGCGGGACAGATTTGCAGGAAAACGATTTCAGGGGGTAGACGGGAATTGCATTTAAAGCATAGGAAAAGAGGCAGAACGTCGACAATGATGCTCTTGGCCAAAAAGGGCGTATGCGTTTTTTCCTGACATTCAGGAAAAAACGCATACGCCCTTTTTGGCCAACCAAGCAAGCATGTTAAAGAAATCTGCACTACAATGAAGTCTCACTGCCCCCCGGTCAAAAGGGCCATCTGAAAAAAGTGTAAAATCCAGAAAGGCAGCACAGGCCATGGAGAACCGGGAGCCTTGTTATGCTGATGGGCGGGATGTAAATTGCCAACAGCCACTCTGGAGAAGTGTATGGTGTTTCCCGGAACACCGAAAAAACAAAGCTATGGAGCCCACGGCACTTCCACTTAAGGTCCTATAGCTTAGGGAAATTAAAATCAAAAACACACAGCCACCCCAAAGTGTCGGACGGCTCTGTTTACAAGAACCTCATCTACGGTACAAGTTAAATATCCCAGAATGTGAAAAATGGATAAAGAAGTTGTGGTACGTACGTACAATGGAATATCACTCAGCAATGAAATCTATGTCATCAGGCCCGTCGCGGCATAATGAGTGGATTCAGATACGATGATTCTAAGTGAAATAAGTCACACAGAAAATGAAACATCGTAAGATATCACTACTACACGGAATGTAAACTTGGCTACACATGAACTGAATTACAAAACAGAACAGGGTCTCAAATTTAGAAAACCAACTTATGCTTGCTTAAGGGGAAAGGTGAGTTGGGGTGCTGCATAAAACCAGAGATAGAAATTAGCACAGATACCTTTCCATAAGCCAAATATGTAATAGTCAAGACCTACCCCTTGCTCAACGAAATGGACTAAACACCCCATATTCAACGCCTAGGAATACACCTGACTAGTAAGAATCTTCAAACCCATGGATTTATAGGTCTCCGTAAGAGAATGAAGCGTGTGTACAGCGGCATGAATGCAGCAGAGAAAATCCGATAAATCCCATTATCAAAATGAATTACACAAACAAAACCCAAGGACAGTGAAATAGAGAGCAATTCTTAAATAATTCATTCAGGGCTTGTGATGCAACCTGGATTTACCACATCTACACCCAGAGCTGAGTGAGACATAAGGTTGGGCACTTCGTGCTGATAGAATTGGTGAGGTTCGATGAGCAAATGCAGACTCTTTGAAGTCATACAGCATGGAACCCTTTCCATGGGTCCCAACTCTCCAAGTTTAAGGGATTCTTCCTTCAGCTAAAACATGCATGGGAAACCCACAGTATGGTGCACCGTGTGACTGGCAAACGTTTTCAAATGCATCTCAGTTTTCGTCCCCTTTTACTCGGGTTCACCATTCCAGACCCTTTACGAACACTCTCCCCACTTGGAGAGTCAGTGCCTTTAACCTCCTGTTGGGCACAGTTTGCAATTTCTGCGCAAGATGAAAAGGAATAGGGAGAACCAATGAGAGACTAGCTCTAGGTGTCTGCACGGGCAAATTTAACGCTCATTTCCCACCAGGAAGAAGAATTAACCAAAGGCTCAGCATGCCGTGCCGGAAACAGATTAGGGCCTGAGGCAATCCTGTGGGTTTGCGGCCAGCTCACAAGATAGCGAGTTGAAGAAAGGAGCTCAGGGGCACTGTAACTCACAAAACTGCAGAGTTATAAATGACAGCTATCGTCCAAAAATATATTGAAGGAAGGCTGCGAAGACGACTTGTAAGTGGGGCCGAATTGCAGGAAAACGATTTCAGGGGGTAGACGGGAATTGCTTTTAAAGCATAGGAAAAGAGGCAGAACGTCGACAATGATGCTCTTGGCCAAAAAGGGCGTATGCGTTTTTTCCTGAATATATTCAGGAAAAAATGCATACGCCCTTTTTGGCCACCCAAGCAAGCATGTTAAAGAAATCTGCACTACAATGAAGTCTCACTGCCCCCCGGTCAAAAGGGCCATCTGAAAAAAGTGTAAAATCCAGAAAGGCAGCACAGGCCATGGAGAACAGGGAGCCTTGTTATGCTGATGGGCGGGATGTAAATTGCCAACAGCCACTCTGGAGACGTGTATGGTGTTTCCCGGAACACCGAAAAAACAAAGCTACGGAGCCTACGGCACTTCCACTTATGGTCCTATAGCTTAGGGAAATTAAAATCAAAAACACACAGCCACCCCAAAGTGTCGGACGGCTCTGTTTACAAGAACCTCGTCTACGGTACAAGTTAAATATCCCAGAATGTGAAAAATGGATAAAGAAGTTGTGGTACGTACGTACAATGGAATATCACTCAGCAATGAAATCTATGTCATCAGGCCCGTCGCGGCATAATGAGTGGATTCAGGTACGATGATTCTAAGTGAAATAAGTCACACAGAAAATGAAACATCATAAGATATCACTAATACACGGAATGTAAACTTGGCTACACATGAACTGAATTACAAAACAGAACAGGGTCTCAAATTTCGAAAACCAACTTATGCTTGCTTAAGGGGAAAGGTGAGTTGGGGTGCTGCATAAAACCAGAGATAGAAATTAGCACAGATACCTTTCCATAAGCCAAATATGTAATAGTCAAGACCTACCCCTTGCTCAACGAAATGGACTAAACACCCCATATTCAACGCCTAGGAATACACCTGACTAGTAAGAATCTTCAAACCCATGGATTTATATGTCTCCGTAAGAGAATGAAGCGTGTGTACAGCGGCATGAATGCAGCAGAGAAAATCCGATAAATCCCATTATCAAAATGAATTACACAAACAAAACCCAAGGACAGTGAAATAGAGAGCAATTCTTAAATAATTCATTCAGGGCTTGTGATGCAACCTGGATTTACCACATCTACACCCAGAGCTGAGTGAGACATAAGGTTGGGCACTTCGGGCTGATAGCATTGGTGAGGTTCGATGAGCAAATGCAGACCCTTTGAAGTCATACAGCATGGTACCCATTCCATGGGTCCCAACTCTCCAAGTTTAAGGGATTCTTCCTTCAGCTAAAACATGCATGGGAAACCCACAGTATGGTGCACCGTGTGACTGGCAAACGTTTTCAAATGCATCTCAGTTTTCGTCCCCTTTTACTCGGGTTCACCATTCCAGACCCTTTACGAACACTCTCCCCACTTGGAGAGTCAGTGCCTTTAAGCTCCTGTTGGGCACAGTTTGCAATTTCTGCGCAAGATGAAAAGGAATAGGGAGAACGAATGAGAGACTAGCTCTAGGTGTCTGCACGGGCAAATTTAATGCACATTTCCCACCAGGAAGAGGAATTAACCAAAGGCTCAGCATGCCGTGCCGGAACCAGATTAGGGCCTGAGGCAATCCTGTGGGTTTGCGGCCAGCTCACAAGATAGCGAGTTGAAGAAAGGAGCTCAGGGGCACTGTAACTCACAAACCTGCAGAGTTATAAATGACAGCTATCGTCCAAAAATATATTGAAGGAAGGCTGCGAAGACGACTTGTAAGCGGGACAGATTTGCGGGAAAACGATTTCAGGGGGTAGACGGGAATTGCATTAAAAGCATAGGAAAAGAGTCAGAACGTCGACAATGATGCTCTTGGCCAAAAAGGGCGTATGCGATTTTTCCTGAATATATTCAGGAAAAAACGCATACGCCCTTTTTGGCCAACCAAGCAAGCATGTTAAAGAAATCTGCACTACAATGAAGTCTCACTGCCCCCCGGTCAAAAGGGCCATCTGAAAAAAGTGTAAAATCCAGAAAGGCAGCACAGGCCATGGAGAACAGGGAGCCTTGTTATGCTGATGGGCGGGATGTAAATTGCCAACAGCCACTCTGGAGAAGTGTATGGTGTTTCCCGGAACACCGAAAAAACAAAGCTACGGAGCCTACTTCACTTCTATTTATGGTCCTATAGCTTAGGAAAATTAAAATCAAAAACACACAGCCACCCCAAAGTGTCGGACGGCTCTGTTTACAAGAACCTCGTCTACGGTACAAGTTAAATATCCCAGAATGTGAAAAATGGATAAAGAAGTTGTGGTACGTACGTACAATGGAATATCACTCAGCAATGAAATCTATGTCATCAGGCCCGTCGCGGCATAATGAGTGGATTCAGGTACGATGATTCTAAGTGAAATAAGTCACACAGAAAATGAAACATCATAAGATATCACTAATACACGGAATGTAAACTTGGCTACACATGAACTGAATTACAAAACAGAACAGGGTCTCAAATTTCGAAAACCAACTTATGCTTGCTTAAGGGGAAAGGTGAGTTGGGGTGCTACATAAAACCAGAGATAGAAATTAGCACAGATACCTTTCCATAAGCCAAATATGTAATAGTCAAGACCTACCCCTTGCTCAGCGAAATGGACTAAACACCCCATATTCAACGCCTAGGAATACACCTGACTAGTAAGAATCTTCAAACCCATGGATTTATATGTCTCTGTAAGAGAATGAAGCGTGTGTACAGCGGCATGAATGCAGCAGAGAAAATCCGATAAATCCCATTATCAAAATGAATTACACAAACAAAACCCAAGGACAGTGAAATAGAGAGCAATTCTTAAATAATTCATTCAGGGCTTCTGATGCAACCCGGATTTACCACATCTACACCCAGAGCTGAGTGAGACATAAGGTTGGGCACTTCGGGCTGATAGCATTGGTGAGGTTCGATGAGCAAATGCAGACCCTTTGAAGTCATACAGCATGGTACCCATTCCATGGGTCCCAACTCTCCAAGTTTAAGGGATTCTTCCTTCAGCTAAAACATGCATGGGAAACCCACAGTATGGTGCACCGTGTGACTGGCAAACGTTTTCAAATGCATCTCAGTTTTCGTCCCCTTTTACTCGGGTTCACCATTCCAGACCCTTTACGAACACTCTCCCCACTTGAAGAGTCAGTGCCTTTAACCTCCTGTTGGGCACAGTTTGCAATTTCTGCGCAAGATGAAAAGGAATAGGGAGAACGAATGAGAGACTAGCTCTAGGTGTCTGCACGGGCAAATTTAACGCTCATTTCCCACCAGGAAGAGGAATTAACCAAAGGCTCAGCATGCCGTGCCGGAACCAGATTATGGCCTGAAGCAATCCTGTGGGTTTGCCGCCAGCTCACAAGATAGCGAGTTGAAGAAAGGAGCTCAGGGGCACTGTAACTCACAAACCTGCAGAGTTATAAATGACAGCTATCGTCCAAAAATATATTGAAGGAAGGCTGCGAAGACGACTTGTAAGCGGGACAGATTTGCAGGAAAACGATTTCAGGGGGTAGACGGGAATTGCATTTAAAGCATAGGAAAAGAGGCAGAACGTCGAGAATGATGCTCTTGGCCAAAAAGTGCGTATGCGTTTTTTCCTGAATATATTCAGGAAAAAACGCATACGCCCTTTTTGGCCAACCAAGCAAGCATGTTAAAGAAATCTGCACTACAATGAAGTCTCACGGCCCCCCAGTCAAAAGGGCCATCTGAAAAAAGTGTAAAATCCAGAAAGGCAGCACAGGCCATGGAGAACAGGGAGCCTTGTTATGCTGATGGGCGGGATGTAAATTGGCAACAGCCACTCTGGAGAAGTGTATGGTGTTTCCCGGAATACAAAAAAACAAAGCTACGGAGCCTACGGCACTTCTATTTATGGTCCTATAGCTTAGGGTAATTAAAATCAAAAACACACAGCCACCCCAAAGTGTCGGACGGCTCTGTTTACAAGAACCTCGTCTACCGTACAAGTTAAATATCCCAGAATGTGAAAAATGGATAAAGAAGTTGTGGTACGTACGTACAATGGAATATCACTCAGCAATGAAATCTATGTCATCAGGCCCGTCGCGGCATAATGAGTGGATTCAGGTACGATGATTCTAAGTGAAATAAGTCACACAGAAAATGAAACATCATAAGATATCACTACTACACGGAATGTAAACTTGGCTACACATGAAGTGAATTACAAAACAGAACAGGGTCTCAAATTTAGAAAACCAACTTATGCTTGCTTAAGGGGAAAGGTGAGTTGGGGTGCTGCATAAAACCAGAGATAGAAATTAGCACAGATACCTTTCCATAAGCCAAATATGTAATAGTCAAGACCTACCCCTTGCTCAACGAAATGGACTAAACACCCCATATTCAACGCCTAGGAATACACCTGACTAGTAAGAATCTTCAAACCCATGGATTTATATGTCTCCGTAAGAGAATGAAGCGTGTGTACAGCGGCATGAATGCAGCAGAGAAAATCCGATAAATCCCATTACCAAATGAATTACACAAACAAAACCCAAGGACAGTGAAATAGAGAGCAATTCTTAAATAATTCATTCACGGCTTGTGATGCAACCTGGATTTACCACATCTACACCCAGAGCTGAGTGAGACATAAGGTTGGGCACTTTGGGCTGATAGCATTGGTGAGGTTCGATGAGCAAATGCAGACCCTTTGAAGTCATACAGCATGGTACCCATTCTATGGGTCCCAACTCTCCAAGTTTAAGGGATTCTTCCTTCAGCTAAAACATGCATGGGAAACCCACAGTATGGTGTACCGTGTGACTGGCAAACGTTTTCAAATGCATCTCAGTTTTCGTCCCCTTTTACTCGGGTACACCATTCCAGACCCTTTACGAACACTCTCCCCACTTGGAGAGTCACTGCCTTTAACCTCCTGTTGGGCACAGTTTGCAATTTCTGCGCAAGATGAAAAGGAATAGGGAGAACCAATGAGAGACTAGCTGTAGGTGTCTGCACGGGCAAATTTAACGCTCATTTCCCACCAGGAAGAGGAATTAACCAAAGGCTCAGCATGCCGTGCCGGAACCAGATTAGTGCCTGAAGCAATCCTGCGGATTTGCGGCCAGCTCACAAGATAGCGAGTTGAAGAAAGGAGCTCAGGGGCACTGTAACTCACAAACCTGCAGAGTTATAAATGACAGCTATCGTCCAAAAATATATTGAAGGAAGGCTGCGAAGACGACTTGTAAGCGGGACAGATTTGCAGGAAAACGATTTCAGGGGGTAGACGGGAATTGCATTTAAAGCATAGGAAAAGAGGCAGAACGTCGACAATGATGCTCTTGGCCAAAAAGGGCGTATGCGTTTTTTCCTGATATTCAGGAAAAAACGCATACGCCCTTTTTGGCCAACCAAGCAAGCATGATAAAGAAATCTGCACTACAATGAAGTCTCACTGCCCCCCGGTCAAAAGGGCCATCTGAAAAAAGTGTAAAATCCAGAAAGGCAGCACAGGCCATGGAGAACCGGGAGCCTTGTTATGCTGATGGGCGGGATGTAAATTGCCAACAGCCACTCTGGAGAAGTGTATGGTGCTTCCCGGAACACCGAAAAAACAAAGCTATGGAGCCCACGGCACTTCCACTTAACGTCCTATAGCTTAGGGAAATTAAAATCAAAAACACACAGCCACCCCAAAGTGTCGGACGGCTCTGTTTACAAGAACCTCATCTACGGTACAAGTTAAATATCCCAGAATGTGAAAAATGGATAAAGAAGTTGTGGTACGTACGTACAATGGAATATCACTCAGCAATGAAATCTATGTCATCAGGCCCGTCGCGGCATAATGAGTGGATTCAGATACGATGATTCTAAGTGAAATAAGTCACACAGAAAATGAAACATCGTAAGATATCACTACTACACGGAATGTAAACTTGGCTACACATGAACTGAATTACAAAACAGAACAGGGTCTCAAATTTAGAAAACCAACTTATGCTTGCTTAAGGGGAAAGGTGAGTTGGGGTGCTGCATAAAACCAGAGATAGAAATTAGCACAGATACCTTTCCATAAGCCAAATATGTAATAGTCAAGACCTACCCCTTGCTCAACGAAATGGACTAAACACCCCATATTCAACGCCTAGGAATACACCTGACTAGTAAGAATCTTCAAACCCATGGATTTATAGGTCTCCGTAAGAGAATGAAGCGTGTGTACAGCGGCATGAATGCAGCAGAGAAAATCCGATAAATCCCATTATCAAAATGAATTACACAAACAAAACCCAAGGACAGTGAAATAGAGAGCAATTCTTAAATAATTCATTCAGGGCTTGTGATGCAACCTGGATTTACCACATCTACACCCAGAGCTGAGTGAGACATAAGGTTGGGCACTTCGTGCTGATAGAATTGGTGAGGTTCGATGAGCAAATGCAGACTCTTTGAAGTCATACAGCATGGTACCCTTTCCATGGGTCCCAACTCTCCAAGTTTAAGGGATTATTCCTTCAGCTAAAACATGCATGGGAAACCCACAGTATGGTGCACCGTGTGACTGGCAAACGTTTTCAAATGCATCTCAGTTTTCGTCCCCATTTACTCGGGTTCACCATTCCAGACCCTTTACGAACACTCTCCCCACTTGGAGAGTCAGTGCCTTTAACCTCCTGTTGGGCACAGTTTGCAATTTCTGCGCAAGATGAAAAGGAATAGGGAGAACCAATGAGAGACTAGCTCTAGGTGTCTGCACGGGCAAATTTAACGCTCATTTCCCACCAGGAAGAAGAATTAACCAAAGGCTCAGCATGCCGTGCCGGAAACAGATTAGGGCCTGAGGCAATATTGTGGGTTTGCGGCCAGCTCACAAGATAGCGAGTTGAAGAAATGAGCTCAGGGGCACTGTAACTCACAAACCTGCAGAGTTATAAATGACAGCTATCGTCCAAAAATATATTGAAGGAAGGCTGCGAAGACGACTTGTAAGTGGGGCCGAATTGCAGGAAAACGATTTCAGGGGGTAGACGGGAATTGCTTTTAAAGCATAGGAAAAGAGGCAGAACGTCGACAATGATGCTCTTGGCCAAAAAGGGCGTATGCGTTTTTTCCTGAATATATTCAGGAAAAAATGCATACGCCCTTTTTGGCCACCCAAGCATGCATGTTAAAGAAATCTGCACTACAATGAAGTCTCACTGCCCCCCGGTCAAAAGGGCCATCTGAAAAAAGTGTAAAATCCAGAAAGGCAGCACAGGCCATGGAGAACAGGGAGCCTTGTTATGCTGATGGGCGGGATGTAAATTGCCAACAGCCACTCTGGAGACGTGTATGGTGTTTCCCGGAACACCGAAAAAACAAAGCTACGGAGCCTACGGCACTTCCACTTATGGTCCTATAGCTTAGGGAAATTAAAATCAAAAACACACAGCCACCCCAAAGTGTCGGACGGCTCTGTTTACAAGAACCTCGTCTACGGTACAAGGTAAATATCCCAGAATGTGAAAAATGGATAAAGAAGTTGTGGTACGTACGTACAATGGAATATCACTCAGCAATGAAATCTATGTCATCAGGCCTGTCGCGGCATAATGAGTGGATTCAGGTACGATGATTCTAAGTGAAATAAGTCACACAGAAAATGAAACATCATAAGATATCACTACTACACGGAATGTAAACTTGGCTACACATGAACTGAATTACAGAACAGAACAGGGTCTCAAATTTCGAAAACCAACTTATGCTTGCTTAAGGGGAAAGGTGAGTTGGGGTGCTGCATAAAACCAGAGATAGAAATTAGCACAGATACCTTTCCATAAGCCAAATATGTAATAGTCAAGCCCTACCACTTGCTCAACGAAATGGACTAAACACCCCATATTCAACGCCTAGGAATACACCTGACTAGTAAGAATCTTCAAACCCATGGATTTATATGTCTCCGTAAGAGAATGAAGCGTGTGTACAGCGGCATGAATGCAGCAGAGAAAATCCGATAAATCCCATTATCAAAATGAATTACACAAACAAAACCCAAGGACAGTGAAATAGAGAGCAATTCTTAAATAATTCATTCAGGGCTTGTGATGCAACCTGGATTTACCACATCTACACCCAGAGCTGAGTGAGACATAAGGTTGGGCACTTCGGGCTGATAGCATTGGTGAGGTTCGATGAGCAAATGCAGACCCTTTGAAGTCATACAGCATGGTACCCATTCCATGGGTCCCAACTCTCCAAGTTTAAGGGATTCTTCCTTCAGCTAAAACATGCATGGGAAACCCACAGTATGGTGCACCGTGTGACTGGCAAACGTTTTCAAATGCCTCTCAGTTTTCGTCCCCTTTTACTCGGGTTCACCATTCCAGACCCTTTACGAACACTCTCCCCACTTGGTGAGTCAGTGCTTTTAACCTCCTGTTGGGCACAGTTTGCAATTTCTGCGCAAGATGAAAAGGAATAGGGAGAACGAATGAGAGACTAGCTCTAGGTGTCTGCACGGGCAAATTTAATTCTCATTTCCCACCAGGAAGAGGAATTAACCAAAGGCTCAGCATGCCGTGCCAGAACCAGATTAGGGCCTGAGGCAATCCTGTGGGTTTGCGGCCAGCTCACAAGATAGCGAGTTGAAGAATGGAGCTCAGGGGCCCTGTAACTCACAAACCTGCAGAGTTATAAATGACAGCTATCGTCCAAAAATATATTGAAGGAAGGCTGCGAAGATGACTTGTAAGCGGGACAGATTTGCAGGAAAACGATTTCAGGGGGTAGACGGGAATTGCATTTAAAGCATAGGAAAAGAGGCAGAACGTCGACAATGATGCTCTTGGCCAAAAAGGGCGTATGCGTTTTTTCCTGAATATATTCAGGAAAAAACGCATACGCCCTTTTTGGCCAACCAAGCAAGCATGTTAAAGAAATCTGCACTACAATGAAGTCTCACTGCCCACCGGTCAAAAGGGCCATCTGAAAAAAGTGTAAAATCCAGAAAGGCAGCACAGGCCATGGAGAACAGGGAGCCTTGTTATGCTGATGGGCGGGATGTAAATTGCCAACAGCCACTCTGGAGAAGTGTATGGTGTTTCCCGGAACACCGAAAAAACAAAGCTAAGGAGCCTACGGCACTTCCACTTATGGTCCTATAGCTTAGGGAAATTAAAATCAAAAACACAAAGCCACCCCAAAGTGTCGGACGGCTCTGTTTACAAGAACCTCGTCTACGGTACAAGTTAAATATCCCAGAATGTGAAAAATGGATAAAGAAGTTGTGGTACGTACGTACAATGGAATATCACTCAGCAATGAAATCTATGTCATCAGGCCCGTCGCGGCATAATGAGTGGATTCAGGTACGATGATTCTAAGTGAAATAAGTCACACAGAAAATGAAACATCATAAGATATCACTACTACACGGAATGTAAACTTGGCTACACATGAACTGAATTACAAAACAGAACAGGGTCTCAAATTTCGAAAACCAACTTATGCTTGCTTAAGGGGAAAGGTGAGTTGGGGTGCTGCATAAAACCAGAGATAGAAATTAGCACAGATACCTTTCCATAAGCCAAATATGTAATAGTCAAGACCTACCCCTTGCTCAACGAAATGGACTAAACACCCCATATTCAACGCCTAGGAATACACCTGACTAGTAAGAATCTTCAAACCCATGGATTTATATGTCTCCGTAAGAGAATGAAGCGTGTGTACAGCGGCATGAATGCAGCAGAGAAAATACGATAAATCCCATTATCAAAATGAATTACACAAACAAAACCCAAGGACAGTGAAATAGAGAGCAATTCTTAAATAATTCATTCAGGGCTTGTGATGCAACCTGGATTTACCACATCTACACCCAGAGCTGAGTGAGACATAAGGTTGGGCACTTCGGGCTGATAGCATTGGTGAGGTTCGATGAGCAAATGCAGACCCTTTGAAGTCATACAGCATGGTACCCATTCCATGGGTCCCAACTCTCCAAGTTTAAGGGATTCTTCCTTCAGCTAAAACATGCATGGGAAACCCACAGTATGGTGCACCGTGTGACTGGCAAACGTTTTCAAATGCATCTCAGTTTTCGTCCCCTTTTACTCGGGTTCACCATTCCAGACCCTTTACGAACACTCTCCCCACTTGAAGAGTCAGTGCCTTTAACCTCCTGTTGGGCACAGTTTGCAATTTCTGCGCAAGATGAAAAGGAATAGGGAGAACGAATGAGAGACTAGCTCTAGGTGTCTGCACGGGCAAATTTAACGCTCATTTCCCACCAGGAAGAGGAATTAACCAAAGGCTCAGCATGCCGTGCCGGAACCAGATTATGGCCTGAAGCAATCCTGTGGGTTTGCCGCCAGCTCACAAGATAGCGAGTTGAAGAAAGGAGCTCAGGGGCACTGTAACTCACAAACCTGCAGAGTTATAAATGACAGCTATCGTCCAAAAATATATTGAAGGAAGGCTGCGAAGACGACTTGTAAGCGGGACAGATTTGCAGGAAAACGATTTCAGGGGGTAGACGGGAATTGCATTTAAAGCATAGGAAAAGAGGCAGAACGTCGAGAATGATGCTCTTGGCCAAAAAGTGCGTATGCGTTTTTTCCTGAATATATTCAGGAAAAAACGCATACGCCCTTTTTGGCCAACCAAGCAAGCATGTTAAAGAAATCTGCACTACAATGAAGTCTCACGGCCCCCCAGTCAAAAGGGCCATCTGAAAAAAGTGTAAAATCCAGAAAGGCAGCACAGGCCATGGAGAACAGGGAGCCTTGTTATGCTGATGGGCGGGATGTAAATTGCCAACAGCCACTCTGGAGAAGTGTATGGTGTTTCCCGGAACACCGAAAAAACAAAGCTACGGAGCCTACGGCACTTCCACTTATGGTCCTATAGTTTGGGAAATTAAAATCAAAAACACACAGCCACCCCAAAGTGTCGGATAGCTCTGTTTACAAGAACCTCGTCTACGGTACAAGGTAAATATCCCAGAATGTGAAAAATGGATAAAGAAGTTGTGGTACGTACGTACAATGGAATATCACTCAGCAATGAAATCTATGTCATCAGGCCCGTCGCGGCATAATGAGTGGATTCAGGTACGATGATTCTAAGTGAAATAAGTCACACAGAAAATGAAACATCATAAGATATCACTACTACACGGAATGTAAACTTGGCTACACATGAACTGAATTACAAA
Source organism: Delphinapterus leucas (assembly GCF_059928025.1). Lineage (NCBI taxonomy): Eukaryota > Metazoa > Chordata > Mammalia > Artiodactyla > Monodontidae > Delphinapterus > Delphinapterus leucas. Next base: position 117,637,239 of record NC_143135.1, on the reverse strand, counting down.
ACAGAACAGGGTCTCAAATTTAGAAAACCAACTTATGCTTGCTTAAGGGGAAAGGTGAGTTGGGGTGCTGCATAAAACCAGAGATAGAAATTAGCACAGATACCTTTCCATAAGCCAAATATGTAATAGTCAAGACCTACCCCTTGCTCAACGAAATGGACTAAACACCCCATATTCAACGCCTAGGAATACACCTGACTAGTAAGAATCTTCAAACCCATGGATTTATATGTCTCCGTAAGAGAATGAAGCGTGTGTACAGCGGCATGAATGCAGCAGAGAAAATCCGATAAATCCCATTATCAAAATGAATTACACAAACAAAACCCAAGGACAGTGAAATAGAGAGCAATTCTTAAATAATTCATTCAGGGCTTGTGATGCAACCTGGATTTACCACATCTACACCCAGAGCTGAGTGAGACATAAGGTTGGGCACTTCGGGCTGATAGGATTGGTGAGCTTCGATGAGCAAATGCAGACCCTTTGAAGTCATACAGCATGGTACCCATTCCATGGGTCCCAACTCTCCAAGTTTAAGGGATTCTTCCTTCAGCTAAAACATGCATGGGAAACCCACAGTATGGTGTACCGTGTGACTGGCAAACGTTTTCAAATGCATCTCAGTTTTCGTCCCCTTTTACTCGGGTTCACCATTCCAGACCCTTTACGAACACTCTCCCCACTTGGAGAGTCAGTGCCTTTAACCTCCTGTTGGGCACAGTTTGCAATTTCTGCGCAAGATGAAAAGGAATAGGGACAACGAATGAGAGACTAGCTCTAGGTGTCTGCACGGGCAAATTTAACGCTCATTTCCCACCAGGAAGAGGAATTAACCAAAGGCTCAGCATGCCGTGCCGGAACCAGATTAGGGCCTGAGGCAATCCTGTGGGTTGGCGGCCAGCTCACAGTATAGCGAGTTGAAGAAAGGAGCTCAGGGGCACTGTAACACACAAACCTGCAGAGTTATAAATGACAGCTATCGTCCAAAAATATATTGAAGGAAGGCTGCGAAGACGACTTGTAAGCGGGACAGATTTGCAGGAAAACGATTTCAGGGGGTAGACGGGAATTGCATTAAAAGCATAGGAAAAGAGGCAGAACGTCGACAATGATGCTCTTGGCCAAAAAGGGCGTATGCGATTTTTCCTGAATATATTCAGGAAAAAACGCATACGCCCTTTTTGGCCAACCAAGCAAGCATGTTAAAGAAATCTGCACTACAATGAAGTCTCACTGCCCCCCGGTCAAAAGGGCCATCTGAAAAAAGTGTAAAATCCAGAAAGGCAGCACAGGCCATGGAGAACAGCGAGCCTTGTTATGCTGATGGGCGGGATGTAAATTGCCAACAGCAATTCTGGAGAAGTGTATGGTGTTTCACGGAACACCGAAAAAACAAAGCTACGGAGCCTACGGCACTTCTATTTATGGTCCTATAGCTTAGGGAAATTAAAATCAAAAACACACAGCCACCCCAAAGTGTCGGACGGCTCTGTTTACAAGAACCTCGTCTACGGTACAAGTTAAATATCCCAGAATGTGAAAAATGGATAAAGAAGTTGTGGTACGTACGTACAATGGAATATCACTCAGCAATGAAATCTATGTCATCAGGCCCGTCGCGGCATAATGAGTGGATTCAGGTACGATGATTCTAAGTGAAATAAGTCACACAGAAAATGAAACATCATAAGATATCACTAATACACGGAATGTAAACTTGGCTACACATGAACTGAATTACAAAACAGAACAGGGTCTCAAATTTCGAAAACCAACTTATGCTTGCTTAAGGGGAAAGGTGAGTTGGGGTGCTGCATAAAACCAGAGATAGAAATTAGCATAGATACCTTTCCATAAGCCAAATATGTAATAGTCAAGACCTACCCCTTGCTCAGCGAAATGGACTAAACACCCCATATTCAACGCCTAGGAATACACCTGACTAGTAAGAATCTTCAAACCCATGGATTTATATGTCTCCGTAAGAGAATGAAGCGTGTGTACAGCGGCATGAATGCAGCAGAGAAAATCCGATAAATCCCTTTATCAAAATGAATTACACAAACAAAACCCAAGGACAGTGAAATAGAGAGCAATTCTTAAATAATTCATTCAGGGCTTGTGATGCAACCTGGATTTACCACATCTACACCCAGAGCTGAGTGAGACATAAGGTTGGGCACTTCGGGCTGATAGCATTGGTGAGGTTCGATGAGCAAATGCAGACCCTTTGAAGTCATACAGCATGGTACCCATTCCATGGGTCCCAACTCTCCAAGTTTAAGGGATTCTTCCTTCAGCTAAAACATGCATGGGAAACCCACAGTATGGTGCACCGTGTGACTGGCAAACGTTTTCAAATGCATCTCAGTTTTCGTCCCCTTTTACTCGGGTTCACCATTCCAGACCCTTTACGAACACTCTCCCCACTTGGAGAGTCAGTGCCTTTAACCTCCTGTTGGGCACAGTTTGCAATTTCTGCGCAAGATGAAAAGGAATAGGGAGAACGAATGAGAGACTAGCTGTAGGTGTCTGCACGGGCAAATTTAACGCTCATTTCCCAACAGGAAGAGGAATTAACCAAAGGCTCAGCATGCCGTGCCGGAACCAGATTAGGGCCTGAGGCAATCCTGTGGGTTTGCGGCCAGCTCACAGGATAGCGAGTTGAAGAAAGGAGCTCAGGGGCACTGTAACTCACAAACCTGCAGAGTTATAAATGACAGCTATCGTCCAAAAATATATTGAAGGTAGGCTGCAAAGACGACTTGTAAGCGGGACAGATTTGCAGGAAAACGATTTCAGGGGGTAGACGGGAATTGTATTAAAAGCATAGGAAAAGAGGCAGAACGTCGACAATGATGCTCTTGGCCAAAAAGGGCGTATGCGATTTTTCCTGAATATATTCAGGAAAAAACGCATACGCCCTTTTTGGCCAACCAAGCAAGCATGTTAAAGAAATCTGCACTACAATGAAGTCTCACTGCCCCCCGGTCAAAAGGGCCATCTGAAAAAAGTGTAAAATCCAGAAAGGCAGCACAGGCCATGGAGAACAGGGAGCCTTGTTATGCTGATGGGCGGGATGTAAATTGCCAACAGCCACTCTGGAGAAGTGTATGGTGTTTCCCGGAACACCGAAAAAACAAAGCTACGGAGCCTACGGCACTTCTATTTATGGTCCTATAGCTTAGGGAAATTAAAATCAAAAACACACAGCCACCCCAAAGTGTCGGACGGCTCTGTTAACAAGAACCTCGTCTACGGTACAAGTTAAATATCCCAGAATGTGAAAAATGGATAAAGAAGTTGTGGTACGTACGTACAATGGAATATCACTCAGCAATGAAATCTATGTCATCAGGCCTGTCGCGGCATAATGAGTGGATTCAGGTACGATGATTCTAAGTGAAATAAGTCACACAGAAAATGAAACATCATAAGATATCACTAATACACGGAATGTAAACTTGGCTACACATGAACTGAATTACAAAACAGAACAGGGTCTCAAATTTCGAAAACCAACTTATGCTTGCTTAAGGGGAAAGGTGAGTTGGGGTGCTGCATAAAACCAGAGATAGAAATTAGCACAGATACCTTTCCATAAGCCAAATATGTAATAGTCAAGACCTACCCCTTGCTCAGCGAAATGGACTAAACACCCCATATTCAACGCCTAGGAATACACCTGACTAGTAAGAATCTTCAAACCCATGGATTTATATGTCTCCGTAAGAGAATGAAGCGTGTGTACAGCGGCATGAATGCAGCAGAGAAAATCCGATAAATCCCTTTATCAAAATGAATTACACAAACAAAACCCAAGGACAGTGAAATAGAGAGCAATTCTTAAATAATTCATTCAGGGCTTCTGATGCAACCCGGATTTACCACATCTACACCCAGAGCTGAGTGAGACATAAGGTTGGGCACTTCGGGCTGATAGCATTGGTGAGGTTCGATGAGCAAATGCAGACCCTTTGAAGTCATACAGCATGGTACCCATTCCATGGGTCCCAACTCTCCAAGTTTAAGGGATTCTTCCTTCAGCTAAAACATGCATGGGAAACCCACAGTATGGTGCACCGTGTGACTGGCAAACGTTTTCAAATGCATCTCAGTTTTCGTCCCCTTTTACTCGGGTTCACCATTCCAGACCCTTTACGAACACTCTCCCCACTTGAAGAGTCAGTGCCTTTAACCTCCTGTTGGGCACAGTTTGCAATTTCTGCGCAAGATGAAAAGGAATAGGGAGAACGAATGAGAGACTAGCTCTAGGTGTCTGCACGGGCAAATTTAACGCTCATTTCCCACCAGGAAGAGGAATTAACCAAAGGCTCAGCATGCCATGCCGGAACCAGATTATGGCCTGAAGCAATCCTGTGGGTTTGCCGCCAGCTCACAAGATAGCGAGTTGAAGAAAGGAGCTCAGGGGCACTGTAACTCACAAACCTGCAGAGTTATAAATGACAGCTATCGTCCAAAAATATATTGAAGGAAGGCTGCGAAGACGACTTGTAAGCGGGACAGATTTGCAGGAAAACGATTTCAGGGGGTAGACGGGAATTGCATTTAAAGCATAGGAAAAGAGGCAGAACGTCGACAATGATGCTCTTGGCCAAAAAGGGCGTATGCGTTTTTTCCTGAATATATTCAGGAAAAAACGCATACGCCCTTTTTGGCCAACCAAGCAAGCATGTTAAAGAAATCTGCACTACAATGAAGTCTCACGGCCCCCCAGTCAAAAGGGCCATCTGAAAAAAGTGTAAAATCCAGAAAGGCAGCACAGGCCATGGAGAACAGGGAGCCTTGTTATGCTGATGGGCGGGATGTAAATTGCCAACAGCCACTCTGGAGAAGTGTATGGCGTTTCCCGGAACACCGAAAAAACAAAGCTACGGAGCCTACGGCACTTCCACTTATGGTCCTATAGTTTGGGAAATTAAAGTCAAAAACACACAGCCACCCCAAAGTGTCGGATGGCTCTGTTTACAAGAACCTCGTCTACGGTACAAGGTAAATATCCCAGAATGTGAAAAATGGATAAACAAGATGTGGTACGTACGTACAATGGAATATCACTCAGCAATGAAATCTATGTCATCAGGCCCGTCGCGGCATAATGAGTGGATTCAGGTACGATGATTCTAAGTGAAATAAGTCACACAGAAAATGAAACATCATAAGATATCACTACTACACGGAATGTAAACTTGGCTACACATGAACTGAATTACAAAACAGAACAGGGTCTCAAATTTAGAAAAGCAACTTATGCTTGCTTAAGGGAAAAGGTGAGTTGGGGTGCTGCATAAAACCAGAGATAGAAATTAGCACAGATACCTTTCCATAAGCCAAATATGTAATAGTCAAGACCTACCCCTTGCTCAACGAAATGGACTAAACACCCCATATTCAACGCCTAGGAATACACCTGACTAGTAAGAATCTTCAAACCCATGGATTTATATGTCTCCGTAAGAGAATGAAGCGTGTGTACAGCGGCATGAATGCAGCAGAGAAAATCCGATAAATCCCATTATCAAAATGAATTACACAAACAAAACCCAAGGACAGTGAAATAGAGAGCAATTCTTAAATAATTCATTCAGGGCTTGTGATGCAACCTGGATTTACCACATCTACACCCAGAGCTGAGTGAGATATAAGGTTGGGAACTTCGGGCTGATAGCATTGGTGAGGTTCGATGAGCAAATGCAGACCCTTTGAAGTCATACAGCATGGTACCCATTCCATGGGTCCCAACTCTCCAAGTTTAAGGGATTCTTCCTTCAGCTAAAACATGCATGGGAAACCCACAGTATGGTGCACCGTGTGACTGGCAAACGTTTTCAAATGGATCTCAGTTTTCGTCCCCTTTTACTCGGGTTCACCATTCCAGACCCTTTACGAACACTCTCCCCACTTGGAGAGTCAGTGCCTTTAACCTCCTGTTGGGCACAGTTTGCAATTTCTGCGCAAGATGAAAAGGAATAGGGAGAACGAATGAGAGACTAGCTGTAGGTGTCTGCACGGGCAAATTTAACGCTCATTTCCCACCAGGAAGAGGAATTAACCAAAGGCTCAGCATGCCGTGCCGGAACCAGATTAGGGCCTGAGGCAATCCTGTGGGTTTGCGGACAGCTCACAAGATAGCGAGTTGAAGAAAGGATCTCAGGGGCACTGTAACTCACAAACCTGCAGAGTTATAAATGACAGCTATCGTCCAAAAATATATTGAAGGAAGGCTGCGAAGACGACTTGTAAGCGGGACAGATTTGCAGGAAAACGATTTCAGGGGGTAGACGGGAATTGCATTTAAAGCATAGGAAAAGAGGCAGAACGTCGACAATGATGCTCTTGGCCAAAAAGGGCGTATGCGTTTTTTCCTGATATTCATGAAAAAACGCATACGCCCTTTTTGGCCAACCAAGCAAGCATGTTAAAGAAATCTGCACTACAATGAAGTCTCACTGCCCCCCGGTCAAAAGGGCCATCTGAAAAAAGTGTAAAATCCAGAAAGGCAGCACAGGCCATGGAGAACAGGGAGCCTTGTTATGCTGATGGGCGGGATGTAAATTGCCAACAGCCACTCTGGAGAAGTGTATGGTGTTTCCCGGAACACCGAAAAAACAAAGCTACGGCGCCTACGGCACTTCCACTTATGGTCCTATAGCTTAGGGAAATTAAAATCAAAAACACACAGCCACCCCAAAGTGTCGGACGGCTCTGTTTACAAGAACCTCGTCTACGGTACAAGTTAAATATCCCAGAATGTGAAAAATGGATAAAGAAGTTGTGGTACGTACGTACAATGGAATATCACTCAGCAATGAAATCTATGTCATCAGGCCCGTCGCGGCATAATGAGTGGATTCAGATACGATGATTCTAAGTGAAATAAGTCACACAGAAAATGAAACATCGTAAGATATCACTACTACACGGAATGTAAACTTGGCTACACATGAACTGAATTACAAAACAGAACAGGGTCTCAAATTTAGAAAACCAACTTATGCTTGCTTAAGGGGAAAGGTGAGTTGGGGTGCTGCATAAAACCAGAGATAGAAATTAGCACAGATACCTTTCCATAAGCCAAATATGTAATAGTCAAGACCTACCCCTTGCTCAACGAAATGGACTAAACACCCCATATTCAACGCCTAGGTATACACCTGACTAGTAAGAATCTTCAAACCCATGGATTTATATGTCTCTGTAAGAGAATGAAGCGTGTGTACAGCGGCATGAATGCAGCAGAGAAAATCCGATAAATCCCATTATCAAAATGAATTACACAAACAAAACCCAAGGACAGTGAAATAGAGAGCAATTCTTAAATAATTCATTCAGGGCTTGTGATGCAACCTGGATTTACCACATCTACACCCAGAGCTGAGTGAGACATAAGGTTGGGCACTTCGGGCTGATAGCATTGGTGAGGTTCGATGAGCAAATGCAGACCCTTTGAAGTCATACAGCATGGTACCCATTCCATGGGTCCCAACTCTCCAAGTTTAAGGGATTCTTCCTTCAGCTAAAACATGCATGGGAAACCCACAGTATGGTGCACCGTGTGACTGGCAAACGTTTTCAAATGCATCTCAGTTTTCGTCCCCTTTTACTCGGGTTCACCATTCCAGACCCTTTACGAACACTCTCCCCACTTGGAGAGTCAGTGCCTTTAACCTCCTGTTGGGCACAGTTTGCAATTTCTGCGCAAGATGAAAAGGAATAGGGAGAACCAATGAGAGACTAGCTGTAGGTGTCTGCACGGGCAAATTTAACGCTCATTTCCCACCAGGAAGAGGAATTAACCAAAGGCTCAGCATGCCGTGCCAGAACCAGATAGGGCCTGAAGCAATCCTGCGGATTTGCGGGCAGCTCACAAGATAGCGAGTTGAACAATGGAGCTCAGGGGCACTGTAACTCACAAACCTGCAGAGTTACAAATGAGAGCTATCGTCCAAAAATATATTGAAGGAAGGCTGCGAAGACGACTTGTAAGCGGGACAGATTTGCAGGAAAACGATTTCAGGGGGTAGTCGGGAATTGCATTTAAAGCATAGGAAAAGAGGCAGAACGTCGACAATGATGCTCTTGGCCAAAAAGGGCGTATGCGTTTTTTCCTGATATTCAGGAAAAAACGCATACGCCCTTTTTGGCCAACCAAGCAAGCATGTTAAAGAAATCTGCACTACAATGAAGTCTCACTGCCCCCCGGTCAAAAGGGCCATCTGAAAAAGGTGTAAAATCCAGAAAGGCAGCACAGGCCATGGAGAACCGGGAGCCTTGTTATGCTGATGGGCGGGATGTAAATTGCCAACAGCCACTCTGGAGAAGTGTATGGTGTTTCCCGGAACACCGAAAAAACAAAGCTATGGAGCCCACGGCACTTCCACTTAAGGTCCTATAGCTTAGGGAAATTAAAATCAAAAACACACAGCCACCCCAAAGTGTCGGACGGCTCTGTTTACAAGAACCTCGTCTACGGTACAAGGTAAATATCCCAGAATGTGAAAAATGGATAAAGAAGTTGTGGTACGTACGTACAATGGAATATCACTCAGCAATGAAATCTATGTCATCAGGCCCGTCGCGGCATAATGAGTGGATTCAGATACGATGATTCTAAGTGAAATAAGTCACACAGAAAATGAAACATCGTAAGATATCACTACTACACGGAATGTAAACTTGGCTACACATGAACTGAATTACAAAACAGAACAGGGTCTCAAATTTAGAAAACCAACTTATGCTTGCTTAAGGGGAAAGGTGAGTTGGGGTGCTGCATAAAACCAGAGATAGAAATTAGCACAGATACCTTTCCATAAGCCAAATATGTAATAGTCAAGACCTACCCCTTGCTCAACGAAATGGACTAAACACCCCATATTCAACGCCTAGGAATACACCTGACTAGTAAGAATCTTCAAACCCATGGATTTATATGTCTCCGTAAGAGAATGAAGCGTGTGTACAGCGGCATGAATGCAGCATAGAAAATCCGATAAATCCCCTTAACAAAATGAATTACACAAACAAAACCCAAGGACAGTGAAATAGAGAGCAATTCTTAAATAATTCATTCAGGGCTTGTGATGCAACCTGGATTTACCACATCTACACCCAGAGCTGAGTGAGACATAAGGTTGGGCACTTCGGGCTGATAGCATTGGTGAGGTTCGATGAGCAAATGCAGACCCTTTGAAGTCATACAGCATGGTACCCATTCCATGGGTCCCAACTCTCCAAGTTTAAGGGATTCTTCCTTCAGCTAAAACATGCATGGGAAACCCACAGTATGGTGCACCGTGTGACTGGCAAACGTTTTCAAATGCATCTCAGTTTTCGTCCCCTTTTACTCGGGATCACCATTCCAGACCCTTTACGAACACTCTCCCCACTTGGAGAGTCAGTGCCTTTAACCTCCTGTTGGGCACAGTTTGCAATTTCTGCGCAAGACGAAAAGGAATAGGGAGAACCAATGAGAGACTAGCTGTAGGTGTCTGCACGGGCAAATTTAACGCTCATTTCCCACCAGGAAGAGGAATTAACCAAAGGCTCAGCATGCCGTGCCGGAACCAGATTAGGGCCTGAAGCAATCCTGTGGGTTTGCGGCCAGCTCACAACATAGCGAGTTGAAGAAAGGAGCTCAGGGGCACTGTAACTCACAAACCTGCAGAGTTATAAATGATGGCTATCGTCCAAAAATATATTGAAGGAAGGCTGCAAAGACGACTTGTAAGCGGGACAGATTTGCAGGAAAACGATTTCAGGGGGTAGACGGGAATTGCATTTAAAGCATAGGAAAAGAGGCAGAACGTCGACAATGATGCTCTTGGCCAAAAAGGGCGTATGCGTTTTTTCCTGATATTCAGGAAAAAACGCATACGCCCTTTTTGGCCAACCAAGCAAGCATGTTAAAGAAATCTGCACTACAATGAAGTCTCACTGCCCCCCGGTCAAAAGGGCCATCTGAAAAAGGTGTAAAATCCAGAAAGGCAGCAGAGGCCATGGAGAACCGGGAGCCTTGTTATGCTGATGGGCGGGATGTAAATTGCCAACAGCCACTCTGGAGAAGTGTATGGTGTTTCCCGGAACACCGAAAAAACAAAGCTATGGAGCCCACGGCACTTCCACTTAAGGTCCTATAGCTTAGGGAAATTAAAATCAAAAACACACAGCCACCCCAAAGTGTCGGACGGCTCTGTTTACAAGAACCTCGTCTACGGTACAAGGTAAATATCCCAGAATGTGAAAAATGGATAAAGAAGTTGTGGTACGTACGTACAATGGAATATCACTCAGCAATGAAATCTATGTCATCAGGCCCGTCGCGGCATAATGAGTGGATTCAGATACGATGATTCTAAGTGAAATAAGTCACACAGAAAATGAAACATCGTAAGATATCACTACTACACGGAATGTAAACTTGGCTACACATGAACTGAATTACAAAACAGAACAGGGTCTCAAATTTAGAAAACCAACTTATGCTTGCTTAAGGGGAAAGGTGAGTTGGGGTGCTGCATAAAACCAGAGATAGAAATTAGCACAGATACCTTTCCATAAGCCAAATATGTAATAGTCAAGACCTACCCCTTGCTCAACGAAATGGACTAAACACCCCATATTCAACGCCTAGGTATACACCTGACTAGTAAGAATCTTCAAACCCATGGATTTATATGTCTCTGTAAGAGAATGAAGCGTGTGTACAGCGGCATGAATGCAGCAGAGAAAATCCGATAAATCCCATTATCAAAATGAATTACACAAACAAAACCCAAGGACAGTGAAATAGAGAGCAATTCTTAAATAATTCATTCAGGGCTTGTGATGCAACCTGGATTTACCACATCTACACCCAGAGCTGAGTGAGACATAAGGTTGGGCACTTCGGGCTGATAGCATTGGTGAGGTTCGATGAGCAAATGCAGACCCTTTGAAGTCATACAGCATGGTACCCATTCCATGGGTCCCAACTCTCCAAGTTTAAGGGATTCTTCCTTCAGCTAAAACATGCATGGGAAACCCACAGTATGGTGCACCGTGTGACTGGCAAACGTTTTCAAATGCATCTCAGTTTTCGTCCCCTTTTACTCGGGTTCACCATTCCAGACCCTTTACGAACACTCTCCCCACTTGGAGAGTCAGTGCCTTTAACCTCCTGTTGGGCACAGTTTGCAATTTCTGCGCAAGATGAAAAGGAATAGGGAGAACCAATGAGAGACTAGCTGTAGGTGTCTGCACGGGCAAATTTAACGCTCATTTCCCACCAGGAAGAGGAATTAACCAAAGGCTCAGCATGCCGTGCCAGAACCAGATAGGGCCTGAAGCAATCCTGCGGATTTGCGGGCAGCTCACAAGATAGCGAGTTGAACAATGGAGCTCAGGGGCACTGTAACTCACAAACCTGCAGAGTTACAAATGAGAGCTATCGTCCAAAAATATATTGAAGGAAGGCTGCGAAGACGACTTGTAAGCGGGACAGATTTGCAGGAAAACGATTTCAGGGGGTAGTCGGGAATTGCATTTAAAGCATAGGAAAAGAGGCAGAACGTCGACAATGATGCTCTTGGCCAAAAAGGGCGTATGCGTTTTTTCCTGATATTCAGGAAAAAACGCATACGCCCTTTTTGGCCAACCAAGCAAGCATGTTAAAGAAATCTGCACTACAATGAAGTCTCACTGCCCCCCGGTCAAAAGGGCCATCTGAAAAAGGTGTAAAATCCAGAAAGGCAGCACAGGCCATGGAGAACCGGGAGCCTTGTTATGCTGATGGGCGGGATGTAAATTGCCAACAGCCACTCTGGAGAAGTGTATGGTGTTTCCCGGAACACCGAAAAAACAAAGCTATGGAGCCCACGGCACTTCCACTTAAGGTCCTATAGCTTAGGGAAATTAAAATCAAAAACACACAGCCACCCCAAAGTGTCGGACGGCTCTGTTTACAAGAACCTCGTCTACGGTACAAGGTAAATATCCCAGAATGTGAAAAATGGATAAAGAAGTTGTGGTACGTACGTACAATGGAATATCACTCAGCAATGAAATCTATGTCATCAGGCCCGTCGCGGCATAATGAGTGGATTCAGATACGATGATTCTAAGTGAAATAAGTCACACAGAAAATGAAACATCGTAAGATATCACTACTACACGGAATGTAAACTTGGCTACACATGAACTGAATTACAAAACAGAACAGGGTCTCAAATTTAGAAAACCAACTTATGCTTGCTTAAGGGGAAAGGTGAGTTGGGGTGCTGCATAAAACCAGAGATAGAAATTAGCACAGATACCTTTCCATAAGCCAAATATGTAATAGTCAAGACCTACCCCTTGCTCAACGAAATGGACTAAACACCCCATATTCAACGCCTAGGAATACACCTGACTAGTAAGAATCTTCAAACCCATGGATTTATATGTCTCCGTAAGAGAATGAAGCGTGTGTACAGCGGCATGAATGCAGCATAGAAAATCCGATAAATCCCCTTAACAAAATGAATTACACAAACAAAACCCAAGGACAGTGAAATAGAGAGCAATTCTTAAATAATTCATTCAGGGCTTGTGATGCAACCTGGATTTACCACATCTACACCCAGAGCTGAGTGAGACATAAGGTTGGGCACTTCGGGCTGATAGCATTGGTGAGGTTCGATGAGCAAATGCAGACCCTTTGAAGTCATACAGCATGGTACCCATTCCATGGGTCCCAACTCTCCAAGTTTAAGGGATTCTTCCTTCAGCTAAAACATGCATGGGAAACCCACAGTATGGTGCACCGTGTGACTGGCAAACGTTTTCAAATGCATCTCAGTTTTCGTCCCCTTTTACTCGGGATCACCATTCCAGACCCTTTACGAACACTCTCCCCACTTGGAGAGTCAGTGCCTTTAACCTCCTGTTGGGCACAGTTTGCAATTTCTGCGCAAGACGAAAAGGAATAGGGAGAACCAATGAGAGACTAGCTGTAGGTGTCTGCACGGGCAAATTTAACGCTCATTTCCCACCAGGAAGAGGAATTAACCAAAGGCTCAGCATGCCGTGCCGGAACCAGATTAGGGCCTGAAGCAATCCTGTGGGTTTGCGGCCAGCTCACAACATAGCGAGTTGAAGAAAGGAGCTCAGGGGCACTGTAACTCACAAACCTGCAGAGTTATAAATGATGGCTATCGTCCAAAAATATATTGAAGGAAGGCTGCAAAGACGACTTGTAAGCGGGACAGATTTGCAGGAAAACGATTTCAGGGGGTAGACGGGAATTGCATTTAAAGCATAGGAAAAGAGGCAGAACGTCGACAATGATGCTCTTGGCCAAAAAGGGCGTATGCGTTTTTTCCTGATATTCAGGAAAAAACGCATACGCCCTTTTTGGCCAACCAAGCAAGCATGTTAAAGAAATCTGCACTACAATGAAGTCTCACTGCCCCCCGGTCAAAAGGGCCATCTGAAAAAGGTGTAAAATCCAGAAAGGCAGCAGAGGCCATGGAGAACCGGGAGCCTTGTTATGCTGATGGGCGGGATGTAAATTGCCAACAGCCACTCTGGAGAAGTGTATGGTGTTTCCCGGAACACCGAAAAAACAAAGCTATGGAGCCCACGGCACTTCCACTTAAGGTCCTATAGCTTAGGGAAATTAAAATCAAAAACACACAGCCACCCCAAAGTGTCGGACGGCTCTGTTTACAAGAACCTCGTCTACGGTACAAGGTAAATATCCCAGAATGTGAAAAATGGATAAAGAAGTTGTGGTACGTACGTACAATGGAATATCACTCAGCAATGAAATCTATGTCATCAGGCCCGTCGCGGCATAATGAGTGGATTCAGATACGATGATTCTAAGTGAAATAAGTCACACAGAAAATGAAACATCGTAAGATATCACTACTACACGGAATGTAAACTTGGCTACACATGAACTGAATTACAAAACAGAACAGGGTCTCAAATTTAGAAAACCAACTTATGCTTGCTTAAGGGGAAAGGTGAGTTGGGGTGCTGCATAAAACCAGAGATAGAAATTAGCACAGATACCTTTCCATAAGCCAAATATGTAATAGTCAAGACCTACCCCTTGCTCAACGAAATGGACTAAACACCCCATATTCAACGCCTAGGTATACACCTGACTAGTAAGAATCTTCAAACCCATGGATTTATATGTCTCTGTAAGAGAATGAAGCGTGTGTACAGCGGCATGAATGCAGCAGAGAAAATCCGATAAATCCCATTATCAAAATGAATTACACAAACAAAACCCAAGGACAGTGAAATAGAGAGCAATTCTTAAATAATTCATTCAGGGCTTGTGATGCAACCTGGATTTACCACATCTACACCCAGAGCTGAGTGAGACATAAGGTTGGGCACTTCGGGCTGATAGCATTGGTGAGGTTCGATGAGCAAATGCAGACCCTTTGAAGTCATACAGCATGGTACCCATTCCATGGGTCCCAACTCTCCAAGTTTAAGGGATTCTTCCTTCAGCTAAAACATGCATGGGAAACCCACAGTATGGTGCACCGTGTGACTGGCAAACGTTTTCAAATGCATCTCAGTTTTCGTCCCCTTTTACTCGGGTTCACCATTCCAGACCCTTTACGAACACTCTCCCCACTTGGAGAGTCAGTGCCTTTAACCTCCTGTTGGGCACAGTTTGCAATTTCTGCGCAAGATGAAAAGGAATAGGGAGAACCAATGAGAGACTAGCTGTAGGTGTCTGCACGGGCAAATTTAACGCTCATTTCCCACCAGGAAGAGGAATTAACCAAAGGCTCAGCATGCCGTGCCAGAACCAGATAGGGCCTGAAGCAATCCTGCGGATTTGCGGGCAGCTCACAAGATAGCGAGTTGAACAATGGAGCTCAGGGGCACTGTAACTCACAAACCTGCAGAGTTACAAATGAGAGCTATCGTCCAAAAATATATTGAAGGAAGGCTGCGAAGACGACTTGTAAGCGGGACAGATTTGCAGGAAAACGATTTCAGGGGGTAGTCGGGAATTGCATTTAAAGCATAGGAAAAGAGGCAGAACGTCGACAATGATGCTCTTGGCCAAAAAGGGCGTATGCGTTTTTTCCTGATATTCAGGAAAAAACGCATACGCCCTTTTTGGCCAACCAAGCAAGCATGTTAAAGAAATCTGCACTACAATGAAGTCTCACTGCCCCCCGGTCAAAAGGGCCATCTGAAAAAGGTGTAAAATCCAGAAAGGCAGCACAGGCCATGGAGAACCGGGAGCCTTGTTATGCTGATGGGCGGGATGTAAATTGCCAACAGCCACTCTGGAGAAGTGTATGGTGTTTCCCGGAACACCGAAAAAACAAAGCTATGGAGCCCACGGCACTTCCACTTAAGGTCCTATAGCTTAGGGAAATTAAAATCAAAAACACACAGCCACCCCAAAGTGTCGGACGGCTCTGTTTACAAGAACCTCGTCTACGGTACAAGGTAAATATCCCAGAATGTGAAAAATGGATAAAGAAGTTGTGGTACGTACGTACAATGGAATATCACTCAGCAATGAAATCTATGTCATCAGGCCCGTCGCGGCATAATGAGTGGATTCAGATACGATGATTCTAAGTGAAATAAGTCACACAGAAAATGAAACATCGTAAGATATCACTACTACACGGAATGTAAACTTGGCTACACATGAACTGAATTACAAAACAGAACAGGGTCTCAAATTTAGAAAACCAACTTATGCTTGCTTAAGGGGAAAGGTGAGTTGGGGTGCTGCATAAAACCAGAGATAGAAATTAGCACAGATACCTTTCCATAAGCCAAATATGTAATAGTCAAGACCTACCCCTTGCTCAACGAAATGGACTAAACACCCCATATTCAACGCCTAGGAATACACCTGACTAGTAAGAATCTTCAAACCCATGGATTTATATGTCTCCGTAAGAGAATGAAGCGTGTGTACAGCGGCATGAATGCAGCATAGAAAATCCGATAAATCCCCTTAACAAAATGAATTACACAAACAAAACCCAAGGACAGTGAAATAGAGAGCAATTCTTAAATAATTCATTCAGGGCTTGTGATGCAACCTGGATTTACCACATCTACACCCAGAGCTGAGTGAGACATAAGGTTGGGCACTTCGGGCTGATAGCATTGGTGAGGTTCGATGAGCAAATGCAGACCCTTTGAAGTCATACAGCATGGTACCCATTCCATGGGTCCCAACTCTCCAAGTTTAAGGGATTCTTCCTTCAGCTAAAACATGCATGGGAAACCCACAGTATGGTGCACCGTGTGACTGGCAAACGTTTTCAAATGCATCTCAGTTTTCGTCCCCTTTTACTCGGGTTCACCATTCCAGACCCTTTACGAACACTCTCCCCACTTGGAGAGTCAGTGCCTTTAACCTCCTGTTGGGCACAGTTTGCAATTTCTGCGCAAGACGAAAAGGAATAGGGAGAACCAATGAGAGACTAGCTGTAGGTGTCTGCACGGGCAAATTTAACGCTCATTTCCCACCAGGAAGAGGAATTAACCAAAGGCTCAGCATGCCGTGCCGGAACCAGATTAGGGCCTGAAGCAATCCTGTGGGTTTGCGGCCAGCTCACAACATAGCGAGTTGAAGAAAGGAGCTCAGGGGCACTGTAACTCACAAACCTGCAGAGTTATAAATGATGGCTATCGTCCAAAAATATATTGAAGGAAGGCTGCAAAGACGACTTGTAAGCGGGACAGATTTGCAGGAAAACGATTTCAGGGGGTAGACGGGAATTGCATTTAAAGCATAGGAAAAGAGGCAGAACGTCGACAATGATGCTCTTGGCCAAAAAGGGCGTATGCGTTTTTTCCTGATATTCAGGAAAAAACGCATACGCCCTTTTTGGCCAACCAAGCAAGCATGTTAAAGAAATCTGCACTACAATGAAGTCTCACTGCCCCCCGGTCAAAAGGGCCATCTGAAAAAGGTGTAAAATCCAGAAAGGCAGCACAGGCCATGGAGAACCGGGAGCCTTGTTATGCTGATGGGCGGGATGTAAATTGCCAACAGCCACTCTGGAGAAGTGTATGGTGTTTCCCGGAACACCGAAAAAACAAAGCTATGGAGCCCACGGCACTTCCACTTAAGGTCCTATAGCTTAGGGAAATTAAAATCAAAAACACACAGCCACCCCAAAGTGTCGGACGGCTCTGTTTACAAGAACCTCGTCTACGGTACAAGTTAAATATCCCAGAATGTGAAAAATGGATAAAGAAGTTGTGGTACGTACGTACAATGGAATATCACTCAGCAATGAAATCTATGTCATCAGGCCCGTCGTGCCATAATGAGTGGATTCAGGTACGATGATTCTAAGTGAAATAAGTCACACAGAAAATGAAACATCATAAGATATCACTACTACACGGAATGTAAACTTGGCTACACATGAACTGAATTACAAAACAGAACAGGGTCTCAAATTTAGAAAACCAACTTATGCTTGCTTAAGGGGAAAGGTGAGTTGGGGTGCTGCATAAAACCAGAGATAGAAATTAGCACAGATACCTTTCCATAAGCCAAATATGTAATAGTCAAGACCTACCCCTTGCTCAACGAAATGGACTAAACACCCCATATTCAACGCCTAGGAATACACCTGACTAGTAAGAATCTTCAAACCCATGGATTTATATGTCTCCGTAAGAGAATGAAGCGTGTGTACAGCGGCATGAATGCAGCATAGAAAATCCGATAAATCCCCTTAACAAAATGAATTACACAAACAAAACCCAAGGACAGTGAAATAGAGAGCAATTCTTAAATAATTCATTCAGGGCTTGTGATGCAACCTGGATTTACCACATCTACACCCAGAGCTGAGTGAGACATAAGGTTGGGCACTTCGGGCTGATAGCATTGGTGAGGTTCGATGAGCAAATGCAGACCCTTTGAAGTCATACAGCATGGTACCCATTCCATGGGTCCCAACTCTCCAAGTTTAAGGGATTCTTCCTTCAGCTAAAACATGCATGGGAAACCCACAGTATGGTGCACCGTGTGACTGGCAAACGTTTTCAAATGCATCTCAGTTTTCGTCCCCTTTTACTCGGGTTCACCATTCCAGACCCTTTACGAACACTCTCCCCACTTGGAGAGTCAGTGCCTTTAACCTCCTGTTGGGCACAGTTTGCAATTTCTGCGCAAGATGAAAAGGAATAGGGAGAACCAATGAGAGACTAGCTGTAGGTGTCTGCACGGGCAAATTTAACGCTCATTTCCCACCAGGAAGAGGAATTAACCAAAGGCTCAGCATGCCGTGCCGGAACCAGATTAGGGACTGAAGCAATCCTGCGGATTTGCGGCCAGCTCACAAGACAGCGAGTTGAAGAAAGGAGCTCAGGGGCACTGTAACTCACAAACCTGCAGAGTTATAAATGATGGCTATCGTCCAAAAATATATTGAAGGAAGGCTGCAAAGACGACTTGTAAGCGGGACAGATTTGCAGGAAAACGATTTCAGGGGGTAGACGGGAATTGCATTTAAAGCATAGGAAAAGAGGCAGAACGTCGACAATGATGCTCTTGGCCAAAAAGGGCGTATGCGTTTTTTCCTGATATTCATGAAAAAACGCATACGCCCTTTTTGGCCAACCAAGCAAGCATGTTAAAGAAATCTGCACTACAATGAAGTCTCACTGCCCCCCGGTCAAAAGGGCCATCTGAAAAAGGTGTAAAATCCAGAAAGGCAGCACAGGCCATGGAGAACCGGGAGCCTTGTTATGCTGATGGGCGGGATGTAAATTGCCAACAGCCACTCTGGAGAAGTGTATGGTGTTTCCCGGAACACCGAAAAAACAAAGCTATGGAGCCCACGGCACTTCCACTTAAGGTCCTATAGCTTAGGGAAATTAAAATCAAAAACACACAGCCACCCCAAAGTGTCGGACGGCTCTGTTTACAAGAACCTCGTCTACGGTACAAGGTAAATATCCCAGAATGTGAAAAATGGATAAAGAAGTTGTGGTACGTACGTACAATGGAATATCACTCAGCAATGAAATCTATGTCATCAGGCCCGTCGCGGCATAATGAGTGGATTCAGATACGATGATTCTAAGTGAAATAAGTCACACAGAAAATGAAACATCGTAAGATATCACTACTACACGGAATGTAAACTTGGCTACACATGAACTGAATTACAAAACAGAACAGGGTCTCAAATTTAGAAAACCAACTTATGCTTGCTTAAGGGGAAAGGTGAGTTGGGGTGCTGCATAAAACCAGAGATAGAAATTAGCACAGATACCTTTCCATAAGCCAAATATGTAATAGTCAAGACCTACCCCTTGCTCAACGAAATGGACTAAACACCCCATATTCAACGCCTAGGAATACACCTGACTAGTAAGAATCTTCAAACCCATGGATTTATATGTCTCCGTAAGAGAATGAAGCGTGTGTACAGCGGCATGAATGCAGCATAGAAAATCCGATAAATCCCCTTAACAAAATGAATTACACAAACAAAACCCAAGGACAGTGAAATAGAGAGCAATTCTTAAATAATTCATTCAGGGCTTGTGATGCAACCTGGATTTACCACATCTACACCCAGAGCTGAGTGAGACATAAGGTTGGGCACTTCGGGCTGATAGCATTGGTGAGGTTCGATGAGCAAATGCAGACCCTTTGAAGTCATACAGCATGGTACCCATTCCATGGGTCCCAACTCTCCAAGTTTAAGGGATTCTTCCTTCAGCTAAAACATGCATGGGAAACCCACAGTATGGTGCACCGTGTGACTGGCAAACGTTTTCAAATGCATCTCAGTTTTCGTCCCCTTTTACTCGGGTTCACCATTCCAGACCCTTTACGAACACTCTCCCCACTTGGAGAGTCAGTGCCTTTAACCTCCTGTTGGGCACAGTTTGCAATTTCTGCGCAAGACGAAAAGGAATAGGGAGAACCAATGAGAGACTAGCTGTAGGTGTCTGCACGGGCAAATTTAACGCTCATTTCCCACCAGGAAGAGGAATTAACCAAAGGCTCAGCATGCCGTGCCGGAACCAGATTAGGGCCTGAAGCAATCCTGTGGGTTTGCGGCCAGCTCACAACATAGCGAGTTGAAGAAAGGAGCTCAGGGGCACTGTAACTCACAAACCTGCAGAGTTATATATGACAGCTATCGTCCAAAAATATATTGAAGGAAGGCTGCGAAGACGACTTGTAAGCGGGACAGATTTGCAGGAAAACGATTTCAGGGGGTAGACGGGAATTGCATTTAATGCATAGGAAAAGAGGCAGAACGTCGACAATGATGCTCTTGGCCAAAAAGGGCGTATGCGTTTTTTCCTGAATATATTCAGGAAAAAACGCATACGCCCTTTTTGGCCAACCAAGCAAGCATGTTAAAGAAATCTGCACTACAAAGATGTCTCACTGCCCCCCGGTCAAAAGGGCCATCTGAAAAAAGTGTAAAATCCAGAAAGGCAGCACAGGCCATGGAGAACAGGGAGCCTTGTTATGCTGATGGGCGGGATGTAAATTGCCAACAGCCACTCTGGAGAAGTGTATGGTGTTTCCCGGAACACCGAAAAAACAAAGCTACGGAGCCTACGGCACTTCCACTTATGGTCCTATAGCTTAGGGAAATTAAAATCAAAAACACACAGCCACCCCAAAGTGTCGGACGGCTCTGTTTACAAGAACCTCGTCTACGGTACAAGTTAAATATCCCAGAATGTGAAAAATGGATAAAGAAGTTGTGGTACGTACGTACAATGGAATATCACTCAGCAATGAAATCTATGTCATCAGGCCCGTCGTGCCATAATGAGTGGATTCAGGTACGATGATTCTAAGTGAAATAAGTCACACAGAAAATGAAACATCATAAGATATCACTACTACACGGAATGTAAACTTGGCTACACATGAACTGAATTACAAAACAGAACAGGGTCTCAAATTTAGAAAACCAACTTATGCTTGCTTAAGGGGAAAGGTGAGTTGGGGTGCTGCATAAAACCAGAGATAGAAATTAGCACAGATACCTTTCCATAAGCCAAATATGTAATAGTCAAGACCTACCCCTTGCTCAACGAAATGGACTAAACACCCCATATTCAACGCCTAGGAATACACCTGACTAGTAAGAATCTTCAAACACATGGATTTATATGTCTCCGTAAGAGAATGAAGCGTGTGTACAGCGGCATGAATGCAGCATAGAAAATCCGATAAATCCCCTTAACAAAATGAATTACACAAACAAAACCCAAGGACAGTGAAATAGAGAGCAATTCTTAAATAATTCATTCAGGGCTTGTGATGCAACCTGGATTTACCACATCTACACCCAGAGCTGAGTGAGACATAAGGTTGGGCACTTCGGGCTGATAGCATTGGTGAGGTTCGATGAGCAAATGCAGACCCTTTGAAGTCATACAGCATGGTACCCATTCCATGGGTCCCAACTCTCCAAGTTTAAGGGATTCTTCCTTCAGCTAAAACATGCATGGGAAACCCACAGTATGGTGCACCGTGTGACTGGCAAACGTTTTCAAATGCATCTCAGTTTTCGTCCCCTTTTACTCGGGTTCACCATTCCAGACCCTTTACGAACACTCTCCCCACTTGGAGAGTCAGTGCCTTTAACCTCCTGTTGGGCACAGTTTGCAATTTCTGCGCAAGATGAAAAGGAATAGGGAGAACCAATGAGAGACTAGCTGTAGGTGTCTGCACGGGCAAATTTAACGCTCATTTCCCACCAGGAAGAGGAATTAACCAAAGGCTCAGCATGCCGTGCCGGAACCAGATTAGGGACTGAAGCAATCCTGCGGATTTGCGGCCAGCTCACAAGACAGCGAGTTGAAGAAAGGAGCTCAGGGGCACTGTAACTCACAAACCTGCAGAGTTATAAATGATGGCTATCGTCCAAAAATATATTGAAGGAAGGCTGCAAAGACGACTTGTAAGCGGGACAGATTTGCAGGAAAACGATTTCAGGGGGTAGACGGGAATTGCATTTAAAGCATAGGAAAAGAGGCAGAACGTCGACAATGATGCTCTTGGCCAAAAAGGGCGTATGCGTTTTTTCCTGATATTCAGGAAAAAACGCATACGCCCTTTTTGGCCAACCAAGCAAGCATGTTAAAGAAATCTGCACTACAATGAAGTCTCACTGCCCCCCGGTCAAAAGGGCCATCTGAAAAAGGTGTAAAATCCAGAAAGGCAGCACAGGCCATGGAGAACCGGGAGCCTTGTTATGCTGATGGGCGGGATGTAAATTGCCAACAGCCACTCTGGAGAAGTGTATGGTGTTTCCCGGAACACCGAAAAAACAAAGCTATGGAGCCCACGGCACTTCCACTTAAGGTCCTATAGCTTAGGGAAATTAAAATCAAAAACACACAGCCACCCCAAAGTGTCGGACGGCTCTGTTTACAAGAACCTCGTCTACGGTACAAGGTAAATATCCCAGAATGTGAAAAATGGATAAAGAAGTTGTGGTACGTACGTACAATGGAATATCACTCAGCAATGAAATCTATGTCATCAGGCCCGTCGCGGCATAATGAGTGGATTCAGATACGATGATTCTAAGTGAAATAAGTCACACAGAAAATGAAACATCGTAAGATATCACTACTACACGGAATGTAAACTTGGCTACACATGAACTGAATTACAAAACAGAACAGGGTCTCAAATTTAGAAAACCAACTTATGCTTGCTTAAGGGGAAAGGTGAGTTGGGGTGCTGCATAAAACCAGAGATAGAAATTAGCACAGATACCTTTCCATAAGCCAAATATGTAATAGTCAAGACCTACCCCTTGCTCAACGAAATGGACTAAACACCCCATATTCAACGCCTAGGTATACACCTGACTAGTAAGAATCTTCAAACCCATGGATTTATATGTCTCTGTAAGAGAATGAAGCGTGTGTACAGCGGCATGAATGCAGCAGAGAAAATCCGATAAATCCCATTATCAAAATGAATTACACAAACAAAACCCAAGGACAGTGAAATAGAGAGCAATTCTTAAATAATTCATTCAGGGCTTGTGATGCAACCTGGATTTACCACATCTACACCCAGAGCTGAGTGAGACATAAGGTTGGGCACTTCGGGCTGATAGCATTGGTGAGGTTCGATGAGCAAATGCAGACCCTTTGAAGTCATACAGCATGGTACCCATTCCATGGGTCCCAACTCTCCAAGTTTAAGGGATTCTTCCTTCAGCTAAAACATGCATGGGAAACCCACAGTATGGTGCACCGTGTGACTGGCAAACGTTTTCAAATGCATCTCAGTTTTCGTCCCCTTTTACTCGGGTTCACCATTCCAGACCCTTTACGAACACTCTCCCCACTTGGAGAGTCAGTGCCTTTAACCTCCTGTTGGGCACAGTTTGCAATTTCTGCGCAAGATGAAAAGGAATAGGGAGAACCAATGAGAGACTAGCTGTAGGTGTCTGCACGGGCAAATTTAACGCTCATTTCCCACCAGGAAGAGGAATTAACCAAAGGCTCAGCATGCCGTGCCAGAACCAGATAGGGCCTGAAGCAATCCTGCGGATTTGCGGGCAGCTCACAAGATAGCGAGTTGAACAATGGAGCTCAGGGGCACTGTAACTCACAAACCTGCAGAGTTACAAATGAGAGCTATCGTCCAAAAATATATTGAAGGAAGGCTGCGAAGACGACTTGTAAGCGGGACAGATTTGCAGGAAAACGATTTCAGGGGGTAGTCGGGAATTGCATTTAAAGCATAGGAAAAGAGGCAGAACGTCGACAATGATGCTCTTGGCCAAAAAGGGCGTATGCGTTTTTTCCTGATATTCAGGAAAAAACGCATACGCCCTTTTTGGCCAACCAAGCAAGCATGTTAAAGAAATCTGCACTACAATGAAGTCTCACTGCCCCCCGGTCAAAAGGGCCATCTGAAAAAGGTGTAAAATCCAGAAAGGCAGCACAGGCCATGGAGAACCGGGAGCCTTGTTATGCTGATGGGCGGGATGTAAATTGCCAACAGCCACTCTGGAGAAGTGTATGGTGTTTCCCGGAACACCGAAAAAACAAAGCTATGGAGCCCACGGCACTTCCACTTAAGGTCCTATAGCTTAGGGAAATTAAAATCAAAAACACACAGCCACCCCAAAGTGTCGGACGGCTCTGTTTACAAGAACCTCGTCTACGGTACAAGGTAAATATCCCAGAATGTGAAAAATGGATAAAGAAGTTGTGGTACGTACGTACAATGGAATATCACTCAGCAATGAAATCTATGTCATCAGGCCCGTCGCGGCATAATGAGTGGATTCAGATACGATGATTCTAAGTGAAATAAGTCACACAGAAAATGAAACATCGTAAGATATCACTACTACACGGAATGTAAACTTGGCTACACATGAACTGAATTACAAAACAGAACAGGGTCTCAAATTTAGAAAACCAACTTATGCTTGCTTAAGGGGAAAGGTGAGTTGGGGTGCTGCATAAAACCAGAGATAGAAATTAGCACAGATACCTTTCCATAAGCCAAATATGTAATAGTCAAGACCTACCCCTTGCTCAACGAAATGGACTAAACACCCCATATTCAACGCCTAGGAATACACCTGACTAGTAAGAATCTTCAAACCCATGGATTTATATGTCTCCGTAAGAGAATGAAGCGTGTGTACAGCGGCATGAATGCAGCATAGAAAATCCGATAAATCCCCTTAACAAAATGAATTACACAAACAAAACCCAAGGACAGTGAAATAGAGAGCAATTCTTAAATAATTCATTCAGGGCTTGTGATGCAACCTGGATTTACCACATCTACACCCAGAGCTGAGTGAGACATAAGGTTGGGCACTTCGGGCTGATAGCATTGGTGAGGTTCGATGAGCAAATGCAGACCCTTTGAAGTCATACAGCATGGTACCCATTCCATGGGTCCCAACTCTCCAAGTTTAAGGGATTCTTCCTTCAGCTAAAACATGCATGGGAAACCCACAGTATGGTGCACCGTGTGACTGGCAAACGTTTTCAAATGCATCTCAGTTTTCGTCCCCTTTTACTCGGGTTCACCATTCCAGACCCTTTACGAACACTCTCCCCACTTGGAGAGTCAGTGCCTTTAACCTCCTGTTGGGCACAGTTTGCAATTTCTGCGCAAGACGAAAAGGAATAGGGAGAACCAATGAGAGACTAGCTGTAGGTGTCTGCACGGGCAAATTTAACGCTCATTTCCCACCAGGAAGAGGAATTAACCAAAGGCTCAGCATGCCGTGCCGGAACCAGATTAGGGCCTGAAGCAATCCTGTGGGTTTGCGGCCAGCTCACAACATAGCGAGTTGAAGAAAGGAGCTCAGGGGCACTGTAACTCACAAACCTGCAGAGTTATAAATGATGGCTATCGTCCAAAAATATATTGAAGGAAGGCTGCAAAGACGACTTGTAAGCGGGACAGATTTGCAGGAAAACGATTTCAGGGGGTAGACGGGAATTGCATTTAAAGCATAGGAAAAGAGGCAGAACGTCGACAATGATGCTCTTGGCCAAAAAGGGCGTATGCGTTTTTTCCTGATATTCAGGAAAAAACGCATACGCCCTTTTTGGCCAACCAAGCAAGCATGTTAAAGAAATCTGCACTACAATGAAGTCTCACTGCCCCCCGGTCAAAAGGGCCATCTGAAAAAGGTGTAAAATCCAGAAAGGCAGCACAGGCCATGGAGAACCGGGAGCCTTGTTATGCTGATGGGCGGGATGTAAATTGCCAACAGCCACTCTGGAGAAGTGTATGGTGTTTCCCGGAACACCGAAAAAACAAAGCTATGGAGCCCACGGCACTTCCACTTAAGGTCCTATAGCTTAGGGAAATTAAAATCAAAAACACACAGCCACCCCAAAGTGTCGGACGGCTCTGTTTACAAGAACCTCGTCTACGGTACAAGGTAAATATCCCAGAATGTGAAAAATGGATAAAGAAGTTGTGGTACGTACGTACAATGGAATATCACTCAGCAATGAAATCTATGTCATCAGGCCCGTCGCGGCATAATGAGTGGATTCAGATACGATGATTCTAAGTGAAATAAGTCACACAGAAAATGAAACATCGTAAGATATCACTACTACACGGAATGTAAACTTGGCTACACATGAACTGAATTACAAAACAGAACAGGGTCTCAAATTTAGAAAACCAACTTATGCTTGCTTAAGGGGAAAGGTGAGTTGGGGTGCTGCATAAAACCAGAGATAGAAATTAGCACAGATACCTTTCCATAAGCCAAATATGTAATAGTCAAGACCTACCCCTTGCTCAACGAAATGGACTAAACACCCCATATTCAACGCCTAGGTATACACCTGACTAGTAAGAATCTTCAAACCCATGGATTTATATGTCTCTGTAAGAGAATGAAGCGTGTGTACAGCGGCATGAATGCAGCAGAGAAAATCCGATAAATCCCATTATCAAAATGAATTACACAAACAAAACCCAAGGACAGTGAAATAGAGAGCAATTCTTAAATAATTCATTCAGGGCTTGTGATGCAACCTGGATTTACCACATCTACACCCAGAGCTGAGTGAGACATAAGGTTGGGCACTTCGGGCTGATAGCATTGGTGAGGTTCGATGAGCAAATGCAGACCCTTTGAAGTCATACAGCATGGTACCCATTCCATGGGTCCCAACTCTCCAAGTTTAAGGGATTCTTCCTTCAGCTAAAACATGCATGGGAAACCCACAGTATGGTGCACCGTGTGACTGGCAAACGTTTTCAAATGCATCTCAGTTTTCGTCCCCTTTTACTCGGGTTCACCATTCCAGACCCTTTACGAACACTCTCCCCACTTGGAGAGTCAGTGCCTTTAACCTCCTGTTGGGCACAGTTTGCAATTTCTGCGCAAGATGAAAAGGAATAGGGAGAACCAATGAGAGACTAGCTGTAGGTGTCTGCACGGGCAAATTTAACGCTCATTTCCCACCAGGAAGAGGAATTAACCAAAGGCTCAGCATGCCGTGCCAGAACCAGATAGGGCCTGAAGCAATCCTGCGGATTTGCGGGCAGCTCACAAGATAGCGAGTTGAACAATGGAGCTCAGGGGCACTGTAACTCACAAACCTGCAGAGTTACAAATGAGAGCTATCGTCCAAAAATATATTGAAGGAAGGCTGCGAAGACGACTTGTAAGCGGGACAGATTTGCAGGAAAACGATTTCAGGGGGTAGTCGGGAATTGCATTTAAAGCATAGGAAAAGAGGCAGAACGTCGACAATGATGCTCTTGGCCAAAAAGGGCGTATGCGTTTTTTCCTGATATTCAGGAAAAAACGCATACGCCCTTTTTGGCCAACCAAGCAAGCATGTTAAAGAAATCTGCACTACAATGAAGTCTCACTGCCCCCCGGTCAAAAGGGCCATCTGAAAAAGGTGTAAAATCCAGAAAGGCAGCACAGGCCATGGAGAACCGGGAGCCTTGTTATGCTGATGGGCGGGATGTAAATTGCCAACAGCCACTCTGGAGAAGTGTATGGTGTTTCCCGGAACACCGAAAAAACAAAGCTATGGAGCCCACGGCACTTCCACTTAAGGTCCTATAGCTTAGGGAAATTAAAATCAAAAACACACAGCCACCCCAAAGTGTCGGACGGCTCTGTTTACAAGAACCTCGTCTACGGTACAAGGTAAATATCCCAGAATGTGAAAAATGGATAAAGAAGTTGTGGTACGTACGTACAATGGAATATCACTCAGCAATGAAATCTATGTCATCAGGCCCGTCGCGGCATAATGAGTGGATTCAGATACGATGATTCTAAGTGAAATAAGTCACACAGAAAATGAAACATCGTAAGATATCACTACTACACGGAATGTAAACTTGGCTACACATGAACTGAATTACAAAACAGAACAGGGTCTCAAATTTAGAAAACCAACTTATGCTTGCTTAAGGGGAAAGGTGAGTTGGGGTGCTGCATAAAACCAGAGATAGAAATTAGCACAGATACCTTTCCATAAGCCAAATATGTAATAGTCAAGACCTACCCCTTGCTCAACGAAATGGACTAAACACCCCATATTCAACGCCTAGGAATACACCTGACTAGTAAGAATCTTCAAACCCATGGATTTATATGTCTCCGTAAGAGAATGAAGCGTGTGTACAGCGGCATGAATGCAGCATAGAAAATCCGATAAATCCCCTTAACAAAATGAATTACACAAACAAAACCCAAGGACAGTGAAATAGAGAGCAATTCTTAAATAATTCATTCAGGGCTTGTGATGCAACCTGGATTTACCACATCTACACCCAGAGCTGAGTGAGACATAAGGTTGGGCACTTCGGGCTGATAGCATTGGTGAGGTTCGATGAGCAAATGCAGACCCTTTGAAGTCATACAGCATGGTACCCATTCCATGGGTCCCAACTCTCCAAGTTTAAGGGATTCTTCCTTCAGCTAAAACATGCATGGGAAACCCACAGTATGGTGCACCGTGTGACTGGCAAACGTTTTCAAATGCATCTCAGTTTTCGTCCCCTTTTACTCGGGTTCACCATTCCAGACCCTTTACGAACACTCTCCCCACTTGGAGAGTCAGTGCCTTTAACCTCCTGTTGGGCACAGTTTGCAATTTCTGCGCAAGACGAAAAGGAATAGGGAGAACCAATGAGAGACTAGCTGTAGGTGTCTGCACGGGCAAATTTAACGCTCATTTCCCACCAGGAAGAGGAATTAACCAAAGGCTCAGCATGCCGTGCCGGAACCAGATTAGGGCCTGAAGCAATCCTGTGGGTTTGCGGCCAGCTCACAACATAGCGAGTTGAAGAAAGGAGCTCAGGGGCACTGTAACTCACAAACCTGCAGAGTTATAAATGATGGCTATCGTCCAAAAATATATTGAAGGAAGGCTGCAAAGACGACTTGTAAGCGGGACAGATTTGCAGGAAAACGATTTCAGGGGGTAGACGGGAATTGCATTTAAAGCATAGGAAAAGAGGCAGAACGTCGACAATGATGCTCTTGGCCAAAAAGGGCGTATGCGTTTTTTCCTGATATTCAGGAAAAAACGCATACGCCCTTTTTGGCCAACCAAGCAAGCATGTTAAAGAAATCTGCACTACAATGAAGTCTCACTGCCCCCCGGTCAAAAGGGCCATCTGAAAAAGGTGTAAAATCCAGAAAGGCAGCACAGGCCATGGAGAACCGGGAGCCTTGTTATGCTGATGGGCGGGATGTAAATTGCCAACAGCCACTCTGGAGAAGTGTATGGTGTTTCCCGGAACACCGAAAAAACAAAGCTATGGAGCCCACGGCACTTCCACTTAAGGTCCTATAGCTTAGGGAAATTAAAATCAAAAACACACAGCCACCCCAAAGTGTCGGACGGCTCTGTTTACAAGAACCTCGTCTACGGTACAAGTTAAATATCCCAGAATGTGAAAAATGGATAAAGAAGTTGTGGTACGTACGTACAATGGAATATCACTCAGCAATGAAATCTATGTCATCAGGCCCGTCGTGCCATAATGAGTGGATTCAGGTACGATGATTCTAAGTGAAATAAGTCACACAGAAAATGAAACATCATAAGATATCACTACTACACGGAATGTAAACTTGGCTACACATGAACTGAATTACAAAACAGAACAGGGTCTCAAATTTAGAAAACCAACTTATGCTTGCTTAAGGGGAAAGGTGAGTTGGGGTGCTGCATAAAACCAGAGATAGAAATTAGCACAGATACCTTTCCATAAGCCAAATATGTAATAGTCAAGACCTACCCCTTGCTCAACGAAATGGACTAAACACCCCATATTCAACGCCTAGGAATACACCTGACTAGTAAGAATCTTCAAACCCATGGATTTATATGTCTCCGTAAGAGAATGAAGCGTGTGTACAGCGGCATGAATGCAGCATAGAAAATCCGATAAATCCCCTTAACAAAATGAATTACACAAACAAAACCCAAGGACAGTGAAATAGAGAGCAATTCTTAAATAATTCATTCAGGGCTTGTGATGCAACCTGGATTTACCACATCTACACCCAGAGCTGAGTGAGACATAAGGTTGGGCACTTCGGGCTGATAGCATTGGTGAGGTTCGATGAGCAAATGCAGACCCTTTGAAGTCATACAGCATGGTACCCATTCCATGGGTCCCAACTCTCCAAGTTTAAGGGATTCTTCCTTCAGCTAAAACATGCATGGGAAACCCACAGTATGGTGCACCGTGTGACTGGCAAACGTTTTCAAATGCATCTCAGTTTTCGTCCCCTTTTACTCGGGTTCACCATTCCAGACCCTTTACGAACACTCTCCCCACTTGGAGAGTCAGTGCCTTTAACCTCCTGTTGGGCACAGTTTGCAATTTCTGCGCAAGATGAAAAGGAATAGGGAGAACCAATGAGAGACTAGCTGTAGGTGTCTGCACGGGCAAATTTAACGCTCATTTCCCACCAGGAAGAGGAATTAACCAAAGGCTCAGCATGCCGTGCCTGAACCAGATTAGGGACTGAAGCAATCCTGCGGATTTGCGGCCAGCTCACAAGACAGCGAGTTGAAGAAAGGAGCTCAGGGGCACTGTAACTCACAAACCTGCAGAGTTATAAATGATGGTTATCGTCCAAAAATATATTGAAGGAAGGCTGCAAAGACGACTTGTAAGCGGGACAGATTTGCAGGAAAACGATTTCAGGGGGTAGACGGGAATTGCATTTAAAGCATAGGAAAAGAGGCAGAACGTCGACAATGATGCTCTTGGCCAAAAAGGGCGTATGCGTTTTTTCCTGATATTCATGAAAAAACGCATACGCCCTTTTTGGCCAACCAAGCAAGCATGTTAAAGAAATCTGCACTACAATGAAGTCTCACTGCCCCCCGGTCAAAAGGGCCATCTGAAAAAGGTGTAAAATCCAGAAAGGCAGCACAGGCCATGGAGAACCGGGAGCCTTGTTATGCTGATGGGCGGGATGTAAATTGCCAACAGCCACTCTGGAGAAGTGTATGGTGTTTCCCGGAACACCGAAAAAACAAAGCTATGGAGCCCACGGCACTTCCACTTAAGGTCCTATAGCTTAGGGAAATTAAAATCAAAAACACACAGCCACCCCAAAGTGTCGGACGGCTCTGTTTACAAGAACCTCGTCTACGGTACAAGGTAAATATCCCAGAATGTGAAAAATGGATAAAGAAGTTGTGGTACGTACGTACAATGGAATATCACTCAGCAATGAAATCTATGTCATCAGGCCCGTCGCGGCATAATGAGTGGATTCAGATACGATGATTCTAAGTGAAATAAGTCACACAGAAAATGAAACATCGTAAGATATCACTACTACACGGAATGTAAACTTGGCTACACATGAACTGAATTACAAAACAGAACAGGGTCTCAAATTTAGAAAACCAACTTATGCTTGCTTAAGGGGA
Organism: Delphinapterus leucas; assembly: GCF_059928025.1. Classification (NCBI taxonomy): domain Eukaryota; kingdom Metazoa; phylum Chordata; class Mammalia; order Artiodactyla; family Monodontidae; genus Delphinapterus; species Delphinapterus leucas. The sequence goes on along the minus strand of NC_143135.1, from coordinate 117,605,790 downwards.
AAGGTGAGTTGGGGTGCTGCATAAAACCAGAGATAGAAATTAGCACAGATACCTTTCCATAAGCCAAATATGTAATAGTCAAGACCTACCCCTTGCTCAACGAAATGGACTAAACACCCCATATTCAACGCCTAGGAATACACCTGACTAGTAAGAATCTTCAAACCCATGGATTTATATGTCTCCGTAAGAGAATGAAGCGTGTGTACAGCGGCATGAATGCAGCATAGAAAATCCGATAAATCCCCTTAACAAAATGAATTACACAAACAAAACCCAAGGACAGTGAAATAGAGAGCAATTCTTAAATAATTCATTCAGGGCTTGTGATGCAACCTGGATTTACCACATCTACACCCAGAGCTGAGTGAGACATAAGGTTGGGCACTTCGGGCTGATAGCATTGGTGAGGTTCGATGAGCAAATGCAGACCCTTTGAAGTCATACAGCATGGTACCCATTCCATGGGTCCCAACTCTCCAAGTTTAAGGGATTCTTCCTTCAGCTAAAACATGCATGGGAAACCCACAGTATGGTGCACCGTGTGACTGGCAAACGTTTTCAAATGCATCTCAGTTTTCGTCCCCTTTTACTCGGGTTCACCATTCCAGACCCTTTACGAACACTCTCCCCACTTGGAGAGTCAGTGCCTTTAACCTCCTGTTGGGCACAGTTTGCAATTTCTGCGCAAGACGAAAAGGAATAGGGAGAACCAATGAGAGACTAGCTGTAGGTGTCTGCACGGGCAAATTTAACGCTCATTTCCCACCAGGAAGAGGAATTAACCAAAGGCTCAGCATGCCGTGCCGGAACCAGATTAGGGCCTGAAGCAATCCTGTGGGTTTGCGGCCAGCTCACAACATAGCGAGTTGAAGAAAGGAGCTCAGGGGCACTGTAACTCACAAACCTGCAGAGTTATATATGACAGCTATCGTCCAAAAATATATTGAAGGAAGGCTGCGAAGACGACTTGTAAGCGGGACAGATTTGCAGGAAAACGATTTCAGGGGGTAGACGGGAATTGCATTTAATGCATAGGAAAAGAGGCAGAACGTCGACAATGATGCTCTTGGCCAAAAAGGGCGTATGCGTTTTTTCCTGAATATATTCAGGAAAAAACGCATACGCCCTTTTTGGCCAACCAAGCAAGCATGTTAAAGAAATCTGCACTACAAAGATGTCTCACTGCCCCCCGGTCAAAAGGGCCATCTGAAAAAAGTGTAAAATCCAGAAAGGCAGCACAGGCCATGGAGAACAGGGAGCCTTGTTATGCTGATGGGCGGGATGTAAATTGCCAACAGCCACTCTGGAGAAGTGTATGGTGTTTCCCGGAACACCGAAAAAACAAAGCTACGGAGCCTACGGCACTTCCACTTATGGTCCTATAGCTTAGGGAAATTAAAATCAAAAACACACAGCCACCCCAAAGTGTCGGACGGCTCTGTTTACAAGAACCTCGTCTACGGTACAAGTTAAATATCCCAGAATGTGAAAAATGGATAAAGAAGTTGTGGTACGTACGTACAATGGAATATCACTCAGCAATGAAATCTATGTCATCAGGCCCGTCGCGGCATAATGAGTGGATTCAGGTACGATGATTCTAAGTGAAATAAGTCACACAGAAAATGAAACATCATAAGATATCACTACTACACGGAATGTAAACTTGGCTACACATGAACTGAATTACAAAACAGAACAGGGTCTCAAATTTAGAAAACCAACTTATGCTTGCTTAAGGGGAAAGGTGAGTTGGGGTGCTGCATAAAACCAGAGATAGAAATTAGCACAGATACCTTTCCATAAGCCAAATATGTAATAGTCAAGACCTACCCCTTGCTCAACGAAATGGACTAAACACCCCATATTCAACGCCTAGGAATACACCTGACTAGTAAGAATCTTCAAACACATGGATTTATATGTCTCCGTAAGAGAATGAAGCGTGTGTACAGCGGCATGAATGCAGCATAGAAAATCCGATAAATCCCCTTAACAAAATGAATTACACAAACAAAACCCAAGGACAGTGAAATAGAGAGCAATTCTTAAATAATTCATTCAGGGCTTGTGATGCAACCTGGATTTACCACATCTACACCCAGAGCTGAGTGAGACATAAGGTTGGGCACTTCGGGCTGATAGCATTGGTGAGGTTCGATGAGCAAATGCAGACCCTTTGAAGTCATACAGCATGGTACCCATTCCATGGGTCCCAACTCTCCAAGTTTAAGGGATTCTTCCTTCAGCTAAAACATGCATGGGAAACCCACAGTATGGTGCACCGTGTGACTGGCAAACGTTTTCAAATGCATCTCAGTTTTCGTCCCCTTTTACTCGGGTTCACCATTCCAGACCCTTTACGAACACTCTCCCCACTTGGAGAGTCAGTGCCTTTAACCTCCTGTTGGGCACAGTTTGCAATTTCTGCGCAAGATGAAAAGGAATAGGGAGAACCAATGAGAGACTAGCTGTAGGTGTCTGCACGGGCAAATTTAACGCTCATTTCCCACCAGGAAGAGGAATTAACCAAAGGCTCAGCATGCCGTGCCGGAACCAGATTAGGGACTGAAGCAATCCTGCGGATTTGCGGCCAGCTCACAAGACAGCGAGTTGAAGAAAGGAGCTCAGGGGCACTGTAACTCACAAACCTGCAGAGTTATAAATGATGGCTATCGTCCAAAAATATATTGAAGGAAGGCTGCAAAGACGACTTGTAAGCGGGACAGATTTGCAGGAAAACGATTTCAGGGGGTAGACGGGAATTGCATTTAAAGCATAGGAAAAGAGGCAGAACGTCGACAATGATGCTCTTGGCCAAAAAGGGCGTATGCGTTTTTTCCTGATATTCAGGAAAAAACGCATACGCCCTTTTTGGCCAACCAAGCAAGCATGTTAAAGAAATCTGCACTACAATGAAGTCTCACTGCCCCCCGGTCAAAAGGGCCATCTGAAAAAGGTGTAAAATCCAGAAAGGCAGCACAGGCCATGGAGAACCGGGAGCCTTGTTATGCTGATGGGCGGGATGTAAATTGCCAACAGCCACTCTGGAGAAGTGTATGGTGTTTCCCGGAACACCGAAAAAACAAAGCTATGGAGCCCACGGCACTTCCACTTAAGGTCCTATAGCTTAGGGAAATTAAAATCAAAAACACACAGCCACCCCAAAGTGTCGGACGGCTCTGTTTACAAGAACCTCGTCTACGGTACAAGGTAAATATCCCAGAATGTGAAAAATGGATAAAGAAGTTGTGGTACGTACGTACAATGGAATATCACTCAGCAATGAAATCTATGTCATCAGGCCCGTCGCGGCATAATGAGTGGATTCAGATACGATGATTCTAAGTGAAATAAGTCACACAGAAAATGAAACATCGTAAGATATCACTACTACACGGAATGTAAACTTGGCTACACATGAACTGAATTACAAAACAGAACAGGGTCTCAAATTTAGAAAACCAACTTATGCTTGCTTAAGGGGAAAGGTGAGTTGGGGTGCTGCATAAAACCAGAGATAGAAATTAGCACAGATACCTTTCCATAAGCCAAATATGTAATAGTCAAGACCTACCCCTTGCTCAACGAAATGGACTAAACACCCCATATTCAACGCCTAGGAATACACCTGACTAGTAAGAATCTTCAAACCCATGGATTTATATGTCTCCGTAAGAGAATGAAGCGTGTGTACAGCGGCATGAATGCAGCATAGAAAATCCGATAAATCCCCTTAACAAAATGAATTACACAAACAAAACCCAAGGACAGTGAAATAGAGAGCAATTCTTAAATAATTCATTCAGGGCTTGTGATGCAACCTGGATTTACCACATCTACACCCAGAGCTGAGTGAGACATAAGGTTGGGCACTTCGGGCTGATAGCATTGGTGAGGTTCGATGAGCAAATGCAGACCCTTTGAAGTCATACAGCATGGTACCCATTCCATGGGTCCCAACTCTCCAAGTTTAAGGGATTCTTCCTTCAGCTAAAACATGCATGGGAAACCCACAGTATGGTGCACCGTGTGACTGGCAAACGTTTTCAAATGCATCTCAGTTTTCGTCCCCTTTTACTCGGGTTCACCATTCCAGACCCTTTACGAACACTCTCCCCACTTGGAGAGTCAGTGCCTTTAACCTCCTGTTGGGCACAGTTTGCAATTTCTGCGCAAGATGAAAAGGAATAGGGAGAACCAATGAGAGACTAGCTGTAGGTGTCTGCACGGGCAAATTTAACGCTCATTTCCCACCAGGAAGAGGAATTAACCAAAGGCTCAGCATGCCGTGCCGGAACCAGATTAGGGCCTGAAGCAATCCTGTGGGTTTGCGGCCAGCTCACAACATAGCGAGTTGAAGAAAGGAGCTCAGGGGCACTGTAACTCACAAACCTGCAGAGTTATATATGACAGCTATCGTCCAAAAATATATTGAAGGAAGGCTGCGAAGACGACTTGTAAGCGGGACAGATTTGCAGGAAAACGATTTCAGGGGGTAGACGGGAATTGCATTTAATGCATAGGAAAAGAGGCAGAACGTCGACAATGATGCTCTTGGCCAAAAAGGGCGTATGCGTTTTTTCCTGAATATATTCAGGAAAAAACGCATACGCCCTTTTTGGCCAACCAAGCAAGCATGTTAAAGAAATCTGCACTACAAAGATGTCTCACTGCCCCCCGGTCAAAAGGGCCATCTGAAAAATGTGTAAAATCCAGAAAGGCAGCACAGGCCATGGAGAACAGGGAGCCTTGTTATGCTGATGGGCGGGATGTAAATTGCCAACAGCCACTCTGGAGAAGTGTATGGTGTTTCCCGGAACACCGAAAAAACAAAGCTACGGAGCCTACGGCACTTCCACTTATGGTCCTATAGCTTAGGGAAATTAAAATCAAAAACACACAGCCACCCCAAAGTGTCGGACGGCTCTGTTTACAAGAACCTCGTCTACGGTACAAGTTAAATATCCCAGAATGTGAAAAATGGATAAAGAAGTTGTGGTACGTACGTACAATGGAATATCACTCAGCAATGAAATCTATGTCATCAGGCCCGTCGCGGCATAATGAGTGGATTCAGGTACGATGATTCTAAGTGAAATAAGTCACACAGAAAATGAAACATCATAAGATATCACTACTACACGGAATGTAAACTTGGCTACACATGAACTGAATTACAAAACAGAACAGGGTCTCAAATTTAGAAAACCAACTTATGCTTGCTTAAGGGGAAAGGTGAGTTGGGGTGCTGCATAAAACCAGAGATAGAAATTAGCACAGATACCTTTCCATAAGCCAAATATGTAATAGTCAAGACCTACCCCTTGCTCAACGAAATGGACTAAACACCCCATATTCAACGCCTAGGAATACACCTGACTAGTAAGAATCTTCAAACACATGGATTTATATGTCTCCGTAAGAGAATGAAGCGTGTGTACAGCGGCATGAATGCAGCAGAGAAAATCCGATAAATCCCATTATCAAAATGAATTACACAAACAAAACCCAAGGACAGTGAAATAGAGAGCAATTCTTAAATAATTCATTCAGGGCTTGTGATGCAACCTGGATTTACCACATCTACACCCAGAGCTGAGTGAGACATAAGGTTGGGCACTTCGGGCTGATAGCATTGGTGAGGTTCGATGAGCAAATGCAGACCCTTTGAAGTCATACAGCATGGTACCCATTCCATGGGTCCCAAATCTCCAAGTTTAAGGGATTCTTCCTTCAGCTAAAACATGCATGGGAAACCCACAGTATGGTGCACCGTGTGACTGGCAAACGTTTTCAAATGCATCTCAGTTTTCGTCCCCTTTTACTCGGGTTCACCATTCCAGACCCTTTACGAACACTCTCCCCACTTGGAGAGTCAGTGCCTTTAACCTCCTGTCTGGCACAGTTTGCAAATTCTGCGCAAGATGAACAGGAAGAGGGAGAACCAGTGAGAGACTAGCTGTAGGTGTCTGCACGGGCAAACTTAACGCTCATTTCACACCAGGAAAAGGAATTAACCAAAGGCTCAGCATGCCCTGCCGGAACCAGATTAGGGCCTGAAGCAATCCTGTGGGTTTGTGGCCAGCTCACAAGATAGCGAGTTGAAGAAAGGAGCTCAGGGGCACTGTAACTCACAAACCTGCAGAGTTATAAATGACAGCTATCGTCCAAAATATATTGAAGGAAGTCTGCAAAGACGACTAGTAAGCAGGACAGATTTGCAAGAAAACGATTTCAGGGGGTAGACGGGAATTGCATTTAAAGCATAGGAAAAGAGGCAGAAAATCGACAATGATGCTCTTGGCCAAAAAGGGCGTATGCGTTTTTTCTTGAATATATTCAGGAAAAAACGCATACACCCTTTTTGGCCAACCAAGCAAGCATGTTCAAGAAATCTGCACTACAATGAAGTCTCACTGCTCCCAGGTCATAACGGCTATCTGAAAATAGTGTAAAATCCAGAAAGGCAGCACAGGCCATGGAGAACAGGGGGCCTTGTTATGCTGATGGGCGGGATGTAAATTGCCAACTGTCACTCTGGAGAAGTGTATGGTGTTTCCGGGAACACCGAAAAAACAAAGGTATGGAGCCTACGGCACTTCCACTTTTGGTCCTATAGCTTAGGGAAATTAAAATCAAAAACACACAGCCACCCAAAAGTCTCCAGTGGCTCTGTTTACAAGAACCTCGTCTACGGTACAAGTTAAATATCCCAGAATGTGAAAAATGGATAAAGATGTTGTGGTACGTACGTACAATGGAATATCACACAGCAATGAAATCTATGTCATCAGGCCCGTCACGGCATAATGAGTGAATTCAGGTACGATGATTGTAAGTGAAATAAGTCACACAGAAAATGAAACATCATAAGATATCACTAATACACGGAATGTAAACTTGGCTACACATGAACTGAATTACAAAACAAAACAGGGTCTCAAATTTAGAAAACCAACTTATGCTTGCTTAAGGGGAAAGGTGAGTTGGGGTGCTGCATAAAACCAGAGATAGAAATTAGCACAGATACCTTTCCATAAGCCAAATATGTAATAGTCAAGACCTACCCCTTGCTCAACGAAATGGACTAAACACCCAATATTCAACGCCTAGGAATACACATGACTAGTAAGAATCTTCAAACCCATGGATTTATATGTCTCCATAAGAGAATCAAGCATGTGTACAGCTGCATGAAGGCAGCAGAGAAAATCCGATAAATCCCATTATCTAAATGAATTAAAAAACAAAACACAATGACAGTGAAATAGAGAGCAATTCTTAAATAATTCATTCAGGGCTTGTGATGCAACCTGGATTTACCTCATCTACACCCAGAGCTGAGTGAGACAGAAGGTTGGACACTTCGGGCTGATAGCATTGGTGAGGTTCGATGAGCAAATGAAGACCATTTGAAGTCATACTGCATGGTACCCATTCCATGGGTCCCAACTCTCCAGGTTTAAGCGATTCTTCCTTCAGCTAAAACATGCATGGGAATCCCACAGTATGGTGCACCGTGTGACCGGGAAACGTTTTCAAATGCATCTCAGTTTTCGTCCCCTTTTATTTGGGTTCACTATTCCAGACCCTTTACTAACACGCTCCCCACTTGGAGAGTCAGTGCCTTTAACCTCATGTTTGGTACAGTTTGCAATTTCTGCGCAAGATGAACAGGAATAGGGAGAACCAATGAGAGACTAGCTCTAGGTGTCTGCACGGGCAAATTTAACGCTCACTTCCACCAGGAAGAGGAATTAACCAAAGGCTCAGCATGCCGTGCCGGAACCAGATTAGGGCCTGATGCAATCCTGTGGGTTTGCCCCCAGCTCACAAGATAGCGAGTTGAAGAAAGGAGCTCAGGGGCACTGTAACTCACAAACCTGCAGAGTTATAAATGACAGCTATCGTCCAAAAATATATTGAAGGAAGGCTGCGAAGACGACTTGTAAGCGGGACAGATTTGCAGGAAAACGATTTCAGGGGGTAGACGGGAATTGCATTTAAAGCATAGGAAAAGAGGCAGAACGTCGACAATGATGCTCTTGGCCAAAAAGGGCGTATGCGTTTTTTCCTGAATATATTCAGGAAAAAACGCATACGCACTTTTTGGCCAACCAAGCCAGCATGTTAAAGAAATCTGCACTACAAAGATGTCTCACTGCCCCCCGGTCAAAAGGGCCATCTGAAAAAAGTGTAAAATCCAGAAAGGCAGCACAGGCCATGGAGAACAGGGAGCCTTGTTATGCTGATGGGCGGGATGTAAATTGCCAACAGCCACTCTGGAGAAGTGTATGGTGTTTCCGGGAACACCGAAAAAACAAAGCTACGGAGCCTACGGCACTTCCACTTATGGTCCTATAGCTTAGGGAAATTAAAATCAAAAACACACAGCCACCCCAAAGTGTCGGACGGCTCTGTTTACAAGAACCTCGTCTACGGTACAAGTTAAATATCCCAGAATGTGAAAAATGGATAAAGAAGTTGTGGTACGTACGTACAATGGAATATCACTCAGCAATGAAATCTATGTCATCAGGCCCGTCGCGGCATAATGAGTGGATTCAGGTACGATGATTCTAAGTGAAATAAGTCACACAGAAAATGAAACATCATAAGATATCACTACTACACGGAATGTAAACTTGGCTACACATGAACTGAATTACAAAACAGAACAGGGTCTCAAATTTAGAAAACCAACTTATGCTTGCTTAAGGGGAAAGGTGAGTTGGGGTGCTGCATAAAACCAGAGATAGAAATTAGCACAGATACCTTTCCATAAGCCAAATATGTAATAGTCAAGCCCTACACCTTGCTCAACGAAATGGACTAAACACCCCATATTCAACGCCTAGGAATACACCTGACTAGTAAGAATCTTCAAACCCATGGATTTATATGTCTCCGTAAGAGAATGAAGCGTGTGTACAGCGGCATGAATGCAGCAGAGAAAATCCGATAAATCCCATTATCAAAATGAATTACACAAACAAAACCCAAGGACAGTGAAATAGAGAGCAATTCTTAAATAATTCATTCAGGGCTTGTGATGCAACCTGGATTTACCACATCTACACCCAGAGCTGAGTGAGACATAAGGTTGGGCACTTCGGGCTGATAGCATTGGTGAGGTTCGATGAGCAAATGCAGACCCTTTGAAGTCATACAGCATGGTACCCATTCCATGGGTCCCAACTCTCCAAGTTTAAGGGATTCTTCCTTCAGCTAAAACATGCATGGGAAACCCACAGTATGGTGCACCGTGTGACTGGCAAACGTTTTCAAATGCATCTCAGTTTTCGTCCCCTTTTACTCGGGTTCACCATTCCAGACCCTTTACGAACACTCTCCCCACTTGGAGAGTCAGTGCCTTTAACCTCCTGTGGGGCACAGTTTGCAATTTCTGCGCAAGATGAAAAGGAATAGGGAGAACGAATGAGAGACTAGCTCTAGGTGTCTGCACGGGCAAATTTAACCCTCATTTCCCACCAGGAAGAGGAATTAACCAAAGGCTCAGCATGCCGTGCCGGAACCAGATTAGGGCCTGAAGCAATCCTGCGGGTTTGCCGCCAGCTCACAAGATAGCGAGTTGAAGAAAGGAGCTCAGGGGCACTGTAACTCACAAACCTGCAGAGTTATAAATGACAGCTATCGTCCAAAAATATATTGAAGGAAGGCTGCGAAGACGACTTGTAAGCGGGACAGATTTGCAGGAAAACGATTTCAGGGGGTAGACGGGAATTGCATTTAAAGCATAGGAAAAGAGGCAGAACGTCGACAATGATGCTCTTGGCCAAAAAGGGCGTATGCGTTTTTTCCTGATATTCAGGAAAAAACGCATACGCCCTTTTTGGCCAACCAAGCAAGCATGTTAAAGAAATCTGCACTACAATGAAGTCTCACTGCCCCCCGGTCAAAAGGGCCATCTGAAAAAAGTGTAAAATCCAGAAAGGCAGCACAGGCCATGGAGAACCGGGAGCCTTGTTATTCTGATGGGCGGGATGTAAATTTCCAACAGCCACTCTGGAGAAGTGTATGGTGTTTCCGGGAACACCGAAAAAACAAAGCTATGGAGCCCACGGCACTTCCACTTAAGGTCCTATAGCTTAGGGAAATTAAAATCAAAAACACACAGCCACCCCAAAGTGTCGGACGGCTCTGTTTACAAGAACCTCATCTACGGTACAAGTTAAATATCCCAGAATGTGAAAAATGGATAAAGAAGTTGTGGTACGTACGTACAATGGAATATCACTCAGCAATGAAATCTATGTCATCAGGCCCGTCGCGGCATAATGAGTGGATTCAGATACGATGATTCTAAGTGAAATAAGTCACACAGAAAATGAAACATCGTAAGATATCACTACTACACGGAATGTAAACTTGGCTACACATGAACTGAATTACAAAACAGAACAGGGTCTCAAATTTAGAAAACCAACTTATGCTTGCTTAAGGGGAAAGGTGAGTTGGGGTGCTGCATAAAACCAGAGATAGAAATTAGCACAGATACCTTTCCATAAGCCAAATATGTAATCGTCAAGCCCTACCACTTGCTCAACGAAATGGACTAAACACCCCATATTCAACGCCTAGGAATACACCTGACTAGTAAGAATCTTCAAACCCATGGATTTATATGTCTCCGTAAGAGAATGAAGCGTGTGTACAGCGGCATGAATGCAGCATAGAAAATCCGATAAATCCCCTTAACAAAATGAATTACACAAACAAAACCCAAGGACAGTGAAATAGAGAGCAATTCTTAAATAATTCATTCAGGGCTTGTGATGCAACCCGGATTTACCACATCTACACCCAGAGCTGAGTGAGACATAAGGTTGGGCACTTCGGGCTGATAGCATTGGTGAGGTTCGATGAGCAAATGCAGACCCTTTGAAGTCATACAGCATGGTACCAATTCCATGGGTCCCAACTCTCCAAGTTTAAGGGATTCTTCCTTCAGCTAAAACATGCATGGGAAACCCACAGTATGGTGCACCGTGTGACTGGCAAACGTTTTCAAATGCATCTCAGTTTTCGTCCCCTTTTACTCGGGTACACCATTCCAGACCCTTTACGAACACTCTCCCCACTTGGAGAGTCAGTGCCTTTAACCTCCTGTTGGGCACACTTTGCAATTTCTGCGCAAGATGAAAAGGAATAGGGAGAACCAATGAGAGACTAGCTGTAGGTGTCTGCACGGGCAAATTTAATGCTCATTTCCCACCAGGAAGAGGAATTAACCAAAGGCTCAGCATGCCGTGCCGGAACCAGATTAGGGCCTGAAGCAATCCTGCGGATTTGCGGCCAGCTCACAAGATAGCGAGTTGAAGAAAGGAGCTCAGGGGCACTGTAACTCACAAAACTGCAGAGTTATAAATGACAGCTATCGTCCAAAAATATATTGAAGGAAGGCTGCGAAGACGACTTGTAAGCGGGACAGATTTGCAGGAAAACGATTTCAGGGGGTAGACGGGAATTGCATTTAAAGCATAGGAAAAGAGGCAGAACGTCGACAATGATGCTCTTGGCCAAAAAGGGCGTATGCGTTTTTTCCTGAATATATTCAGGAAAAAACGCATACGCCCTTTTTGGCCAACCAAGCAAGCATGTTAAAGAAATCTGCACTACAATGAAGTATCACTGCCCCCCTGTCAAAAGGGCCATCTGAAAAAAGTGTAAAATCCAGAAAGGCAGCACAGGCCATGGAGAACAGGGAGCCTTGTTATGCTGATGGGCGGGATGTAAATTGCCAACAGCCACTCTGGAGAAGTGTATGGCGTTTCCCGGAACACCGAAAAAACAAAGCTACGGAGCCTACGGCACTTCCACTTATGGTCCTATAGCTTAGGGAAATTAAAATCAAAAACACACAGCCACCCCAAAGTGTCGGACGGCTCTGTTTACAAGAACCTTGTCTACGGTACAAGTTAAATATCCCAGAATGTGAAAAATGGATAAAGAATTTGTGGTACGTACGTACAATGGAATATCACTCAGCAATGAAATCTATGTCATCAGGCCCGTCGCGGTATAATGAGTGGATTCAGGTACGATGATTCTAAGTGAAATAAGTCACACAGAAAATGAAACATCATAAGATATCACTACTACACGGAATGTAAACTTGGCTACACATGAACTGAATTACAAATCAGAACAGGGTCTCAAATTTAGAAAACCAACTTATGCTTGCTTAAGGGGAAAGGTGAGTTGGGGTGCTGCATAAAACCAGAGATAGAAATTAGCACAGATACCTTTCCATAAGCCAAATATGTAATAGTCAAGACCTACCCCTTGCTCAACGAAATGGACTAAACACCCCATATTCAAAGCCTAGGAATACACCTGACTAGTAAGAATCTTCAAACCCATGGATTTATATGTCTCCGTAAGAGAATGAAGCGTGTGTACAGCGGCATGAATGCAGCAGAGAAAATCCGATAAATCCCATTATCAAAATGAATTACACAAACAAAACCCAAGGACAGTGAAATAGAGAGCAATTCTTATATAATTCATTCAGGGCTTGTGATGCAACCTGGATTTACCACATCTACACCCAGAGCTGAGTGAGACATAAGGTTGGGCACTTCGTGCTGATAGAATTGGTGAGGTTCGATGAGCAAATGCAGACCCTTTGAAGTCATACAGCATGGTACCCTTTCCATGGGTTCCAACTCTCCAAGTTTAAGGGATTATTCCTTCAGCTAAAACATGCATGGGAAACCCACAGTATGGTGCACCGTGTGACTGGCAAACGTTTTCAAATGCATCTCAGTTTTCGTCCCCTTTTACTCGGGTTCACCATTCCAGACCCTTTACGAACACTCTCCCCCTTGGAGAGTCAGTGCCTTTAACCTCCTGTTGGGCACAGTTTGCAATTTCTGCGCAAGATGAAAAGGAATAGGGAGAACCAATGAGAGACTAGCTGTAGGTGTCTGCACGGGCAAATTTAACGCTCATTTCCCACCAGGAAGAAGAATTAACCAAAGGCTCAGCATGCCGTGCCGGAAACAGATTAGGGCCTGAGGCAATATTGTGGGTTTGCGGCCAGCTCACAAGATAGCGAGTTGAAGAAATGAGCTCAGGGGCACTGTAACTCACAAACCTGCAGAGTTATAAATGACAGCTATCGTCCAAAAATATATTGAAGGAAGGCTGCGAAGACGACTTGTAAGTGGGGCCGAATTGCAGGAAAACGATTTCAGGGGGTAGACGGGAATTGCTTTTAAAGCATAGGAAAAGAGGCAGAACATCGACAATGATGCTCTTGGCCAAAAAGGGCGTATGCGTTTTTTCCTGAATATATTCAGGAAAAAACGCATACGCACTTTTTGGCCAACCAAGCAAGCATGTTAAAGAAATCTGCACTACAATGAAGTCTCACTGCCCCCCGGTCAAAAGGGCCATCTGAAAAAAGTGTAAAATCCAGAAAGGCAGCACAGGCCATGGAGAACAGGGAGCCTTGTTATGCTGATGGGCGGGATGTAAATTGCCAACAGCCACTCTGGAGACGTGTATGGTGTTTCCCGGAACACCGAAAAAACAAAGCTACGGAGCCTACGGCACTTCCACTTATGGTCCTATAGCTTAGGGAAATTAAAATCAAAAACACACAGCCACCCCAAAGTGTCGGACGGCTCTGTTTACAAGAACGTCGTCTACGGTACAAGTTAAATATCCCAGAATGTGAAAAATGGATAAAGAAGTTGTGGTACGTACGTACAATGGAATATCACTCAGCAATGAAATCTATGTCATCAGGCCCGTCGCGGCATAATGAGTGGATTCAGGTACGATGATTCTAAGTGAAATAAGTCACACAGAAAATGAAACATCATAAGATATCACTACTACACGGAATGTAAACTTGGCTACACATGAACTGAATTACAAAACAGAACAGGGTCTCAAATTTAGAAAACCAACTTATGCTTGCTTAAGGGGAAAGGTGAGTTGGGGTGCTGCATAAAACCAGAGATAGAAATTAGCACAGATACCTTTCCATAAGCCAAATATGTAATAGTCAAGACCTAGCCCTTGCTCAACGAAATGGACTAAACACACCATATTCAACGCCTAGGAATACACCTGACTAGTAAGAATCTTCAAACCCACGGATTTATAGGTCTCCGTAAGACAATGAAGCGTGTGTACAGCGGCATGAATGCAGCAGAGAAAATCCGATAAATCCCATTATCAAAATGAATTACACAAACAAAACCCAAGGACAGTGAAATAGAGAGCAATTCTTAAATAATTCATTCAGGGCTTCTGATGCAACCCGGATTTACCACATCTACACCCAGAGCTGAGTGAGACATAAGGTTGGGCACTTCGGGCTGATAGCATTGGTGAGGTTCGATGAGCAAATGCAGACCCTTTGAAGTCATACAGCATGGTACCCATTCCATGGGTCCCAACTCTCCAAGTTTAAGGGATTCTTCCTTCAGCTAAAACATGCATGGGAAACCCACAGTATGGTGCACCGTGTGACTGGCAAACGTTTTCAAATGCATCTCAGTTTTCGTCCCCTTTTACTCGGGTTCACCATTCCAGACCCTTTACGAACACTCTCCCCACTTGAAGAGTCAGTGCCTTTAACCTCCTGTTGGGCACAGTTTGCAAATTCTACGCAAGATGGAAAGGAATAGGGAGAACGAATGAGAGACTAGCTCTAGGTGTCTGCACGGGCAAATTTAATGCTCATTTCCCACCAGGAAGAGGAATTAACCAAAGGCTCAGCATGCCGTGCCGGAACCAGATTATGGCCTGAAGCAATCCTGTGGGTTTGCCGCCAGCTCACAAGATAGCGAGTTGAAGAAAGGAGCTCAGGGGCACTGTAACTCACAAACCTGCAGAGTTATAAATGACAGCTATCGTCCAAAAATATATTGAAGGAAGGCTGCGAAGACGACTTGTAAGCGGGACAGATTTGCAGGAAAACGATTTCAGGGGGTAGACGGGAATTGCATTTAAAGCATAGGAAAAGAGGCAGAACGTCGACAATGATGCTCTTGGCCAAAAAGGGCGTATGCGTTTTTTCCGGAATATATTCAGGAAAAAACGCATACGCCCTTTTTGGCCAACCAAGCAAGCATGTTAAAGAAATCTGCACTACAATGAAGTATCACTGCCCCCCTGTCAAAAGGGCCATCTGAAAAAAGTGTAAAATCCAGAAAGGCAGCACAGGCCATGGAGAACAGGGAGCCTTGTTATGCTGATGGGCGAGATGTAAATTGCCAACAGCCACTCTGGAGAAGTGTATGGCGTTTCCCGGAACACCGAAAAAACAAAGCTACGGAGCCTACGGCACTTCCACTTATGGTCCTATAGCTTAGGGAAATTAAAATCAAAAACACACAGCCACCCCAAAGTGTCGGACGGCTCTGTTTACAAGAACCTTGTCTACGGTACAAGTTAAATATCCCAGAATGTGAAAAATGGATAAAGAAGTTGTGGTACGTACGTACAATGGAATATCACTCAGCAATGAAATCTATGTCATCAGGCCCGTCGCGGTATAATGAGTGGATTCAGGTACGATGATTCTAAGTGAAATAAGTCACACAGAAAATGAAACATCATAAGATATCACTACTACACGGAATGTAAACTTGGCTACACATGAACTGAATTACAAAACAGAACAGGGTCTCAAATTTCGAAAACCAACTTATGCTTGCTTAAGGGGAAAGGTGAGTTGGGGTGCTGCATAAAACCAGAGATAGAAATTAGCACAGATACCTTTCCATAAGCCAAATATGTAATAGTCAAGACCTACCCCTTGCTCAGCGAAATGGACTAAACACCCCATATTCAACGCCTAGGAATACACCTGACTAGTAAGAATCTTCAAACCCATGGATTTATATGTCTCCGTAAGAGAATGAAGCGTGTGTACAGCGGCATGAATGCAGCAGAGAAAATCCGATAAATCCCATTATCAAAATGAATTACACAAACAAAACCCAAGGACAGTGAAATAGAGAGCAATTCTTAAATAATTCATTCAGAGCTTCTGATGCAACCCGGATTTACCACATCTACACCCAGAGCTGAGTGAATAAGGTTGGGCACTTCGGGCTGATAGCATTGGTGAGGTTCGATGAGCAAATGCAGACCCTTTGAAGTCATACAGCATGGTACCCATTCCATGGGTCCCAACTCTCCAAGTTTAAGGGATTCTTCCTTCAGCTAAAACATGCATGGGAAACCCACAGTATGGTGCACCGTGTGACTGGCAAACGTTTTCAAATGCATCTCAGTTTTCGTCCCCTTTTACTCGGGTTCACCATTCCAGACCCTTTACGAACACTCTCCCCACTTGAAGAGTCAGTGCCTTTAACCTCCTGTTGGGCACAGTTTGCAATTTCTGCGCAAGATGAAAAGGAATAGGGAGAACCAAAGAGAGACTAGCGGTAGGTGTCTGCACGGGCAAATTTAACGCTCATTTCCCACCAGGAAGAGGAATTAACCAAAGGCTCAGCATGCCGTGCCGGAACCAGATTAGGGCCTGAAGCAATCCAGTGGGTTTGCCGCCAGCTCACAAGATAGCGAGTTGAAGAAATGAGCTCAGGGGCACTGTAACTCACAAACCTGCAGAGTTACAAATGACAGCTATCGTCCAAAAATATATTGAAGGAAGGCTGCGAAGACGACTTGTAAGCGGGAGAGATTTGCAGGAAAACGATTTCAGGGGGTAGACGGGAATTGCATTTAAAGCATAGGAAAAGAGGCAGAACGTCGACAATGATGCTCTTGGCCAAAAAGGGCGTATGCGTTTTTTCCTGATATTCAGGAAAAAACGCATACGCCCTTTTTGGCCAACCAAGCAAGCATGTTAAAGAAATCTGCACTACAATGAAGTCTCACTGCCCCCCGGTCAAAAGGGCCATCTGAAAAAAGTGTAAAATCCAGAAAGGCAGCACAGGCCATGGAGAACAGGGAGCCTTGTTATGCTGATGGGCAGGATGTAAATTGCCAACAGCCACTCTGGAGAAGTGTATGGTGTTTCCCGGAACACCGAAAAAACAAAGCTACGGAGCCTACGGCACTTCCACTTATGGTCCTATAGCTTAGGGAAATTAAAATCAAAAACACACAGCCACCCCAAAGTGTCGGACGGCTCTGTTTACAAGAACCTCGTCTACGGTACAAGTTAAATATCCCAGAATGTGAAAAATGGATAAAGAAGTTGTGGTACGTACGTACAATGGAATATCACTCAGCAATGAAATCTATGTCATCAGGCCCGTCGCGGCATAATGAGTGGATTCAGATACGATGATTCTAAGTGAAATAAGTCACACAGAAAAGGAAACATCGTAAGATATCACTACTACACGGAATGTAAACTTGGCTACACATGAACTGAATTACAAAACAGAACAGGGTCTCAAATTTAGAAAACCAACTTATGCTTGCTTAAGGGGAAAGGTGAGTTGGGGTGCTGCATAAAACCAGAGATAGAAATTAGCACAGATACCTTTCCATAAGCCAAATATGTAATAGTCAAGACCTACCCCTTGCTCAACGAAATGGACTAAACACCCCATATTCAACGCCTAGGAATACACCTGACTAGTAAGAATCTTCAAACCCATGGATTTATATGTCTCCGTAAGAGAATGAAACGTGTGTACTGCGGCATGAATGCAGCATAGAAAATCCGATAAATCCCCTTAACAAAATGAATTACACAAACAAAACCCAAGGACAGTGAAATAGAGAGCAATTCTTAAATAATTCATTCAGGGCTTGTGATGCAACCTGGATTTACCACATCTACACCCAGAGCTGAGTGAGACATAAGGTTGGGCACTTCGGGCTGATAGCATTGGTGAGGTTCGATGAGCAAATGCAGACCCTTTGAAGTCATACAGCATGGTACCCATTCCATGGGTCCCAACTCTCCAAGTTTAATGGATTCTTCCTTCAGCTAAAACATGCATGGGAAACACACAGTATGGTGCACCGTGTGACTGGCAAACGTTTTCAAATGCATCTCAGTTTTCGTCCCCTTTTACTCGGGTTCACCATTCCAGACCCTTTACGAACACTCTCCCCACTTGGAGAGTTAGTGCCTTTAACCTCCTGTTGGGCACAGTTTGCAATTTCTGCGCAAGATGAAAAGGAATAGGGAGAACGAATGAGAGACTAGCTCTAGGTGTCTGCACGGGCAAATTTAACGCTCATTTCCCACCAGGAAGAGGAATTAACCAAAGGCTCAGCATGCCGTGCCGGAACCAGATTAGGGCCTGAAGCAATCCTGCGGATTTGCGGCCAGCTCACAAGATAGCGAGTTGAAGAAAGGAGCTCAGGGGCACTGTAACTCACAAACCTGCAGAGTTATAAATGACAGCTATCGTCCAAAAATATATTGAAGGAAGGCTGCGAAGACGACTTGTAAGCGGGACAGATTTGCAGGAAAACGATTTCAGGGGGTAGACGGTAATTGCATTTAAAGCATAGGAAAAGAGGCAGAACGTCGACAATGATGCTCTTGGCCAAAAAGGGCGTATGCGTTTTTTCCTGATATTCAGGAAAAAACGCATACGCCCTTTTTGGCCAACCAAGCAAGCATGTTAAAGAAATCTGCACTACAATGAAGTCTCACTGCCCCCCGGTCAAAAGGGCCATCTGAAAAAGGTGTAAAATCCAGAAAGGCAGCACAGGTCATGGAGAACCGGGAGCCTTGTTATGCTGATGGGCGGGATGTAAATTGCCAACAGCCACTCTGGAGAAGTGTATGGTGTTTCCCGGAACACCGAAAAAACAAAGCTATGGAGCCCACGGCACTTCCACTTAAGGTCCTATAGCTTAGGGAAATTAAAATCAAAAACACACAGCCACCCCAAAGTGTCGGACGGCTCTGTTTACAAGAACCTCGTCTACGGTACAAGTTAAATATCCCAGAATGTGAAAAATGGATAAAGAAGTTGTGGTACGTACGTACAATGGAATATCACTCAGCAATGAAATCTATGTCATCAGGCCCGTCGCGGCATAATGAGTGGATTCAGATACGATGATTCTAAGTGAAATAAGTCAAACAGAAAATGAAACATCGTAAGATATCACTACTACACGGAATGTAAACTTGGCTACACATGAACTGAATTACAAAACAGAACAGGGTCTCAAATTTAGAAAACCAACTTATGCTTGCTTAAGGGGAAAGGTGAGTTGGGGTGCTGCATAAAACCAGAGATAGAAATTAGCACAGATACCTTTCCATAAGCCAAATATGTAATAGTCAAGACCTACCCCTTGCTCAACGAAATGGACTAAACACCCCATATTCAACGCCTAGGAATACACCTGACTAGTAAGAATCTTCAAACCCATGGATTTATATGTCTCCGTAAGAGAATGAAGCGTGTGTACAGCGGCATGAATGCAGCATAGAAAATCCGATAAATCCCCTTAACAAAATGAATTACACAAACAAAACCCAAGGACAGTGAAATAGAGAGCAATTCTTAAATAATTCATTCAGGGCTTGTGATGCAACCTGGATTTACCACATCTACACCCAGAGCTGAGTGAGACATAAGGTTGGGCACTTCGGGCTGATAGCATTGGTGAGGTTCGATGAGCAAATGCAGACCCTTTGAAGTCATACAGCATGGTACCCATTCCATGGGTCCCAACTCTCCAAGTTTAAGGGATTCTTCCTTCAGCTAAAACATGCATGGGAAACCCACAGTATGGTGCACCGTGTGACTGGCAAACGTTTTCAAATGCATCTCAGTTTTCGTCCCCTTTTACTCGGGTTCACCATTCCAGACCCTTTACGAACACTCTCCCCACTTGGAGAGTCAGTGCCTTTAACCTCCTGTTGGGCACAGTTTGCAATTTCTGCGCAAGATGAAAAGGAATAGGGAGAACCAATGAGAGACTAGCTGTAGGTGTCTGCACGGGCAAATTTAACGCTCATTTCCCACCAGGAAGAGGAATTAACCAAAGGCTCAGCATGCCGTGCCGGAACCAGATTAGGGCCTGAAGCAATCCTGCAGATTTGCGGCCAGCTCACAAGATAGCGAGTTGAAGAAAGGAGCTCAGGGGCACTGTAACTCACAAACCTGCAGAGTTATAAATGACAGCTATCGTCCAAAAATATATTGAAGGAAGGCTGCGAAGACGACTTGTAAGCGGGACAGATTTGCAGGAAAACGATTTCAGGGGGTAGACGGTAATTGCATTTAAAGCATAGGAAAAGAGGCAGAACGTCGACAATGATGCTCTTGGCCAAAAAGGGCGTATGCGTTTTTTCCTGATATTCAGGAAAAAACGCATACACCCTTTTTGGCCAACCAAGCAAGCATGTTAAAGAAATCTGCACTACAATGAAGTCTCACTGCCCCCCGGTCAAAAGGGCCATCTGAAAAAGGTGTAAAATCCAGAAAGGCAGCACAGGTCATGGAGAACCGGGAGCCTTGTTATGCTGATGGGCGGGATGTAAATTGCCAACAGCCACTCTGGAGAAGTGTATGGTGTTTCCCGGAACACCGAAAAAACAAAGCTATGGAGCCCACGGCACTTCCACTTAAGGTCCTATAGCTTAGGGAAATTAAAATCAAAAACACACAGCCACCCCAAAGTGTCGGACGGCTCTGTTTACAAGAACCTCGTCTACGGTACAAGTTAAATATCCCAGAATGTGAAAAATGGATAAAGAAGTTGTGGTACGTACGTACAATGGAATATCACTCAGCAATGAAATCTATGTCATCAGGCCCGTCGCGGCATAATGAGTGGATTCAGGTACGATGATTCTAAGTGAAATAAGTCACACAGAAAATGAAACATCATAAGATATCACTACTACACGGAATGTAAACTTGGCTACACATGAACTGAATTACAAAACAGAATAAGGTCTCAAATTTAGAAAACTCAACTTATGCTTGCTTATGGGGAAAGGTGAGTTGGGGTGCTGCATAAAACCAGAGATAGAAATTAGCACAGATACCTTTCCATAAGCCAAATATGTAATAGTCAAGACCTACCCCTTGCTCAACGAAATGGACTAAACACCCCATATTCAACGCCTAGGAATACACCTGACTAGTAAGAATCTTCAAACCCATGGATTTATATGTCTCTGTAAGAGAATGAAGCGTGTGTACAGCGGCATCAATGCAGCAGAGAAAATCCGATAAATCCCATTATCAAAATGAATTACACAAACAAAACCCAAGGACAGTGAAATAGAGAGCAATTCTTAAATAATTCATTCAGGGCTTGTGATGCAACCTGGATTTACCACATCTACACCCAGAGCTGAGTGAGACATAAGGTTGGGCACTTCGGGCTGATAGCATTGGTGAGGTTCGATGAGCAAATGCAGACCCTTTGAAGTCATACAGCATGGTACCCATTCCATGGGTCCCAACTCTCCAAGTTTAAGGGATTCTTCCTTCAGCTAAAACATGCATGGGAAACCCACAGTATGGTGCACCGTGTGACTGGCAAACGTTTTCAAATGCATCTCAGTTTTCGTCCCCTTTTACTCGGGTTCACCATTCCAGACCCTTTACGAACACTCTCCCCACTTGGAGAGTCAGTGCCTTTAACCTCCTGTTGGGCACAGTTTGCAATTTCTGCGCAAGATGAAAAGGAATAGGGAGAACCAATGAGAGACTAGCTGTAGGTGTCTGCACGGGCAAATTTAACGCTCATTTCCCACCAGGAAGAGGAATTAACCAAAGGCTCAGCATGCCGTGCCGGAACCAGATTAGGGCCTGAAGCAATCCTGCGTATTTGCGGCCAGCTCACAAGATAGCGAGTTGAAGAAAGGAGCTCAGGGGCACTGTAACTCACAAACCTGCAGTGTTATAAATGATGGCTGTCGTCCAAAAATATATTGAAGGAAGGCTGCAAAGACGACTTGTAAGCGGGACAGATTTGCAGGAAAACGATTTCAGGGGGTAGACGGGAATTGCATTTAAAGCATAGGAAAAGAGGCAGAACGTCGACAATGATGCTCTTGGCCAAAAAGGGCGTATGCGTGTTTTCCTGATATTCAGGAAAAAACGCATACGCCCTTTTTGGCCAACCAAGCAAGCATGTTAAAGAAATCTGCACTACAATGAAGTCTCACTGCCCCCCGGTCAAAAGGGCCATCTGAAAAAAGTGTAAAATCCAGAAAGGCAGCACAGGCCATGGAGAACCGGGAGCCTTGTTATGCTGATGGGCGGGATGTAAATTGCCAACAGCCACTCTGGAGAAGTGTATGGTGTTTCCCGGAACACCGAAAAAACAAAGCTACGGAGCCTACGGCACTTCCACTTAAGGTCCTATAGCTTAGGGAAATTAAAATCAAAAACACACAGCCACCCCAAAGTGTCGGACGGCTCTGTTTACAAGAACCTCGTCTACGGTACAAGTTAAATATCCCAGAATGTGAAAAATGGATAAAGAAGTTGTGGTACGTACGTACAATGGAATATCACTCAGCAATGAAATCTATGTCATCAGGCCCGTCGCGGCATAATGAGTGGATTCAGGTACGATGATTCTAAGTGAAATAAGTCACACAGAAAATGAAACATCATAAGATATCACTACTACACGGAATGTAAACTTGGCTACACATGAACTGAATTACAAAACAGAACAAGGTCTCAAATTTAGAAAACTCAACTTATGCTTGCTTATGGGGAAAGGTGAGTTGGGGTGCTGCATAAAACCAGAGATAGAAATTAGCACAGATACCTTTCCATAAGCCAAATATGTAATAGTCAAGACCTACCCCTTGCTCAACGAAATGGACTAAACACCCCATATTCAACGCCTAGGAATACACCTGACTAGTAAGAATCTTCAAACCCATGGATTTATATGTCTCTGTAAGAGAATGAAGCGTGTGTACAGCGGCATGAATGCAGCAGAGAAAATCCGATAAATCCCATTATCAAAATGAATTACACAAACAAAACCCAAGGACAGTGAAATAGAGAGCAATTCTTAAATAATTCATTCAGGGCTTGTGATGCAACCTGGATTTACCACATCTACACCCAGAGCTGAGTGAGACATAAGGTTGGGCACTTCGGGCTGATAGCATTGGTGAGGTTCGATGAGCAAATGCAGACCCTTTGAAGTCATACAGCATGGTACCCATTCCATGGGTCCCAACTCTCCAAGTTTAAGGGATTCTTCCTTCAGCTAAAACATGCATGGGAAACCCACAGTATGGTGCACCGTGTGACTGGCAAACGTTTTCAAATGCATCTCAGTTTTCGTCCCCTTTTACTCGGGTTCACCATTACAGACCCTTTACGAACACTCTCCCCACTTGGAGAGTCAGTGCCTTTAACCTCCTGTTGGGCACAGTTTGCAATTTCTGCGCAAGATGAAAAGGAATAGGGAGAACCAATGAGAGACTAGCTGTAGGTTTCTTCACGGGCAAATTTAACGCTCATTTCCCACCAGGAAGAGGAATTAACCAAAGGCTCAGCATGCCGTGCCAGAACCAGATTAGGGCCTGAAGCAATCCTGCGTATTTGCGGGCAGCTCACAAGATAGCGAGTTGAACAATGGAGCTCAGGGGCACTGTAACTCACAAACCTGCAGAGTTATAAATGAGAGCTATCGTCCAAAAATATATTGAAGGAAGGCTGCGAAGACGACTTGTAAGCGGGACAGATTTGCAGGAAAACGATTTCAGGGGGTAGTCGGGAATTGCATTTAAAGCATAGGAAAAGAGGCAGAACGTCGACAATGATGCTCTTGGCCAAAAAGGGCGTATGCGTTTTTTCCTGATATTCAGGAAAAAACGCATACGCCCTTTTTGGCCAACCAAGCAAGCATGTTAAAGAAATCTGCACTACAATGAAGTCTCACTGCCCCCCGGTCAAAAGGGCCATCTGAAAAAAGTGTAAAATCCAGAAAGGCAGCACAGGCCATGGAGAACAGGGAGCCTTGTTATGCTGATGGGCGGGATGTAAATTGGCAACAGCCACTCTGGAGAAGTGTATGGTGTTTCCCGGAATACCGAAAAAACAAAGCTACGGAGCCTACGGCACTTCTATTTATGGTCCTATAGCTTAGGGTAATTAAAATCAAAAACACACAGCCACCCCAAAGTGTCGGACGGCTCTGTTTACAAGAACCTCGTCTACCGTACAAGTTAAATATCCCAGAATGTGAAAAATGGATAAAGAAGTTGTGGTACGTACGTACAATGGAATATCACTCAGCAATGAAATCTATGTCATCAGGCCCGTCGCGGCATAATGAGTGTATTCAGGTACGATGATTCTAAGTGAAATAAGTCACACAGAAAATGAAACATCATAAGATATCACTACTACACGGAATGTAAACTTGGCTACACATGAACTGAATTACAAAACAGAACAGGGTCTCAAATTTAGAAAACCAACTTATGCTTGCTTAAGGGGAAAGGTGAGTTGGGGTGCTGCATAAAACCAGAGATAGAAATTAGCACAGATACCTTTCCATAAGCCAAATATGTAATAGTCAAGACCTACCCCTTGCTCAACGAAATGGACTAAACACCCCATATTCAACGCCTAGGAATACACCTGACTAGTAAGAATCTTCAAACCCATGGATTTATATGTCTCCGTAAGAGAATGAAGCGTGTGTACAGCGGCATGAATGCAGCAGAGAAAGTCCGATAAATCCCATTACCAAATGAATTACACAAACAAAACCCAAGGACAGTGAAATAGAGAGCAATTCTTAAATAATTCATTCAGGGCTTGTGATGCAACCTGGATTTACCACATCTACACCCAGAGCTGAGTGAGACATAAGGTTGGGCACTTTGGGCTGATAGCATTGGTGAGGTTCGATGAGCAAATGCAGACCCTTTGAAGTCATACAGCATGGTACCCATTCTATGGGTCCCAACTCTCCAAGTTTAAGGGATTCTTCCTTCAGCTAAAACATGCATGGGAAACCCACAGTATGGTGTACCGTGTGACTGGCAAACGTTTTCAAATGCATCTCAGTTTTCGTCCCCTTTTACTCGGGTACACCATTCCAGACCCTTTACGAACACTCTCCCCACTTGGAGAGTCAGTGCCTTTAACCTCCTGTCGGGCACAGTTTGCAATTTCTGCGCAAGATGAAAAGGAATAGGGAGAACCAATGAGAGACTAGCTGTAGGTGTCTGCACGGGCAAATTTAACGCTCATTTCCCACCAGGAAGAGGAATTAACCAAAGGCTCAGCATGCCGTGCCGGAACCAGATTAGGGCCTGAAGCAATCCTGCGGATTTGCGGCCAGCTCACAAGATAGCGAGTTGAAGAAAGGAGCTCAGGGGCACTGTAACTCACAAACCTGCAGAGTTATAAATGACAGCTATCGTCCAAAAATATATTGAAGGAAGGCTGCGAAGACGACTTGTAAGCGGGACAGATTTGCAGGAAAACGATTTCAGGGGGTAGACGGGAATTGCATTTAAAGCATAGGAAAAGAGGCAGAACGTCGACAATGATGCTCTTGGCCAAAAAGGGCGTATGCGTTTTTTCCTGATATTCAGGAAAAAACGCATACGCCCTTTTTGGCCAACCAAGCAAGCATGTTAAAGAAATCTGCACTACAATGAAGTCTCACTGCCCCCCGGTCAAAAGGGCCATCTGAAAAAGGTGTAAAATCCAGAAAGGCAGCACAGGCCATGGAGAACCGGGAGCCTTGTTATGCTGATGGGCGGGATTTAAATTGCCAACAGCCACTCTGGAGAAGTGTATGGTGTTTCCCGGAACACCGAAAAAACAAAGCTATGGAGCCCACGGCACTTCCACTTAAGGTCCTATAGCTTAGGGAAATTAAAATCAAAAACACACAGCCACCCCAAAGTGTCGGACGGCTCTGTTTACAAGAACCTCGTCTACGGTACAAGGTAAATATCCCAGAATGTGAAAAATGGATAAAGAAGTTGTGGTACGTACGTACAATGGAATATCACTCAGCAATGAAATCTATGTCATCAGGCCCGTCGCGACATAATGAGTGGATTCAGATACGATGATTCTAAGTGAAATAAGTCACACAGAAAATGAAACATCGTAAGATATCACTACTACACGGAATGTAAACTTGGCTACACATGAACTGAATTACAAAACAGAACAGGGTCTCAAATTTAGAAAACCAACTTATGCTTGCTTAAGGGGAAAGGTGAGTTGGGGTGCTGCATAAAACCAGAGATAGAAATTAGCACAGATACCTTTCCATAAGCCAAATATGTAATAGTCAAGACCTACCCCTTGCTCAACGAAATGGACTAAACACCCCATATTCAACGCCTAGGAATACACCTGACTAGTAAGAATCTTCAAACCCATGGATTTATATGTCTCCGTAAGAGAATGAAGCGTGTGTACAGCGGCATGAATGCAGCAGAGAAAATCCGATAAATCCCATTACCAAATGAATTACACAAACAAAACCCAAGGACAGTGAAATAGAGAGCAATTCTTAAATAATTCATTCAGGGCTTGTGATGCAACCTGGATTTACCACATCTACACCCAGAGCTGAGTGAGACATAAGGTTGGGCACTTTGGGCTGATAGCATTGGTGAGGTTCGATGAGCAAATGCAGACCCTTTGAAGTCATACAGCATGGTACCCATTCTATGGGTCCCAACTCTCCAAGTTTAAGGGATTCTTCCTTCAGCTAAAACATGCATGGGAAACCCACAGTATGGTGTACCGTTTGACTAGCAAACGTTTTCAAATGCATCTGAGTTTTCGTCCCCTTTTACTCGGGTACACCATTCCAGACCCTTTACGAACACTCTCCCCACTTGGAGAGTCAGTGCCTTTAACCTCCTGTTGGGCACAGTTTGCAATTTCTGCGCAAGATGAAAAGGAATAGGGAGAACCAATGAGAGACTAGCTGTAGGTGTCTGCACGGGCAAATTTAACGCTCATTTCCCACCAGGAAGAGGAATTAACCAAAGGCTCAGCATGCCGTGCCGGAACCAGATTAGGGCCTGAAGCAATCCTGCGGATTTGCGGCCAGCTCACAAGATAGCGAGTTGAAGAAAGGAGCTCAGGGGCACTGTAACTCACAAACCTGCAGAGTTATAAATGATGGCTATCGTCCAAAAATATATTGAAGGAAGGCTGCAAAGACGACTTGTAAGCGGGACAGATTTGCAGGAAAACGATTTCAGGGGGTAGACGGGAATTGCATTTAAAGCATAGGAAAAGAGGCAGAACGTCGACAATGATGCTCTTGGCCAAAAAGGGCGTATGCGTTTTTTCCTGATATTCAGGAAAAAACGCATACGCCCTTTTTGGCCAACCAAGCAAGCATGTTAAAGAAATCTGCACTACAATGAAGTCTCACTGCCCCCCGGTCAAAAGGGCCATCTGAAAAAAGTGTAAAATCCAGAAAGGCAGCACAGGCCATGGAGAACCGGGAGCCTTGTTATGCTGATGGGCGGGATGTAAATTGCCAACAGCCACTCTGGAGAAGTGTATGGTGTTTCCCGGAACACCGAAAAAACAAAGCTACGGAACCTACGGCACTTCCACTTAAGGTCCTATAGCTTAGGGAAATTAAAATCAAAAACACACAGCCACCCCAAAGTGTCGGACGGCTCTGTTTACAAGAACCTCGTCTACGGTACAAGTTAAATATCCCAGAATGTGAAAAATGGATAAAGAAGTTGTGGTACGTACGTACAATGGAATATCACTCAGCAATGAAATCTATGTCATCAGGCCCGTCGCGGCATAATGAGTGGATTCAGGTACGATGATTCTAAGTGAAATAAGTCACACAGAAAATGAAACATCATAAGATATCACTACTACACGGAATGTAAACTTGGCTACACATGAACTGAATTACAAAACAGAACAAGGCCTCAAATTTAGAAAACTCAACTTATGCTTGCTTATGGGGAAAGGTGAGTTGGGGTGCTGCATAAAACCAGAGATAGAAATTAGCACAGATACCTTTCCATAAGCCAAATATGTAATAGTCAAGACCTACCCCTTGCTCAACGAAATGGACTAAACACCCCATATTCAACACCTAGGAATACACCTGACTAGTAAGGATCTTCAAACCCATGGATTTATATGTCTCTGTAAGAGAATGAAGCGTGTGTACAGCGGCATGAATGCAGCAGAGAAAATCCGATAAATCCCATTATCAAAATGAATTACACAAACAAAACCCAAGGACAGTGAAATAGAGAGCAATTCTTAAATAATTCATTCAGGGCTTGTGATGCAACCCGGATTTACCACATCTACACCCAGAGCTGAATGAGACATAAGGTTGGGCACTTCGGGCTGATAACATTGGTGAGGTTCGATGAGCAAATGCAGACCCTTTGAAGTCATACAGCATGGTACCCATTCCATGGGTCCCAACTCTCCAAGTTTAAGGGATTCTTCCTTCAGCTAAAACATGCATGGGACACCCACAGTATGGTGCACCGTGTGACTGGCAAACGTTTTCAAATGCATCTCAGTTTTCGTCCCCTTTTACTCGGGTTCACCATTCCAGACCCTTTACGAACACTCTCCCCACTTGGAGAGTCAGTGCCTTTAACCTCCTGTTGGGCACAGTTTGCAATTTCTGCGCAAGATGAAAAGGAATAGGGAGAACGAATGAGAGACTAGCTGTAGGTTTCTTCACGGGCAAATTTAACGCTCATTTCCCACCAGGAAGAGGAATTAACCAAAGGCTCAGCATGCCGTGCCGGAAACAGATTAGGGCCTGAAGCAATCCTGTGGGTTTGCGGCCAGCTCACAACATAGCGAGTTGAAGAAAGGAGCTCAGGGGCACTGTAACTCACAAACCTGCAGAGTTATATATGACAGCTATCGTCCAAAAATATATTGAAGGAAGGCTGCGAAGACGACTTGTAAGCGGGACAGATTTGCAGGAAAACGATTTCAGGGGGTAGACGGGAATTGCATTTAAAGCATAGGAAAAGAGGCAGAACGTCGACAATGATGCTCTTGGCCAAAAAGGGCGTATGCGTTTTTTCCTGAATATATTCAGGAAAAAACGCATACGCCCTTTTTGGCCAACCAAGCAAGCATGTTAAAGAAATCTGCACTACAAAGATGTCTCACTGCCCCCCGGTCAAAAGGGCCATCTGAAAAAAGTGTAAAATCCAGAAAGGCAGCACAGGCCATGGAGAACAGGGAGCCTTGTTATGCTGATGGGCGGGATGTAAATTGCCAACAGCCACTCTGGAGAAGTGTATGGTGTTTCCCGGAACACCGAAAAAACAAAGCTACGGAGCCTACGGCACTTCCACTTATGGTCCTATAGCTTAGGGAAATTAAAATGAAAAACACACAGCCACCCCAAAGTTTCAGACGGCTCTGTTTACAAGAACCTGGTCTACGGTACAAGTTAAATATCCCAGAAAGCGAAAAATGGATAAAGAAGTTGTGGTACGTACGTACAATGGAATATCACTCAGCAATGAAATCTATGTCATCAGGCCCGTCGCGGCATAATGAGTGGATTCAGGTACGATGATTCTAAGTGAAATAAGTCACACAGAAAATGAAACATCGTAAGATATCACTAATACACGGAATGTAAACTTGGCTACACATGAACTGAATTACAAAACAGAACAGGGTCTCAAATTTAGAAAACCAACTTATGCTTGCTTAAGGGGAAAGGTGAGTTGGGGTGCTGCATAAAACCAGAGATAGAAATTAGCACAGATACCTTTCCATAAGCCAAATATGTAATAGTCAAGCCCTACACCTTGCTCAACGAAATGGACTAAACACCCCATATTCAACGCCTAGGAATACACCTGACTAGTAAGAATCTTCAAACCCATGGATTTATATGTCTCCGTAAGAGAATGAAGCGTGTGTACAGCGGCATGAATGCAGCAGAGAAAATCCGATAAATCCCATTATCAAAATGAATTACACAAACAAAACCCAAGGACAGTGAAATAGAGAGCAATTCTTAAATAATTCATTCAGGGCTTCTGATGCAACCTGGATTTACCACATCTACACCCAGAGCTGAGTGAGACATAAGGTTGGGCACTTCGGGCTGATAGCATTGGTGAGGTTCGATGAGCAAATGCAGACCCTTTGAAGTCATACAGCATGGTACCCATTCCATGGGTCCCAACTCTCCAAGTTTAAGGGATTCTTCCTTCAGCTAAAACATGCATGGGAAACCCACAGTATGGTGCACCGTGTGTCTGGCAAACGTTTTCAAATGCATCTCAGTTTTCGTCCCCTTTCACTCGGGTTCACCATTCCAGACCCTTTACGAACACTCTCCCCACTTGGAGAGTCAGTGCCTTTAACCTCCTGTTGGGCACAGTTTGCAATTTCTGCGCAAGATGAAAAGGAATAGGGAGAACGAATGAGAGACTAGCTCTAGGTGTCTGCACGGGCAAATTTAACGCTCATTTCCACCAGGAAGAGGAATTAACCAAAGGCTCAGCATGCCGTGCCGGAACCAGATTAGGGCCTGATGCAATCCTGTGGGTTTGCCGCCAGCTCACAAGATAGCGAGTTGAAGAAAGGAGCTCAGGGGCACTGTAACTCACAAACCTGCAGAGTTATAAATGACAGCTATCGTCCAAAAATATATTGAAGGAAGGCTGCGAAGACGACTTGTAAGCGGGACAGATTTGCAGGAAAACGATTACAGGGGGTAGACGGGAATTGCATTTAAAGCATAGGAAAAGAGGCAGAACGTCGACAATGATGCTCTTGGCCAAAAAGGGCGTATGCGTTTTTTCCTGAATATATTCAGGAAAAAACGCATACGCCCTTTTTGGCCAACCAAGCAAGCATGTTAAAGAAATCTGCACTACAAAGATGTCTCACTGCCCCCCGGTCAAAAGGGCCATCTGAAAAAAGTGTAAAATCCAGAAAGGCAGCACAGGCCATGGAGAACAGGGAGCCTTGTTATGCTGATGGGCGGGATGTAAATTGCCAACAGCCACTCTGGAGAAGTGTATGGTGTTTCCCGGAACACCGAAAAAACAAAGCTACGGAGCCTACGGCACTTCCACTTATGGTCCTATAGCTTAGGGAAATTAAAATCAAAAACACACAGCCACCCCAAAGTGTCGGACGGCTCTGTTTACAAGAACCTCGTCTACGGTACAAGTTAAATATCCCAGAATGTGAAAAATGGATAAAGAAGTTGTGGTACGTACGTACAATGGAATATCACTCAGCAATGAAATCTATGTCATCAGGCCCGTCGCGGCATAATGAGTGGATTCAGGTACGATGATTCTAAGTGAAATAAGTCACACAGAAAATGAAACATCATAAGATATCACTACTACACGGAATGTAAACTTGGCTACACATGAACTGAATTACAAAACAGAACAGGGTCTCAAATTTAGAAAACCAACTTATGCTTGCTTAAGGGGAAAGGTGAGTTGGGGTGCTGCATAAAACCAGAGATAGAAATTAGCACATATACCTTTCCATAAGCCAAATATGTAATAGTCAAGACCTACCCCTTGCTCAACGAAATGGACTAAACACCCCATATTCAACGCCTAGGAATACACCTGACTAGTAAGAATCTTCAAACCCATGGATTTATATGTCTCCGTAAGAGAATGAAGCGTGTGTACAGCGGCATGAATGCAGCAGAGAAAATCCGATAAATCCCATTACCAAATGAATTACACAAACAAAACCCAAGGACAGTGAAATAGAGAGCAATTCTTATATAATTCATTCAGGGCTTGTGATGCAACCTGGATTTACCACATCTACACCCAGAGCTGAGTGAGACATAAGGTTGGGCACTTCGTGCTGATAGAATTGGTGAGGTTCGATGAGCAAATGCAGACCCTTTGAAGTCATACAGCATGGTACCCTTTCCATGGGTCCCAATTCTCCAAGTTTAAGGGATTATTCCTTCAGCTAAAACATGCATGGGAAACCCACAGTATGGTGCACCGTGTGACTGGCAAACGTTTTCAAATGCATCTCAGTTTTCGTCCCCTTTTACTCGGGTTCACCATTCCAGACCCTTTACGAACACTCTCCCCACTTGGAGAGTCAGTGCCTTTAACCTCCTGTTGGGCACAGTTTGCAATTTCTGCGCAAGATGAAAAGGAATAGGGAGAACCAATGAGAGACTAGCTCTAGGTGTCTGCACGGGCAAATTTAACGCTCATTTCCCACCAGGAAGAAGAATTAACCAAAGGCTCAGCATGCCGTGCCGGAAACAGATTAGGGCCTGAGGCAATACTGTGGGTTTGCGGCCAGCTCACAAGATAGCGAGTTGAAGAAATGAGCTCAGGGGCACTGTAACTCACAAACCTGCAGAGTTATAAATGACAGCTATCGTCCAAAAATATATTGAAGGAAGGCTGCGAAGACGACTTGTAAGTGGGGCCGAATTGCAGGAAAACGATTTCAGGGGGTAGACGGGAATTGCTTTTAAAGCATAGGAAAAGAGGCAGAACGTCGACAATGATGCTCTTGGCCAAAAAGGGCGTATGCGTTTTTTCCTGAATATATTCAGGAAAAAATGCATACGCCCTTTTTGGCCACCCAAGCAAGCATGTTAAAGAAACCTGCACTACAATGAAGTCTCACTGCCCCCCGGTCAAAAGGGCCATCTGAAAAAAGTGTAAAATCCAGAAAGGCAGCACAGGCCATGGAGAACAGGGAGCCTTGTTATGCTGATGGGCGGGATGTAAATTGCCAACAGCCACTCTGGAGACGTGTATGGTGTTTCCCGGAACACCGAAAAAACAAAGCTACGGAGCCTACGGCACTTCCACTTATGGTCCTATAGCTTAGGGAAATTAAAATCAAAAACACACAGCCACCCCAAAGTGTCGGACGGCTCTGTTTACAAGAACCTCGTCTACGGTACAAGTTAAATATCCCAGAATGTGAAAAATGGATAAAGAAGTTGTGGTACGTACGTACAATGGAATATCACTCAGCAATGAAATCTATGTCATCAGGCCCGTCGCGGCATAATGAGTGGATTCAGGTACGATGATTCTAAGTGAAATAAGTCACACAGAAAATGAAACATCATAAGATATCACTACTACACGGAATGTAAACTTGGCTACACATGAACTGAATTACAAAACAGAACAGGGTCTCAAATTTAGAAAACCAACTTATGCTTGCTTAAGGGGAAAGGTGAGTTGGGGTGCTGCATAAAACCAGAGATAGAAATTAGCACAGATACCTTTCCATAAGCCAAATATGTAATAGTCAAGACCTACCCCTTGCTCAACGAAATGGACTAAACACCCCATATTCAACGCCTAGGAATACACCTGACTAGTAAGAATCTTCAAACCCATGGATTTATATGTCTCCGTAAGAGAATGAAGCGTGTGTACAGCGGCATGAATGCAGCAGAGAAAATCCGATAAATCCCATTATCAAAATGAATTACACAAACAAAACCCAAGGACAGTGAAATAGAGAGCAATTCTTAAATAATTCATTCAGGGCTTGTGATGCAACCCGGATTTACCACATCTACACCCAGAGCTGAGTGAGACATAAGGTTGGGCACTTCGGGCTGATAGCATTGGTGAGGTTCGATGAGCAAATGCAGACCCTTTGAAGTCATACAGCATGGTACCCATTCCATGGGTCCCAACTCTCCAAGTTTAAGGGATTCTTCCTTCAGCTAAAACATGCATGGGAAACCCACAGTATGGTGCACCGTGTGACTGGCAAACGTTTTCAAATGCATCTCAGTTTTCGTCCCCTTTTACTCGGGTTCACCATTCCAGACCCTTTACGAACACTCTCCCCACTTGAAGAGTCAGTGCCTTTAACCTCCTGTTGGGCACAGTTTGCAATTTCTGCGCAAGATGAAAAGGAATAGGGAGAACGAATGAGAGACTAGCTCTAGGTGTCTGCACGGGCAAATTTAACGCTCATTTCCCACCAGGAAGAGGAATTAACCAAAGGCTCAGCATGCCGTGCCGGAACCAGATTAGGGCCTGAAGCAATCCTGTGGGTTTGCCGCCAGCTCACAAGATAGCGAGTTGAAGAAAGGAGCTCAGGGGCACTGTAACTCACAAACCTGCAGAGTTATAAATGACAGCTATCGTCCAAAAATATATTGAAGGAAGGCTGCGAAGACGACTTGTAAGCGGGACAGATTTGCAGGAAAACGATTTCAGGGGGTAGACGGGAATTGCATTTAAAGCATAGGAAAAGAGGCAGAACGTCGACAATGATGCTCTTGGCCAAAAAGGGCGTATGCGTTTTTTCCTGAATATATTCAGGAAAAAACGCATACGCCCTTTTTGGCCAACCAAGCAAGCATGTTAAAGAAATCTGCACTACAATGAAGTCTCACGGCCCCCCAGTCAAAAGGGCCATCTGAAAAAAGTGTAAAATCCAGAAAGGCAGCACAGGCCATGGAGAACAGGGAGCCTTGTTATGCTGATGGGCGGGATGTAAATTGCCAACAGCCACTCTGGAGAAGTGTACGGCGTTTCCCGGAACACCGAAAAAACAAAGCTACGGAGCCTACGGCACTTCCACTTATGGTCCTATAGTTTGGGAAATTAAAATCAAAAACACACAGCCACCCCAAAGTGTCGGACGGCTCTGTTTACAAGAACCTCATCTACGGTACAAGTTAAATATCCCAGAATGTGAAAAATGGATAAAGAAGTTGTGGTATGTACGTACAATGGAATATCACTCAGCAATGAAATCTATGTCATCAGGCCCGTCGCGGCATAATGAGTGGATTCAGGTACGATGATTCTAAGTGAAATAAGTCACACAGAAAATGAAACATCATAAGATATCACTACTACACGGAATGTAAACTTGGCTACACATGAACTGAATTACAAAACAGAACAGGGTCTCAAATTTAGAAAACCAACTTATGCTTGGTTAAGGGGAAAGGTGAGTTGGGGTGCTGCATAAAACCAGAGATAGAAATTAGCACAGATACCTTTCCATAAGCCAAATATGTAATAGTCAAGACCTACCCCTTGCTCAACGAAATGGACTAAACACCCCATATTCAACGCCTAGGAATACACCTGACTAGTAAGAATCTTCAAACCCATGGATTTATATGTCTCCGTAAGAGAATGAAGCGTGTGTACAGCGGCATGAATGCAGCAGAGAAAATCCGATAAATCCCATTACCAAATGAATTACACAAACAAAACCCAAGGACAGTGAAATAGAGAGCAATTCTTATATAATTCATTCAGGGCTTGTGATGCAACCTGGATTTACCACATCTACACCCAGAGCTGAGTGAGACATAAGGTTGGGCACTTCGTGCTGATAGAATTGGTGAGGTTCGATGAGCAAATGCAGACCCTTTGAAGTCATACAGCATGGTACCCTTTCCATGGGTCCCAACTCTCCAAGTTTAAGGGATTATTCCTTCAGCTAAAACATGCATGGGAAACCCACAGTATGGTGCACCGTGTGACTGGCAAACGTTTTCAAATGCATCTCAGTTTTCGTCCCCTTTTACTCGGGTTCACCATTCCAGACCCTTTACGAACACTCTCCCCACTTGGAGAGTCAGTGCCTTTAACCTCCTGTTGGGCACAGTTTGCAATTTCTGCGCAAGATGAAAAGGAATAGGGAGAACCAATGAGAGACTAGCTCTAGGTGTCTGCACGGGCAAATTTAACGCTCATTTCCCACCAGGAAGAAGAATTAACCAAAGGCTCAGAATGCCGTGCCGGAAACAGATTAGGGCCTGAGGCAATACTGTGGGTTTGCGGCCAGCTCACAAGATAGCGAGTTGAAGAAATGAGCTCAGGGGCATTGTAACTCACAAACCTGCAGAGTTATAAATGACAGCTATCGTCCAAAAATATATTGAAGGAAGGCTGCGAAGACGACTTGTAAGTGGGGCCGAATTGCAGGAAAACGATTTCAGGGGGTAGACGGGAATTGCTTTTAAAGCATAGGAAAAGAGGCAGAACGTCGACAATGATGCTCTTGGCCAAAAAGGGCGTATGCGTTTTTTCCTGAATATATTCAGGAAAAAATGCATACGCCCTTTTTGGCCACCCAAGCAAGCATGTTAAAGAAACCTGCACTACAATGAAGTCTCACTGCCCCCCGGTCAAAAGGGCCATCTGAAAAAAGTGTAAAATCCAGAAAGGCAGCACAGGCCATGGAGAACAGGGAGCCTTGTTATGCTGATGCGCGGGATGTAAATTGCCAACAGCCACTCTGGAGACGTGTATGGTGTTTCCCGGAACACCGAAAAAACAAAGCTACGGAGCCTACGGCACTTCCACTTATGGTCCTATAGCTTAGGGAAATTAAAATCAAAAACACACAGCCACCCCAAAGTGTCGGACGGCTCTGTTTACAAGAACCTCGTCTACGGTACAAGTTAAATATCCCAGAATGTGAAAAATGGATAAAGAAGTTGTGGTACGTACGTACAATGGAATATCACTCAGCAATGAAATCTATGTCATCAGGCCCGTCGCGGCATAATGAGTGGATTCAGGTACGATGATTCTAAGTGAAATAAGTCACACAGAAAATGAAACATCATAAGATATCACTACTACACGGAATGTAAACTTGGCTACACATGAACTGAATTACAAAACAGAACAGGGTCTCAAATTTAGAAAACCAACTTATGCTTGCTTAAGGGGAAAGGTGAGTTGGGGTGCTGCATAAAACCAGAGATAGAAATTAGCACATATACCTTTCCATAAGCCAAATATGTAATAGTCAAGACCTACCCCTTGCTCAACGAAATGGACTAAACACCCCATATTCAACGCCTAGGAATACACCTGACTAGTAAGAATCTTCAAACCCATGGATTTATATGTCTCCGTAAGAGAATGAAGCGTGTGTACAGCGGCATGAATGCAGCAGAGAAAATCCGATAAATCCCATTACCAAATGAATTACACAAACAAAACCCAAGGACAGTGAAATAGAGAGCAATTCTTATATAATTCATTCAGGGCTTGTGATGCAACCTGGATTTACCACATCTACACCCAGAGCTGAGTGAGACATAAGGTTGGGCACTTCGTGCTGATAGAATTGGTGAGGTTCGATGAGCAAATGCAGACCCTTTGAAGTCATACAGCATGGTACCCTTTCCATGGGTCCCAATTCTCCAAGTTTAAGGGATTATTCCTTCAGCTAAAACATGCATGGGAAACCCACAGTATGGTGCACCGTGTGACTGGCAAACGTTTTCAAATGCATCTCAGTTTTCGTCCCCTTTTACTCGGGTTCACCATTCCAGACCCTTTACGAACACTCTCCCCACTTGGAGAGTCAGTGCCTTTAACCTCCTGTTGGGCACAGTTTGCAATTTCTGCGCAAGATGAAAAGGAATAGGGAGAACCAATGAGAGACTAGCTCTAGGTGTCTGCACGGGCAAATTTAACGCTCATTTCCCACCAGGAAGAAGAATTAACCAAAGGCTCAGCATGCCGTGCCGGAAACAGATTAGGGCCTGAGGCAATACTGTGGGTTTGCGGCCAGCTCACAAGATAGCGAGTTGAAGAAATGAGCTCAGGGGCACTGTAACTCACAAACCTGCAGAGTTATAAATGACAGCTATCGTCCAAAAATATATTGAAGGAAGGCTGCGAAGACGACTTGTAAGTGGGGCCGAATTGCAGGAAAACGATTTCAGGGGGTAGACGGGAATTGCTTTTAAAGCATAGGAAAAGAGGCAGAACGTCGACAATGATGCTCTTGGCCAAAAAGGGCGTATGCGTTTTTTCCTGAATATATTCAGGAAAAAATGCATACGCCCTTTTTGGCCACCCAAGCAAGCATGTTAAAGAAACCTGCACTACAATGAAGTCTCACTGCCCCCCGGTCAAAAGGGCCATCTGAAAAAAGTGTAAAATCCAGAAAGGCAGCACAGGCCATGGAGAACAGGGAGCCTTGTTATGCTGATGGGCGGGATGTAAATTGCCAACAGCCACTCTGGAGACGTGTATGGTGTTTCCCGGAACACCGAAAAAACAAAGCTACGGAGCCTACGGCACTTCCACTTATGGTCCTATAGCTTAGGGAAATTAAAATCAAAAACACACAGCCACCCCAAAGTGTCGGACGGCTCTGTTTACAAGAACCTCGTCTACGGTACAAGTTAAATATCCCAGAATGTGAAAAATGGATAAAGAAGTTGTGGTACGTACGTACAATGGAATATCACTCAGCAATGAAATCTATGTCATCAGGCCCGTCGCGGCATAATGAGTGGATTCAGGTACGATGATTCTAAGTGAAATAAGTCACACAGAAAATGAAACATCATAAGATATCACTACTACACGGAATGTAAACTTGGCTACACATGAACTGAATTACAAAACAGAACAGGGTCTCAAATTTAGAAAACCAACTTATGCTTGCTTAAGGGGAAAGGTGAGTTGGGGTGCTGCATAAAACCAGAGATAGAAATTAGCACAGATACCTTTCCATAAGCCAAATATGTAATAGTCAAGACCTACCCCTTGCTCAACGAAATGGACTAAACACCCCATATTCAACGCCTAGGAATACACCTGACTAGTAAGAATCTTCAAACCCATGGATTTATATGTCTCCGTAAGAGAATGAAGCGTGTGTACAGCGGCATGAATGCAGCAGAGAAAATCCGATAAATCCCATTATCAAAATGAATTACACAAACAAAACCCAAGGACAGTGAAATAGAGAGCAATTCTTAAATAATTCATTCAGGGCTTGTGATGCAACCCGGATTTACCACATCTACACCCAGAGCTGAGTGAGACATAAGGTTGGGCACTTCGGGCTGATAGCATTGGTGAGGTTCGATGAGCAAATGCAGACCCTTTGAAGTCATACAGCATGGTACCCATTCCATGGGTCCCAACTCTCCAAGTTTAAGGGATTCTTCCTTCAGCTAAAACATGCATGGGAAACCCACAGTATGGTGCACCGTGTGACTGGCAAACGTTTTCAAATGCATCTCAGTTTTCGTCCCCTTTTACTCGGGTTCACCATTCCAGACCCTTTACGAACACTCTCCCCACTTGAAGAGTCAGTGCCTTTAACCTCCTGTTGGGCACAGTTTGCAATTTCTGCGCAAGATGAAAAGGAATAGGGAGAACGAATGAGAGACTAGCTCTAGGTGTCTGCACGGGCAAATTTAACGCTCATTTCCCACCAGGAAGAGGAATTAACCAAAGGCTCAGCATGCCG
Organism: Delphinapterus leucas; assembly: GCF_059928025.1. Taxonomy (NCBI): domain Eukaryota; kingdom Metazoa; phylum Chordata; class Mammalia; order Artiodactyla; family Monodontidae; genus Delphinapterus; species Delphinapterus leucas. The sequence continues at coordinate 117,566,590 of NC_143135.1, read as the reverse complement.
TGCCGGAACCAGATTAGGGCCTGAAGCAATCCTGTGGGTTTGCCGCCAGCTCACAAGATAGCGAGTTGAAGAAAGGAGCTCAGGGGCACTGTAACTCACAAACCTGCAGAGTTATAAATGACAGCTATCGTCCAAAAATATATTGAAGGAAGGCTGCGAAGACGACTTGTAAGCGGGACAGATTTGCAGGAAAACGATTTCAGGGGGTAGACGGGAATTGCATTTAAAGCATAGGAAAAGAGGCAGAACGTCGACAATGATGCTCTTGGCCAAAAAGGGCGTATGCGTTTTTTCCTGAATATATTCAGGAAAAAACGCATACGCCCTTTTTGGCCAACCAAGCAAGCATGTTAAAGAAATCTGCACTACAATGAAGTCTCACGGCCCCCCAGTCAAAAGGGCCATCTGAAAAAAGTGTAAAATCCAGAAAGGCAGCACAGGCCATGGAGAACAGGGAGCCTTGTTATGCTGATGGGCGGGATGTAAATTGCCAACAGCCACTCTGGAGAAGTGTACGGCGTTTCCCGGAACACCGAAAAAACAAAGCTACGGAGCCTACGGCACTTCCACTTATGGTCCTATAGTTTGGGAAATTAAAATCAAAAACACACAGCCACCCCAAAGTGTCGGACGGCTCTGTTTACAAGAACCTCATCTACGGTACAAGTTAAATATCCCAGAATGTGAAAAATGGATAAAGAAGTTGTGGTATGTACGTACAATGGAATATCACTCAGCAATGAAATCTATGTCATCAGGCCCGTCGCGGCATAATGAGTGGATTCAGGTACGATGATTCTAAGTGAAATAAGTCACACAGAAAATGAAACATCATAAGATATCACTACTACACGGAATGTAAACTTGGCTACACATGAACTGAATTACAAAACAGAACAGGGTCTCAAATTTAGAAAACCAACTTATGCTTGGTTAAGGGGAAAGGTGAGTTGGGGTGCTGCATAAAACCAGAGATAGAAATTAGCACAGATACCTTTCCATAAGCCAAATATGTAATAGTCAAGACCTACCCCTTGCTCAACGAAATGGACTAAACACCCCATATTCAACGCCTAGGAATACACCTGACTAGTAAGAATCTTCAAACCCATGGATTTATATGTCTCCGTAAGAGAATGAAGCGTGTGTACAGCGGCATGAATGCAGCAGAGAAAATCCGATAAATCCCATTACCAAATGAATTACACAAACAAAACCCAAGGACAGTGAAATAGAGAGCAATTCTTATATAATTCATTCAGGGCTTGTGATGCAACCTGGATTTACCACATCTACACCCAGAGCTGAGTGAGACATAAGGTTGGGCACTTCGTGCTGATAGAATTGGTGAGGTTCGATGAGCAAATGCAGACCCTTTGAAGTCATACAGCATGGTACCCTTTCCATGGGTCCCAACTCTCCAAGTTTAAGGGATTATTCCTTCAGCTAAAACATGCATGGGAAACCCACAGTATGGTGCACCGTGTGACTGGCAAACGTTTTCAAATGCATCTCAGTTTTCGTCCCCTTTTACTCGGGTTCACCATTCCAGACCCTTTACGAACACTCTCCCCACTTGGAGAGTCAGTGCCTTTAACCTCCTGTTGGGCACAGTTTGCAATTTCTGCGCAAGATGAAAAGGAATAGGGAGAACCAATGAGAGACTAGCTCTAGGTGTCTGCACGGGCAAATTTAACGCTCATTTCCCACCAGGAAGAAGAATTAACCAAAGGCTCAGAATGCCGTGCCGGAAACAGATTAGGGCCTGAGGCAATACTGTGGGTTTGCGGCCAGCTCACAAGATAGCGAGTTGAAGAAATGAGCTCAGGGGCATTGTAACTCACAAACCTGCAGAGTTATAAATGACAGCTATCGTCCAAAAATATATTGAAGGAAGGCTGCGAAGACGACTTGTAAGTGGGGCCGAATTGCAGGAAAACGATTTCAGGGGGTAGACGGGAATTGCTTTTAAAGCATAGGAAAAGAGGCAGAACGTCGACAATGATGCTCTTGGCCAAAAAGGGCGTATGCGTTTTTTCCTGAATATATTCAGGAAAAAATGCATACGCCCTTTTTGGCCACCCAAGCAAGCATGTTAAAGAAACCTGCACTACAATGAAGTCTCACTGCCCCCCGGTCAAAAGGGCCATCTGAAAAAAGTGTAAAATCCAGAAAGGCAGCACAGGCCATGGAGAACAGGGAGCCTTGTTATGCTGATGCGCGGGATGTAAATTGCCAACAGCCACTCTGGAGACGTGTATGGTGTTTCCCGGAACACCGAAAAAACAAAGCTACGGAGCCTACGGCACTTCCACTTATGGTCCTATAGCTTAGGGAAATTAAAATCAAAAACACACAGCCACCCCAAAGTGTCGGACGGCTCTGTTTACAAGAACCTCGTCTACGGTACAAGTTAAATATCCCAGAATGTGAAAAATGGATAAAGAAGTTGTGGTACGTACGTACAATGGAATATCACTCAGCAATGAAATCTATGTCATCAGGCCCGTCGCGGCATAATGAGTGGATTCAGGTACGATGATTCTAAGTGAAATAAGTCACACAGAAAATGAAACATCATAAGATATCACTACTACACGGAATGTAAACTTGGCTACACATGAACTGAATTACAAAACAGAACAGGGTCTCAAATTTAGAAAACCAACTTATGCTTGCTTAAGGGGAAAGGTGAGTTGGGGTGCTGCATAAAACCAGAGATAGAAATTAGCACAGATACCTTTCCATAAGCCAAATATGTAATAGTCAAGACCTACCCCTTGCTCAACGAAATGGACTAAACACCCCATATTCAACGCCTAGGAATACACCTGACTAGTAAGAATCTTCAAACCCATGGATTTATATGTCTCCGTAAGAGAATGAAGCGTGTGTACAGCGGCATGAATGCAGCAGAGAAAATCCGATAAATCCCATTATCAAAATGAATTACACAAACAAAACCCAAGGACAGTGAAATAGAGAGCAATTCTTAAATAATTCATTCAGGGCTTCTGATGCAACCCGGATTTACCACATCTACACCCAGAGCTGAGTGAGACATAAGGTTGGGCACTTCGGGCTGATAGCATTGGTGAGGTTCGATGAGCAAATGCAGACCCTTTGAAGTCATACAGCATGGTACCCATTCCATGGGTCCCAACTCTCCAAGTTTAAGGGATTCTTCCTTCAGCTAAAACATGCATGGGAAACCCACAGTATGGTGCACCGTGTGACTGGCAAACGTTTTCAAATGCATCTCAGTTTTCGTCCCCTTTTACTCGGGTTCACCATTCCAGACCCTTTACGAACACTCTCCCCACTTGGAGAGTCAGTGCCTTTAACCTCCTGTTGGGCACAGTTTGCAAATTCTACGCAAGATGAAAAGGAATAGGGAGAACGAATGAGAGACAAGCTCTAGGTGTCTGCACGGGCAAATTTAACGCTCATTTCCCACCAGGAAGAGGAATTAACCAAAGGCTCAGCATGCCGTGCCAGAACCAGATTATGGCCTGAAGCAATCCTGTGGGTTTGCCGCCAGCTCACAAGATAGCGAGTTGAAGAAAGGAGCTCAGGGGCACTGTAACTCACAAACCTGCAGAGTTATAAATGACAGCTATCGTCCAAAAATATATTGAAGGAAGGCTGCGAAGACGACTTGTAAGCGGGACAGATTTGCAGGAAAACGATTTCAGGGGGTAGACGGGAATTGCATTTAAAGCATAGGAAAAGAGGCAGAACGTCGACAATGATGCTCTTGGCCAAAAAGGGCGTATGCGTTTTTTCCTGAATATATTCAGGAAAAAACGCATACGCCCTTTTTGGCCAACCAAGCAAGCATGTTAAAGAAATCTGCACTACAATGAAGTATCACTGCCCCCCTGTCAAAAGGGCCATCTGAAAAAAGTGTAAAATCCAGAAAGGCAGCACAGGCCATGGAGAACAGGGAGCCTTGTTATGCTGATGGGCGGGATGTAAATTGCCAACAGCCACTCTGGAGAAGTGTATGGCGTTTCCCGGAACACCGAAAAAACAAAGCTACGGAGCCTACGGCACTTCCACTTATGGTCCTATAGCTTAGGGAAATTAAAATCAAAAACACACAGCCACCCCAAAGTGTCGGACGGCTCTGTTTACAAGAACCTCGTCTACGGTACAAGTTAAATATCCCAGAATGTGAAAAATGGATAAAGAAGTTGTGGTACGTACGTACAATGGAATATCACTCAGCAATGAAATCTATGTCATCAGGCCCGTCGCGGCATAATGAGTGGATTCAGGTACGATGATTCTAAGTGAAATAAGTCACACAGAAAATGAAACATCATAAGATATCACTACTACACGGAATGTAAACTTGGCTACACATGAACTGAATTACAAAACAGAACAGGGTCTCAAATTTCGAAAACCAACTTATGCTTGCTTAAGGGGAAAGGTGAGTTGGGGTGCTGCATAAAACCAGAGATAGAAATTAGCACAGATACCTTTCCATAAGCCAAATATGTAATAGTCAAGACCTACCCCTTGCTCAGCGAAATGGACTAAACACCCCATATTCAACGCCTAGGAATACACCTGACTAGTAAGAATCTTCAAACCCATGGATTTATATGTCTCCGTAAGAGAATGAAGCGTGTGTACAGCGGCATGAATGCAGCAGAGAAAATCCGATAAATCCCATTATCAAAATGAATTACACAAACAAAACCCAAGGACAGTGAAATAGAGAGCAATTCTTAAATAATTCATTCAGGGCTTGTGATGCAACCTGGATTTACCACATCTACACCCAGAGCTGAGTGAGATATAAGGTTGGGCACTTCGGGCTGATAGCATTGGTGAGGTTCGATGAGCAAATGCAGACCCTTTGAAGTCATACAGCATGGTACCCATTCCATGGGTCCCAACTCTCCAAGTTTAAGGGATTCTTCCTTCAGCTAAAACATGCATGGGAAACCCACAGTATGGTGCACCGTGTGACTGGCAAACGTTTTCAAATGGATCTCAGTTTTCGTCCCCTTTTACTCGGGTTCACCATTCCAGACCCTTTACGAACACTCTCCCCACTTGGAGAGTCAGTGCCTTTAAACTCCTGTTGGGCACAGTTTGCAATTTCTGCGCAAGATGAAAAGGAATAGGGAGAACGAATGAGAGACTAGCTGTAGGTGTCTGCACGGGCAAATTTAACGCTCATTTCCCACCAGGAAGAGGAATTAACCAAAGGCTCAGCATGCCGTGCTGGAACCAGATTAGGGCCTGAGGCAATCCTGTGGGTTTGCGGCCAGCTCACAAGATAGCGAGTTGAAGAAAGGATCTCAGGGGCACTGTAACTCACAAACCTGCAGAGTTATAAATGACAGCTATCGTCCAAAAATATATTGAAGGAAGGCTGCGAAGACGACTTGTAAGCGGGACAGATTTGCAGGAAAACGATTTCAGGGGGTAGACGGGAATTGCATTTAAAGCATAGGAAAAGAGGCAGAACGTCGACAATGATTCTCTTGGCCAAAAAGGGCGTATGCGTTTTTTCCTGATATTCATGAAAAAACGCATACGCCCTTTTTGGCCAACCAAGCAAGCATGTTAAAGAAATCTGCGCTACAATGAAGTCTCACTGCCCCCCGGTCAAAAGGGCCATCTGAAAAAAGTGTAAAATCCAGAAAGGCAGCACAGGCCATGGAGAACAGGGAGCCTTGTTATGCTGATGGGCGGGATGTAAATTGCCAACAGCCACTCTGGAGAAGTGTATGGTGTTTCCCGGAACACCGAAAAAACAAAGCTACGGAGCCTATGGCACTTCCACTTATGGTCCTATAGCTTAGGGAAATTAAAATCAAAAACACACAGCCACCCCAAAGTGTCGGACGGCTCTGTTTACAAGAACCTCGTCTACGGTACAAGTTAAATATCCCAGAATGTGAAAAATGGATAAAGAAGTTGTGGTACGTACGTACAATGGAATATCACTCAGCAATGAAATCTATGTCATCAGGCCCGTCGCGGCATAATGAGTGGATTCAGATACGATGATTCTAAGTGAAATAAGTCACACAGAAAATGAAACATCATAAGATATCACTACTACACGGAATGTAAACTTGGCTACACATGAACTGAATTACAAAACAGAACAAGGTCTCAAATTTAGAAAACTCAACTTATGCTTGCTTATGGGGAAAGGTGAGTTGGGGTGCTGCATAAAACCAGAGATAGAAATTAGCACAGATACCTTTCCATAAGCCAAATATGTAATAGTCAAGACCTACCCCTTGCTCAACGAAATGGACTAAACACCCCATATTCAACGCCTAGGAATACACCTGACTAGTAAGAATCTTCAAACCCATGGATTTATATGTCTCTGTAAGAGAATGAAGCGTGTGTACAGCGGCATGAATGCAGCAGAGAAAATCCGATAAATCCCATTATCAAAATGAATTACACAAACAAAACCCAAGGACAGTGAAATAGAGAGCAATTCTTAAATAATTCATTCAGGGCTTGTGATGCAACCTGGATTTACCACATCTACACCCAGAGCTGAGTGAGACATAAGGTTGGGCACTTCGGGCTGATAGCATTGGTGAGGTTCGATGAGCAAATGCAGACCCTTTGAAGTCATACAGCATGGTACCCATTCCATGGGTCCCAACTCTCCAAGTTTAAGGGATTCTTCCTTCAGCTAAAACATGCATGGGAAACCCACAGTATGGTGCACCGTGTGACTGGCAAACGTTTTCAAATGCATCTCAGTTTTCGTCCCCTTTTACTCGGGTTCACCATTCCAGACCCTTTACGAACACTCTCCCCACTTGGAGAGTCAGTGCCTTTAACCTCCTGTTGGGCACAGTTTGCAATTTCTGCGCAAGATGAAAAGGAATAGGGAGAACCAATGAGAGACTAGCTGTAGGTGTCTGCACGGGCAAATTTAACGCTCATTTCCCACCAGGAAGAGGAATTAACCAAAGGCTCAGCATGCCGTGCCAGAACCAGATTAGGGCCTGAAGCAATCCTGCGTATTTGCGGGCAGCTCACAAGATAGCGAGTTGAACAATGGAGCTCAGGGGCACTGTAACTCACAAACCTGCAGAGTAATAAATGAGAGTTATCGTCCAAAAATATATTGAAGGAAGGCTGCGAAGACGACTTGTAAGCGGGACAGATTTGCAGGAAAACGATTTCAGGGGGTAGTCGGGAATTGCATTTAAAGCATAGGAAAAGAGGCAGAACGTCGACAATGATGCTCTTGGCCAAAAAGGGCGTATGCGTTTTTTCCTGATATTCAGGAAAAAACGCATACGCCCTTTTTGGCCAACCAAGCAAGCATGTTAAAGAAATCTGCACTACAATGAAGTCTCACTGCCCCCCGGTCAAAAGGGCCATCTGAAAAAAGTGTAAAATCCAGAAAGGCAGCACAGGCCATGGAGAACACGGAGCCTTGTTATGCTGATGGGCGGGATGTAAATTGGCAACAGCCACTCTGGAGAAGTGTATGGTGTTTCCCAGAACACCGAAAAAACAATGCTATGGAGCCCACGGCACTTCCACTTAAGGTCCTATAGCTTAGGGAAATTAAAATCAAAAACACACAGCCACCCCAAAGTGTCGGACGGCTCTGTTTACAAGAACCTCGTCTACGGTACAAGTTAAATATCCCAGAATGTGAAAAATGGATAAAGAAGTTGTGGTACGTACGTACAATGGAATATCACTCAGCAATGAAATCTATGTCATCAGGCCCGTCGCGGCATAATGAGTGGATTCAGGTACGATGATTCTAAGTGAAATAAGTCACACAGAATATGAAACATCATAAGATATCACTACTACACGGAATGTAAACTTGGCTACACATGAACTGAATTACAAAACAGAACAAGGTCTCAAATTTAGAAAACTCAACTTATGCTTGCTTATGGGGAAAGGTGAGTTGGGGTGCTGCATAAAACCAGAGATAGAAATTAGCACAGATACCTTTCCATAAGCCAAATATGTAATAGTCAAGACCTACCCCTTGCTCAACGAAATGGACTAAACACCCCATATTCAACGCCTAGGAATACACCTGACTAGTAAGAATCTTCAAACCCATGGATTTATATGTCTCTGTAAGAGAATGAAGCGTGTGTACAGCGGCATGAATGCAGCAGAGAAAATCCGATAAATCCCATTATCAAAATGAATTACACAAACAAAACCCAAGGACAGTGAAATAGAGAGCAATTCTTAAATAATTCATTCAGGGCTTGTGATGCAACCTGGATTTACCACATCTACACCCAGAGCTGAGTGAGACATAAGGTTGGGCACTTCGGGCTGATAGCATTGGTGAGGTTCGATGAGCAAATGCAGACCCTTTGAAGTCATACAGCATGGTACCCATTCCATGGGTCCCAACTCTCCAAGTTTAAGGGATTCTTCCTTCAGCTAAAACATGCATGGGAAACCCACAGTATGGTGCACCGTGTGACTGGCAAACGTTTTCAAATGCATCTCAGTTTTCGTCCCCTTTTACTCGGGTTCACCATTCCAGACCCTTTACGAACACTCTCCCCACTTGGAGAGTCAGTGCCTTTAACCTCCTGTTGGGCACAGTTTGCAATTTCTGCGCAAGATGAAAAGGAATAGGGAGAACCAATGAGAGACTAGCTGTAGGTGTCTGCACGGGCAAATTTAACGCTCATTTCCCACCAGGAAGAGGAATTAACCAAAGGCTCAGCATGCCGTGCCAGAACCAGATTAGGGCCTGAAGCAATCCTGCGTATTTGCGGGCAGCTCACAAGATAGCGAGTTGAACAATGGAGCTCAGGGGCACTGTAACTCACAAACCTGCAGAGTAATAAATGAGAGTTATCGTCCAAAAATATATTGAAGGAAGGCTGCGAAGACGACTTGTAAGCGGGACAGATTTGCAGGAAAACGATTTCAGGGGGTAGTCGGGAATTGCATTTAAAGCATAGGAAAAGAGGCAGAACGTCGACAATGATGCTCTTGGCCAAAAAGGGCGTATGCGTTTTTTCCTGATATTCAGGAAAAAACGCATACGCCCTTTTTGGCCAACCAAGCAAGCATGTTAAAGAAATCTGCACTACAATGAAGTCTCACTGCCCCCCGGTCAAAAGGGCCATCTGAAAAAAGTGTAAAATCCAGAAAGGCAGCACAGGCCATGGAGAACACGGAGCCTTGTTATGCTGATGGGCGGGATGTAAATTGGCAACAGCCACTCTGGAGAAGTGTATGGTGTTTCCCAGAACACCGAAAAAACAATGCTATGGAGCCCACGGCACTTCCACTTAAGGTCCTATAGCTTAGGGAAATTAAAATCAAAAACACACAGCCACCCCAAAGTGTCGGACGGCTCTGTTTACAAGAACCTCGTCTACGGTACAAGTTAAATATCCCAGAATGTGAAAAATGGATAAAGAAGTTGTGGTACGTACGTACAATGGAATATCACTCAGCAATGAAATCTATGTCATCAGGCCCGTCGCGGCATAATGAGTGGATTCAGGTACGATGATTCTAAGTGAAATAAGTCACACAGAATATGAAACATCATAAGATATCACTACTACACGGAATGTAAACTTGGCTACACATGAACTGAATTACAAAACAGAACAAGGTCTCAAATTTAGAAAACTCAACTTATGCTTGCTTATGGGGAAAGGTGAGTTGGGGTGCTGCATAAAACCAGAGATAGAAATTAGCACAGATACCTTTCCATAAGCCAAATATGTAATAGTCAAGACCTACCCCTTGCTCAACGAAATGGACTAAACACCCCATATTCAACGCCTAGGAATACACCTGACTAGTAAGAATCTTCAAACCCATGGATTTATATGTCTCTGTAAGAGAATGAAGCGTGTGTACAGCGGCATGAATGCAGCAGAGAAAATCCGATAAATCCCATTATCAAAATGAATTACACAAACAAAACCCAAGGACAGTGAAATAGAGAGCAATTCTTAAATAATTCATTCAGGGCTTGTGATGCAACCTGGATTTACCACATCTACACCCAGAGCTGAGTGAGACATAAGGTTGGGCACTTCGGGCTGATAGCATTGGTGAGGTTCGATGAGCAAATGCAGACCCTTTGAAGTCATACAGCATGGTACCCATTCTATGGGTCCCAACTCTCCAAGTTTAAGGGATTCTTCCTTCAGCTAAAACATGCATGGGAAACCCACAGTATGGTGTACCGTGTGACTGGCAAACGTTTTCAAATGCATCTGAGTTTTCGTCCCCTTTTACTCGGGTACACCATTCCAGACACTTTACGAACACTCTCCCCACTTGGAGAGTCAGTGCCTTTAACCTCCTGTCGGGCACAGTTTGCAATTTCTGCGCAAGATGAAAAGGAATAGGGAGAACCAATGAGAGACTAGCTCTAGGTGTCTGCACGGGCAAATTTAACGCTCATTTCCCACCAGGAAGAGGAATTAACCAAAGGCTCAGCATGCCGTGCCGGAACCAGATTAGGGCCTGAAGCAATCCTGCGGATTTGCGGCCAGCTCACAAGATAGCGAGTTGAAGAAAGGAGCTCAGGGGCACTGTAACTCACAAACCTGCAGAGTTATAAATGACAGCTATCGTCCAAAAATATATTGAAGGAAGGCTGCGAAGACGACTTGTAAGCGGGACAGATTTGCAGGAAAACGATTTCAGGGGGTAGACGGGAATTGCATTTAAAGCATAGAAAGAGAGGCAGAACGTCGACAATGATGCTCTTGGCCAAAAAGGGCGTATGCGTTTTTTCCTGATATTCAGGAAAAAACGCATACGCCCTTTTTGGCCAACCAAGCAAGCATGTTAAAGAAATCTGCGCTACAATGAAGTCTCACTGCCCCCCGGTCAAAAGGGCCATCTGAAAAAAGTGTAAAATCCAGAAAGGCAGCACAGGCCATGGAGAACAGGGAGCCTTGTTATGCTGATGGGCGGGATGTAAATTGCCAACAGCCACTCTGGAGAAGTGTATGGTGTTTCCCGGAACACCGAAAAAACAAAGCTACGGAGCCTATGGCACTTCCACTTATGGTCCTATAGCTTAGGGAAATTAAAATCAAAAACACACAGCCACCCCAAAGTGTCGGACGGCTCTGTTTACAAGAACCTCGTCTACGGTACAAGTTAAATATCCCAGAATGTGAAAAATGGATAAAGAAGTTGTGGTACGTACGTACAATGGAATATCACTCAGCAATGAAATCTATGTCATCAGGCCCGTCGCGGCATAATGAGTGGATTCAGTTACGATGATTCTAAGTGAAATAAGTCACACAGAAAATGAAACATCGTAAGATATCACTACTACACGGAATGTAAACTTGGCTACACATGAACTGAATTACAAAACAGAACAGGGTCTCAAATTTAGAAAACCAACTTATGCTTGCTTAAGGGGAAAGGTGAGTTGGGGTGCTGCATAAAACCAGAGATAGAAATTAGCACAGATACCTTTCCATAAGCCAAATATGTAATAGTCAAGACCTACCCCTTGCTCAACGAAATGGACTAAACACCCCATATTCAACGCCTAGGAATACACCTGACTAGTAAGAATCTTCAAACCCATGGATTTATATGTCTCCGTAAGAGAATGAAGCGTGTGTACAGCGGCATGAATGCAGCATAGAAAATCCGATAAATCCCCTTAACAAAATGAATTACACAAACAAAACCCAAGGACAGTGAAATAGAGAGCAATTCTTAAATAATTCATTCAGGGCTTGTGATGCAACCTGGATTTACCACATCTACACCCAGAGCTGAGTGAGACATAAGGTTGGGCACTTCGGGCTGATAGCATTGGTGAGGTTCGATGAGCAAATGCAGACCCTTTGAAGTCATACAGCATGGTACCCATTCCATGGGTCCCAACTCTCCAAGTTTAATGGATTCTTCCTTCAGCTAAAACATGCATGGGAAACACACAGTATGGTGCACCGTGTGACTGGCAAACGTTTTCAAATGCATCTCAGTTTTCGTCCCCTTTTACTCGGGTTCACCATTCCAGACCCTTTACGAACACTCTCCCCACTTGGAGAGTTAGTGCCTTTAACCTCCTGTTGGGCACAGTTTGCAATTTCTGCGCAAGATGAAAAGGAATAGGGAGAACGAATGAGAGACTAGCTCTAGGTGTCTGCACGGGCAAATTTAACGCTCATTTCCCACCAGGAAGAGGAATTAACCAAAGGCTCAGCATGCCGTGCCGGAACCAGATTAGGGCCTGAGGCAATCCTGTGGGTTTGCGGCCAGCTCACAAGATAGCGAGGTGAAGAAAGGAGCTCAGGTGCACTGTAACTCACAAACCTGCAGAGTTATAAATGACAGCTATCGTCCAAAAATATATTGAAGGAAGGCTGCGAAGATGACTTGTAAGCGGGACAGATTTGCAGGAAAACGATTTCAGGGGGTAGACGGGAATTGTATTTAAAGCATTGGAAAAGAGGCAGAACGTCGACAATGATGCTCTTGGCCAAAAAGGGCGTATGCGTTTTTTCCTGAATATATTCAGGAAAAAACGCATACGCCCTTTTTGGCCAACCAAGCAAGCATGTTAAAGAAATCTGCACTACAATGAAGTCTCACTGCCCCCCGGTCAAAAGGGCCATCTGAAAAAAGTGTAAAATCCAGAAAGGCAGCACAGGCCATGGAGAACCGGGAGCCTTGTTATGCTGATGGGCGGGATGTAAATTGCCAACAGCCACTCTGGAGAAGTGTATGGTGTTTCCCGGAACACCGAAAAAACAAAGCTATGGAGCCCACGGCACTTCCACTTATGGTCCTATAGCTTAGGGAAATTAAAATCCAAAACACACAGCCACCCCAAAGTGTCGGACGGCTCTGTTTACAAGAACCTCGTCTACGGTCCAAGGTAAATATCCCAGAATGTGAAAAATGGATAAAGAAGTTGTGGTACGTACGTACAATGGAATATCACTCAGCAATGAAATCTATGTCATCAGGCCCGTCGCGGCATAATGAGTGGATTCAGATACGATGATTCTAAGTGAAATAAGTCACACAGAAAATGAAACATCGTAAGATATCACTACTACACGGAATGTAAACTTGGCTACACATGAACTGAATTACAAAACAGAACAGGGTCTCAAATTTAGAAAACCAACTTATGCTTGCTTAAGGGGAAAGGTGAGTTGGGGTGCTGCATAAAACCAGAGATAGAAATTAGCACAGATACCTTTCCATAAGCCAAATATGTAATAGTCAAGACCTACCCCTTGCTCAACGAAATGGACTAAACACCCCATATTCAACGCCTAGGAATACACCTGACTAGTAAGAATCTTCAAACCCATGGATTTATATGTCTCCGTAAGAGAATGAAGCGTGTGTACAGCGGCATGAATGCAGCATAGAAAATCCGATAAATCCCCTTAACAAAATGAATTACACAAACAAAACCCAAGGACAGTGAAATAGAGAGCAATTCTTAAATAATTCATTCAGGGCTTGTGATGCAACCTGGATTTACCACATCTACACCCAGAGCTGAGTGAGACATAAGGTTGGGCACTTCGGGCTGATAGCATTGGTGAGGTTCGATGAGCAAATGCAGACCCTTTGAAGTCATACAGCATGGTACCCATTCCATGGGTCCCAACTCTCCAAGTTTAAGGGATTCTTCCTTCAGCTAAAACATGCATGGGAAACCCACAGTATGGTGCACCGTGTGACTGGCAAACGTTTTCAAATGCATCTCAGTTTTCGTCCCCTTTTACTCGGGTTCACCATTCCAGACCCTTTACGAACACTCTCCCCACTTGGAGAGTCAGTGCCTTTAACCTCCTGTTGGGCACAGTTTGCAATTTCTGCGCAAGATGAAAAGGAATAGGGAGAACCAATGAGAGACTAGCTGTAGGTGTCTGCACGGGCAAATTTAACGCTCATTTCCCACCAGGAAGAGGAATTAACCAAAGGCTCAGCATGCCGTGCCGGAACCAGATTAGGGCCTGAAGCAATCCTGCGGATTTGCGGCCAGCTCACAAGATAGCGAGTTGAAGAAAGGAGCTCAGGGGCACTGTAACTCACAAACCTGCAGAGTTATAAATGATGGCTATCGTCCAAAAATATATTGAAGGAAGGCTGCAAAGACGACTTGTAAGCGGGACAGATTTGCAGGAAAACGATTTCAGGGGGTAGACGGGAATTGCATTTAAAGCATAGGAAAAGAGGCAGAACGTCGACAATGATGCTCTTGGCCAAAAAGGGCGTATGCGTTTTTTCCTGATATTCAGGAAAAAACGCATACGCCCTTTTTGGCCAACCAAGCAAGCATGTTAAAGAAATCTGCGCTACAATGAAGTCTCACTGCCCCCCGGTCAAAAGGGCCATCTGAAAAAGGTGTAAAATCCAGAAAGGCAGCACAGGCCATGGAGAACCGGGAGCCTTGTTATGCTGATGGGCGGGATGTAAATTGCCAACAGCCACTCTGGAGAAGTGTATGGTGTTTCCCGGAACACCGAAAAAACAAAGCTATGGAGCCCACGGCACTTCCACTTAAGGTCCTATAGCTTAGGGAAATTAAAATCAAAAACACACAGCCACCCCAAAGTGTCGGACGGCTCTGTTTACAAGAACCTCGTCTACGGTACAAGGTAAATATCCCAGAATGTGAAAAATGGATAAAGAAGTTGTGGTACGTACGTACAATGGAATATCACTCAGCAATGAAATCTATGTCATCAGGCCCGTCGCGGCATAATGAGTGGATTCAGGTACGATGATTCTAAGTGAAATAAGTCACACAGAAAATGAAACATCGTAAGATATCACTACTACACGGAATGTAAACTTGGCTACACATGAACTGAATTACAAAACAGAACAGGGTCTCAAATTTCGAAAACCAACTTATGCTTGCTTAAGGGGAAAGGTGAGTTGGGGTGCTGCATAAAACCAGAGATAGAAATTAGCACAGATACCTTTCCATAAACCAAATATGTAATAGTCAAGACCTACCCCTTGCTCAACGAAATGGACTAAACACCCCATATTCAACGCCTAGGAATACACCTGACTAGTAAGAATCTTCAAACCCATGGATTTATATGTCTCCGTAAGAGAATGAAGCGTGTGTACAGCGGCATGAATGCAGCATAGAAAATCCGATAAATCCCCTTAACAAAATGAATTACACAAACAAAACCCAAGGACAGTGAAATAGAGAGCAATTCTTAAATAATTCATTCAGGGCTTGTGATGCAACCTGGATTTACCACATCTACACCCAGAGCTGAGTGAGACATAAGGTTGGGCACTTCGGGCTGATAGCATTGGTGAGGTTCGATGAGCAAATGCAGACCCTTTGAAGTCATACAGCATGGTACCCATTCCATGGGTCCCAACTCTACAAGTTTAAGGGATTCTTCCTTCAGCTAAAACATGCATGGGAAACCCACAGTATGGTGCACCGTGTGACTGGCAAACGTTTTCAAATGCATCTCAGTTTTCGTCCCCTTTTACTCGGGTTCACCATTCCAGACCCTTTACGAACACTCTCCCCACTTGGAGAGTCAGTGCCTTTAACCTCCTGTTGGGCACAGTTTGCAATTTCTGCGCAAGATGAAAAGGAATAGGGAGAACCAATGAGAGACTAGCTGTAGGTGTCTGCACGGGCAAATTTAACGCTCATTTCCCACCAGGAAGAGGAATTAACCAAAGGCTCAGCATGCCGTGCCGGAACCAGATTAGGGCCTGAAGCAATCCTGCGGATTTGCGGCCAGCTCACAAGATAGCGAGTTGAAGAAAGGAGCTCAGGGGCACTGTAACTCACAAACCTGCAGAGTTATAAATGATGGCTATCGTCCAAAAATATATTGAAGGAAGGCTGCAAAGACGACTTGTAAGCGGGACAGATTTGCAGGAAAACGATTTCAGGGGGTAGACGGGCATTGCATTTAAAGCATAGGAAAAGAGGCAGAACGTCGACAATGATGCTCTTGGCCAAAAAGGGCGTATGCGTTTTTTCCTGAATATATTCAGGAAAAAACGCATACGCCCTTTTTGGCCAACCAAGCCAGCATGTTAAAGAAATCTGCACTACAATGAAGTCTCACTGTCCCACGGTCAAAAGGGCCATCTGAAAAAAGTGTAAAATCCAGAAAGGCAGCACAGGCCATGGAGAACAGTGAGCCTTGTTATGCTGATGGGCGGGATGTAAATTGCCAACAGCCAGTCTGGAAAAATGTATGGTGTTTCCCGGACCATCTAAAAAACAAAGCAACGGAGCCTACGGCAATTCCCCTTATGGTCCTATAGCTTAGGAAATTTAAAATAAAAAACACACAGCCACCCAAAAGTCTCAGGCGGCTCTGTTTACAAGAACCTTGTCTACGGTACAAGTTAAATATCCCAGAATGTGAAAAATGGATAAAGAATTTGTGGTACGTACGTACAATGGAATATCACTCAGCAATGAAATCTATGTCATCAGGCCCGTCGCGGCATAATGAGTGGATTCAGGTACGATGATTCTAAGTGAAATAAGTCACACAGAAAATGAAACATCATAAGATATCACTACTACACGGAATGTAAACTTGGCTACACATGAACTGAATTACAAAACAGAACAGGGTCTCAAATTTAGAAAACCAACTTATGCTTGCTTAAGGGGAAAGGTGAGTTGGGGTGCTGCATAAAACCAGAGATAGAAATTAGCACAGATACCTTTCCATAAGCCAAATATGTAATAGTCAAGACCTACCCCTTGCTCAACGAAATGGACTAAACACCCCATATTAAACGCCTAGGAATACACCTGACTAGTAAGAATCTTCAAACCCATGGATTTATATGTCTCCGTAAGAGAATGAAGCGTGTGTACAGCGGCATGAATGCAGCAGAGAAAATCCTATAAATCCCATTATCAAAATGAATTACACAAACAAAACCCAAGGACAGTGAAATAGAGAGCAATTCTTAAATAATTCATTCAGGGCTTGTGATGCAACCTGGATTTACCACATCTACACCCAGAGCTGAGTGAGACATAAGGTTGGGCACTTCGGGCTGATAGCATTGGTGAGGTTCGATGAGCAAATGCAGACCCTTTGAAGTCATACAGCATGGTACCCATTCCATGGGTCCCAACTCTCCAAGTTTAAGGGATTCTTCCTTCAGCTAAAACATGCATGGGAAACCCACAGTATGGTGCACCGTGTGACTGGCAAACGTTTTCAAATGCATCTCAGTTTTCGTCCCCTTTTACTCGGGTTCACCATTGCAGACCCTTTACGAACACTCTCCCCACTTGGAGAGTCAGTGCCTTTAACCTCCTGTTGGGCACAGTTTGCAATTTCTGCGCAAGATGAAAAGGAATAGGGAGAACCAATGAGAGACTAGCACTAGGTGTCTGCACGGGCAAATTTAACACTCATTTCCCACCAGGAAGAGGAATTAACCAAAGGCTCAGCATGCTGTGCCGGAACCAGATTAGGGCCTGAGGCAATCCTGTGGGTTTGCGGCCAGCTCACAAGATAGCGAGTTGAAGAAATGAGCTCAGGGGCACTGTAACTCACAAACCTGCAGAGTTATAAATGACAGCTATCGTCCAAAAATATATTGAAGGAAGGCTGCGAAGATGACTTGTAAGTGGGGCAGAATTGCAGGAAAACGATTTCAGGGGGTAGACGGGAATTGCATTTAAAGCATAGGAAAAGAGGCAGAACGTCGACAATGATGCTCTTGGCCAAAAAGGGCGTATGCGTTTTTTCCTGAATATATTCAGGAAAAAACGCATACGCCCTTTTTGGCCAACCAAGCAAGCATGTTAAAGAAATCTGCACTACAATGAAGTCTCACTGCCCCCCGGTCAAAAGGGCCATCTGAAAAAGTGTAAAATCCAGAAAGGCAGCACAGGCCATGGAGAACAGGGAGCCTTGTTATGCTGATGGGCGGGATGTAAATTGCCAACAGCCACTCTGGAGAAGTGTATGGTGTTTCCCCGAACACCGAAAAAACAAAGCTACGGAGCCTACGGCACTTCCACTTATGGACCTATAGCTTAGGGAAATTAAAATCAAAAACACACAGCCACCCCAAAGTGTCGGACGGCTCTGTTTACAAGAACCTCATCTACAGTACAAGTTAAATATCCCAGAATGTGAAAAATGGATAAAGAAGTTGTGGTACGTACGTACAATGGAATATCACTCAGCAATGAAATCTATGTCATCAGGCCCGTCGCGGCATAATGAGTGGATTCAGGTACGATGATTATAAGTGAAATAAGTCACACAGAAAATGAAACATCATAAGATATCACTACTACACGGAATGTAAACTTGGCTACACATGAACTGAATTACAAAACAGAACAGGGTCTCAAATTTAGAAAACCAACTTATGCTTGCTTAAGGGGAAAGGTGAGTTGGGGTGCTGCATAAAACCAGAGATAGAAATTAGCACAGATACCTTTCCATAAGCCAAATATGTAATAGTCAAGACCTACCCCTTGCTCAACGAAATGGACTAAACACCCCATATTCAACGCTTGGAATACACCTGACTAGTAAGAATCTTCAAACCCATGGATTTATATGTCTCCGTAAGAGAATGAAGCGTGTGTACAGCGGCATGAATGCAGCAGAGAAAATCCGATAAATCCCATTATCAAAATGAATTACACAAACAAAACCCAAGGACAGTGAAATAGAGAGCAATTCTTAAATAATTCATTCAGGGCTTGTGATGCAACCTGGATTTACCACATCTACACCCAGAGCTGAGTGAGACATAAGGTTGGGCACTTCGGGCTGATAGCATTGGTGAGGTTCGATGAGCAAATGCAGACCCTTTGAAGTCATACAGCATGGTACCCATTCCATGGGTCCCAAATCTCCAAGTTTAAGGGATTCTTCCTTCAGCTAAAACATGCATGGGAAACCCACAGTATGGTGCACCGTGTGACTGGCAAACGTTTTCAAATGCATCTCAGTTTTCGTCCCCTTTTACTCGGGTTCACCATTCCAGACCCTTTACGAACACTCTCCCCACTTGGAGAGTCAGTGCCTTTAACCTCCTGTGGGGCACAGTTTGCAATTTCTGCGCAAGATGAAAAGGAATAGGGAGAACCAATGAGAGACTAGCTCTAGGTGTCTGCACGGGCAAATTTAACGCTCATTTCCCACCAGGAAGAGGAATTAACCAAAGGCTCAGCATGCCGTGCCGGAACCAGATTAGGGCCTGAGGCAATCCTGTGGGTTTGCGGCCAGCTCACAAGATAGCGAGTTGAAGAAAGGAGCTCAGGGGCACTGTAACTCACAAACCTGCAGAGTTATAAATGACAGCTATCGTCCAAAAATATATTGAAGGAAGGCTGCGAAGACGACTTGTAAGCGGGACAGATTTGCAGGAAAACGATTTCAGGGGGTAGACGGGAATTGCATTTAAAGCATAGGAAAAGAGGCAGAACGTCGACAATGATGCTCTTGGCCAAAAAGGGCGTATGCGTTTTTTCCTGAATATATTCAGGAAAAAACGCATACGCCCTTTTTGGCCAACCAAGCAAGCACGTTAAAGAAATCTGCACTACAAAGAAGTCTCACTGCCCCCCGGTCAAAAGGGCCATCTGAAAAAAGTGTAAAATCCAGAAAGGCAGCACAGGCCATGGAGAACAGGGAGCCTTGTTATGCTGATGGGCGGGATGTAAATTGCCAACAGCCACTCTGGAGAAGTGTATGGTGTTTCCCGGAACACCGAAAAAACAAAGCTACGGAGCCTACGGCACTTCCACTTATGGTCCTATAGCTTAGGGAAATTAAAATCAAAAACACACAGCCACCCAAAAGTCTCCAGTGGCTCTGTTTACAAAAACCTCGTCTACGGTACAAGTTAAATATCCCAGAATGTGAAAAATGGATAAAGATGTTGTGGTACGTACGTACAATGGAATATCACACAGCAATGAAATCTATGTCATCAGGCCCGTCGCCGCCTAATGAGTGAATTCAGGTACGATGATTGTAAGTGAAATAAGTCACACAGAAAATGAAACATCATAAGATATCACTAATACACGGAATGTAAACTTGGCTACACATGAACTGAATTACAAAACAAAACAGGGTCTCAAATTTAGAAAACCAACTTATGCTTGCTTAAGGGGAAAGGTGAGTTGGGGTGCTGCATAAAACCAGAGATAGAAATTAGCACAGATACCTTTCCATAAGCCAAATATGTAATAGTCAAGACCTACCCCTTGCTCAACGAAATGGACTAAACACCCCATATTCAACGCCTAGGAATACACCTGACTAGTAAGAATCTTCAAACCCATGGATTTATATGTCTCCATAAGAGAATCAAGCATGTGTACAGCTGCATGAAGGCAGCAGAGAAATTCCGATAAATCCCATTATCAAAATGAATTAAAAAACAAAACACAATGACAGTGAAATAGAGAGCAATTCTTAAATAATTCATTCAGGGCTTGTGATGCAACCTGGATTTACCTCATCTACACCCAGAGCTGAGTGAGACAGAAGGTTGGACACTTCGGGCTGATAGCATTGGTGAGGTTCGATGAGCAAATGAAGACCATTTGAAGTCATACTGCATGGTACCCATTCCATGGGTCCCAACTCTCCAGGTTTAAGCGATTCTTCCTTCAGCTAAAACATGCATGGGAATCCCACAGTATGGTGCACCGTGTGACCGGGAAACGTTTTCAAATGCATCTCAGTTTTCGTCCCCTGTTATTTGGGTTCACTATTCCAGACCCTTTACTAACACGCTCCCCACTTGGAGAGTCAGTGCCTTTAACCTCATGTTTGGTACAGTTTGCAATTTCTGCGCAAGATGAACAGGAATAGGGAGAACCAATGAGAGACTAGCTGTAGGTGTCTGCACGGGCAAATTTAACGCTCATTTCCCACCAGGAAGAGGAATTAACCAAAGGCCCCACATGCCGTGCCGCAACAAAATTAGGGCCTGAAGCAATCCTGCGGGTTTGCGGCCAGCTCAAAAGAAAGCGATTTGAAGAAAGGAGCTCAGGGGCACTGTAATTCACAAACCTGCAGAGTTAAAAATGACAGCTATTGTCCAAAAATATATTGAAGGAAGGCTTCGAAGAGGACTTGAAAGCGGGGCAGAATTGCAGGAAAACGATTTCAGGGGGTAGACTGGAATTGCATTTAAAGCATAGGAAAAGAGGCAGAACGACGACAATGATGCACTTGGCCAAAAAGAGCGTATGCGTTTTTTCCTGAATATATTTAGGAAAAAATGCATACGCCTTTTTGGCCAACCAAGCAAGCATGTTAAAGAAATCTGCACTACAATGAAGTCTCAGTGCCCCCTGGTCAAAAGGGCCATCTGAAAAAAGTGTAAAATCCAGAAATGCCGCACAGGCCATGGAGCACAGGGAGCCTTGTTATGCTGATGGGTGGGATGTAAATTGCCAACAGCCACTCTGGAGAAGTGTATGGTGTTTCCTGAAACATCTAAAAAACAAAGCAACGGAGCCTACAGCACTTCCCCTTATGGTCCTAAAGCTTAGGAAAATTAAAATCAAAAACACACAGCCACCCAAAGGTCTCGGGCGGCTCTGTTTACAAGAACCTCGTCTACAGTACAAGTTAAATATCCCAGAATGTGAAAAATCGATAAACAAGTTGTGGTATGCACGTACAATGGAATATAACACAGCAATGAAATCTATGTCATCAGGCCCGTCGCGGCATAATGAGTGGATTCAGGTACGATGATTCTAAGTGAAATAAGTCACACAGAAAATGAAACATCATAAGATATCACTACTACACGGAATGTAAACTTGGCTACACATGAACTGAATTACAAAACAGAACAGGGTCTCAAATTTAGAAAACCAACTTATGCTTGCTTAAGGGGAAAGGTGAGTTGGGGTGCTGCATAAAACCAGAGATAGAAATTAGCACAGATACCTTTCCATAAGCCAAATATGTAATAGTCAAGCCGTACACCTTGCTCAACGAAATGGACTAAACACCCCATATTCAACGCCTAGGAATACACCTGACTAGTAAGAATCTTCAAACCCATGGATTTATATGTCTCCGTAAGAGAATGAAGCGTGTGTACAGCGGCATGAATGCAGCAGAGAAAATCCGATAAATCCCATTATCAAAATGAATTACACAAACAAAACCCAAGGACAGTGAAATAGAGAGCAATTCTTAAATAATTCATTCAGGGCTTGTGATGCAACCTGGATTTACCACATCTACACCCAGAGCTGAGTGAGACATAAGGTTGGGCACTTCGGGCTGATAGCATTGGTGAGGTTCGATGAGCAAATGCAGACCCTTTGAAGTCATACAGCATGGTACCCATTCCATGGGTCCCAACTCTCCAAGTTTAAGGGATTCTTCCTTCAGCTAAAACATGCATGGGAAACCCACAGTATGGTGCACCGTGTGACTGGCAAACGTTTTCAAATGCATCTCAGTTTTCGTCCCCTTTTACTCGGGTTCACCATTCCAGACCCTTTACGAACACTCTCCCCACTTGGAGAGTCAGTGCCTTTAACCTCCTGTTGGGCACAGTTTGCAATTTCTGCGCAAGATGAAAAGGAATAGGGAGAACGAATGAGAGACTAGCTCTAGGTGTCTGCACGGGCAAATTTAACGCTCATTTCCCACCAGGAAGAGGAATTAACCAAAGGCTCAGCATGCCGTGCCGGAACCAGATTAGGGCCTGAGGCAATCCTGTGGGTTTGCGGCCAGCTCACAAGATAGCGAGTTGAAGAAAGGAGCTCAGGGGCACTGTAACTCACAAACCTGCAGAGTTATAAATGACAGCTATCGTCCAAAATTATATTGAAGGAAGGCTGCGAAGACGACTTGTAAGCGGGACAGATTTGCAGGAAAACGATTTCAGGGGGTAGACGGGAATTGCATTTAAAGCATAGGAAAAGAGGCAGAACGTCGACAATGATGCTCTTGGCCAAAAAGGGCGTATGCGTTTTTTCCTGAATATATTCAGGAAAAAACGCATACGCCCTTTTTGGCCAACCAAGCAAGCACTTTAAAGAAATCTGCACTACAATGAAGTCTCACTGCCCCCCGGTCAAAAGGGCCATCTGAAAAAAGTGTAAAATCCAGAAAGGCAGCACAGGCCATGGAGAACAGGGAGCCTTGTTATGCTGATGGGCGGGATGTAAATTGCCAACAGCCACTCTGGAGAAGTGTATGGTGTTTCCCGGAACACCGAAAAAACAAAGCTACGGAGCCTACGGCACTTCCACTTATGGTCCTATAGCTTAGGGAAATTAAAATCAAAAACACACAGCCACCCCAAAGTGTCGGACGGCTCTGTTTACAAGAACCTCGTCTACGGTACAAGTTAAATATCCCAGAATGTGAAAAATGGATAAAGAAGTTGTGGTACGTACGTACAATGGAATATCACTCAGCAATGAAATCTATGTCATCAGGCCCGTCGCGGCATAATGAGTGGATTCAGGTACGATGATTCTAAGGGAAATAAGTCACACAGAAAATGAAACATCATAAGATATCACTAATACACGGAATGTAAACTTGGCTACACATGAACTGAATTACAAAACAGAACAGGGTCTCAAATTTAGAAAACCAACTTATGCTTGCTTAAGGGGAAAGGTGAGTTGGGGTGCTGCATAAAACCAGAGATAGAAATTAGCACAGATACCTTTCCATAAGCCAAATATGTAATAGTCAAGACCTACCCCTTGCTCAACGAAATGGACTAAACACCCCATATTCAACGCCTAGGAATACACCTGACTAGTAAGAATCTTCAAACCCATGGATTTATATGTCTCCGTAAGAGAATGAAGTGTGTGTACAGCGGCATGAATGCAGCAGAGGAAATCCGATAAATCCCATTATCAAAATGAATTACACAAACAAAACCCAAGGACAGTGAAATAGAGAGCAATTCTTAAATAATTCATTCAGGGCTGGTGATGCAACCTGGATTTACCACATCTACACCCAGAGCTGAGTGAGACATAAGGTTGGGCACTTCGGGCTGATAGCATTGGTGAGGTTCGATGAGCAAATGCAGACCCTTTGAAGTCATACAGCATGGTACCCATTCCATGGGTCCCAACTCTCCAAGTTTAAGGGATTCTTCCTTCAGCTAAAACATGCATGGGAAACCCACAGTATGGTGCACCGTGTGACTGGCAAACGTTTTCAAATGCATCTCAGTTTTCATCCCCTTTTACTCGGGTTCACCATTCCAGACCCTTTACGAACACTCTCCCCACTTGGAGAGTCAGTGCCTTTAACCTCCTGTTGGGCACAGTTTGCAATTTCTGCGCAAGATGAAAAGGAATAGGGAGAACGAATGAGAGACTAGCTCTAGGTGTCTGCACGGGCAAATTTAACGCTCATTTCCCACCAGGAAGAGGAATTAACCAAAGGCTCAGCATGCCGTGCCGGAACCAGATTAGGGCCTGAGGCAATCCTGTGGGTTTGCGGCCAGCTCACAAGATAGCGAGTTGAAGAAAGGAGCTCAGGGGCACTGTAACTCACAAACCTGCAGAGTTATAAATGACAGCTATCGTCCAAAAATATATTGAAGGAAGGCTGCGAAGACGACTTGTAAGCGGGACAGATTTGCAGGAAAACGATTTCAGGGGGTAGACGGGAATTGCATTTAAAGCATAGGAAAAGAGGCAGAA
This sequence comes from Delphinapterus leucas, assembly GCF_059928025.1. NCBI lineage: Eukaryota > Metazoa > Chordata > Mammalia > Artiodactyla > Monodontidae > Delphinapterus > Delphinapterus leucas. Next base: position 117,541,902 of record NC_143135.1, on the reverse strand, counting down.
CATCGACAATGATGCTCTTGGCCAAAAAGGGCGTATGCGTTTTTTCCTGAATATATTCAGGAAAAAACGCATACGCCCTTTTTGGCCAACCAAGCAAGCATGTTAAAGAAATCTGCACTACAATCAAGTCTCACTGCCCCCCGGTCAAAAGGGCCATCTGAAAAAAGTGTAAAATCCAGAAAGGCAGCACAGGCCATGGAGAACAGGGAGCCTTGTTATGCTGATGGGCGGGATGTAAATTGCCAACAGCCACTCTGGAGAAGTGTATGGTGTTTCCCGGAACACCGAAAAAACAAAGCTATGGAGCCTATGGCACTTCCACTTATGGTCCTATAGCTTAGGGAAATTAAAATCAAAAACACACAGCCACCCCAAAGTGTCGGACGGCTCTGTTTACAAGAACCTCGTTTACGGTACAAGTTAAATATCCCAGAATGTGAAAAATGGATAAAGAAGTTGTGGTACGTACGTACAATGGAATATCACTCAGCAATGAAATCTATGTCATCAGGCCCGTCACGGCATAATGAGTGGATTCAGGTACGATGATTCTAAGTGAAATAAGTCACACAGAAAATGAAACATCATAAGATATCACTACTACACGGAATGTAAACTTGGCTACACATGAACTGAATTACAAAACAGAACAGGGTCTGAAATTTAGAAAACCAACTTATGCTTGCTTAAGGGGAAAGGTGAGTTGGGGTGCTGCATAAAACCAGAGATAGAAATTAGCACAGATACCTTTCCATAAGCCAAATATGTAATAGTCAAGACCTACCCCTTGCTCAACGAAATGGACTAAACACCCCATATTCAACGCCTAGGAATACACCTGACTAGTAAGAATCTTCAAACCCATGGATTTATATGTCTCCGTAAGAGAATGAAGCGTGTGTACAGCGGCATGAATGCAGCAGAGAAAATCCGATAAATCCCATTATCAAAATGAATTACACAAACAAAACCCAAGGACAGTGAAATAGAGAGCAATTCTTAAATAATTCATTCAGGGCTTGTGATGCAACCTGGATTTACCACATCTACACCCAGAGCTGAGTGAGACATAAGGTTGGGCACTTCGGGCTGATAGCATTGGTGAGGTTCGATGAGCAAATGCAGACCCTTTGAAGTCATACAGCATGGTACCCATTCCATGGGTCCCAATTCTCCAAGTTTAAGGGATTCTTCCTTCAGCTAAAACATGCATGGGAAACCCACAGTATGGTGCACCGTGTGACTGGCAAACGTTTTCAAATGCATCTCAGTTTTCATCCCCTTTTACTCGGGTTCACCATTCCAGACCCTTTACGAACACTCTCCCCACTTGGAGAGTCAGTGCCTTTAACCTCCTGTTGGGCACAGTTTGCAATTTCTGCGCAAGATGAAAAGGAATAGGGAGAACGAATGAGAGACTAGCTCTAGGTGTCTGCACGGGCAAATTTAACGCTCATTTCCCACCAGGAAGAGGAATTAACCAAAGGCTCAGCATGCCGTGCCGGAACCAGATTAGGGCCTGAGGCAATCCTGTGGGTTTGCGGCCAGCTCACAAGATAGCGAGTTGAAGAAAGGAGCTCAGGGGCACTGTAACTCACAAACCTGCAGAGTTATAAATGACAGCTATCGTCCAAAAATATATTGAAGGAAGGCTGCGAAGACGACTTGTAAGCGGGACAGATTTGCAGGAAAACGATTTCAGGGGGTAGACGGGAATTGCATTTAAAGCATAGGAAAAGAGGCAGAACATCGACAATGATGCTCTTGGCCAAAAAGCGCGTATGCGTTTTTTCCTGAATATATTCAGGAAAAAACGCATACGCCCTTTTTGGCCAACCAAGCAAGCACGTTAAAGAAATCTGCACTACAATGAAGTCTCACTGCCCCCCGGTCAAAAGGGCCATCTGAAAAAAGTGTAAAATCCAGAAAGGCAGCACAGGCCATGGAGAACAGGGAGCCTTGTTATGCTGATGGGCGGGATGTAAATTGCCAACAGCCACTCTGGAGAAGTGTATGGTGTTTCCCGGACCACCGAAAAAACAAAGCTACGGAGCCTACGGCACTTCCACTTATGGTCCTATAGCTTAGGGAAATTAAAATCAAAAACACACAGCCACCCCAAAGTGTCGGACGGCTCTGTTTACAAGAACCTCGTCTACGGTACAAGTTAAATATCCCAGAATGTGAAAAATGGATAAAGAAGTTGTGGTACGTACGTACAATGGAATATCACTCAGCAATGAAATCTATGTCATCAGGCCCGTCACGGCATAATGAGTGGATTCAGGTACGATGATTCTAAGTGAAATAAGTCACACAGAAAATGAAACATCATAAGATATCACTACTACACGGAATGTAAACTTGGCTACACATGAACTGAATTACAAAACAGAACAGGGTCTGAAATTTAGAAAACCAACTTATGCTTGCTTAAGGGGAAAGGTGAGTTGGGGTGCTGCATAAAACCAGAGATAGAAATTAGCACAGATACCTTTCCATAAGCCAAATATGTAATAGTCAAGACCTACCCCTTGCTCAACGAAATGGACTAAACACCCCATATTCAACGCCTAGGAATACACCTGACTAGTAAGAATCTTCAAACCCATGGATTTATATGTCTCCGTAAGAGAATGAAGCGTGTGTACAGCGGCATGAATGCAGCAGAGAAAATCCGATAAATCCCATTATCAAAATGAATTACACAAACAAAACCCAAGGACAGTGAAATAGAGAGCAATTCTTAAATAATTCATTCAGGGCTTGTGATGCAACCTGGATTTACCACATCTACACCCAGAGCTGAGTGAGACATAAGGTTGGACACTTCGGGCTGATAGCATTGGTGAGGTTCGATGAGCAAATGAAGACCATTTGAAGTCATACTGCATGGTACCCATTCCATGGGTCCCAACTCTCCAGGTTTAAGCGATATTTCCTTCAGCTAAAACATGCATGGGAATCCCACAGTATGGTGCACCGTGTGACTGGCAAACGTTTTCAAATGCATCTCAGTTTTCGTCCCCTTTTATTTGGGTTCACTATTCCAGACCCTTTACTAACACGCTCCCCACTTGGAGAGTCAGTGCCTTTAACCTCCTGTTGGGCACAGTTTGCAATTTCTGCGCAAGATGAACAGGAATAGGGAGAACCAATGAGAGACTAGCTGTAGGTGTCTGCACGGGCAAATTTAACGCTCATTTCCCTCCAGGAAGAGGAATTAACCAAAGGCTCAGCATGCCGTGCCGGAACCAGATTAGGGCCTGAGGCAATCTTGTGGGTTTGCGGCCAGCTCACAAGATAGCGAGTTGAGGAAATGATCTCAGGGGCACTGTAACTCACAAACCTGCAGAGTTATAAATGACAGCTATCGTCCAAAAATATATTGAAGGAAGGCTGCGAAGACGACTTGTAAGCGGGACAGATTTGCAGGAAAACGATTTCAGGGGGTAGACGGGAATTGCATTTAAAGCATAGGAAAAGAGGCAGAACGTCGACAATGATGCTCTTGGCCAAAAAGGGCGTATGCGTTTTTTCCTGAATATATTCAGGAAAAAACGCATACGCAATTTTTGGCCAACCAAGCAAGCACGTTAAAGAAATCTGCACTACAATGAAGTCTCACTGCCCCCCGGTCAAAAGGGCCATCTGAAAAAAGTGTAAAATCCAGAAAGGCAGCACAGGCCATGGAGAACAGGGAGCCTTGTTATGCTGATGGGCGGGATGTAAATTGCCAACAGCCACTCTGGAGAAGTGTATGGTGTTTCCCGGAACACCGAAAAAACAAAGCTATGGAGCCTATGGCACTTCCACTTATGGTCCTATAGCTTAGGGAAATTAAAATCAAAAACACACAGCCACCCCAAAGTGTCGGACGGCTCTGTTTACAAGAACCTCGTTTACGGTACAAGTTAAATATCCCAGAATGTGAAAAATGGATAAAGAAGTTGTGGTACGTACGTACAATGGAATATCACTCAGCAATGAAATCTATGTCATCAGGCCCGTCACGGCATAATGAGTGGATTCAGGTACGATGATTCTAAGTGAAATAAGTCACACAGAAAATGAAACATCATAAGATATCACTACTACACGGAATGTAAACTTGGCTACACATGAACTGAATTACAAAACAGAACAGGGTCTGAAATTTAGAAAACCAACTTATGCTTGCTTAAGGGGAAAGGTGAGTTGGGGTGATGCATAAAACCAGAGATAGAAATTAGCACAGATACCTTTCCATAAGCCAAATATGTAATAGTCAAGACCTACCCCTTGCTCAACGAAATGGACTAAACACCCCATATTCAACGCCTAGGAATACACCTGACTAGTAAGAATCTTCAAACCCATGGATTTATATGTCTCCGTAAGAGAATGAAGCGTGTGTACAGCGGCATGAATGCAGCAGAGAAAATCCGATAAATCCCATTATCAAAATGAATTACACAAACAAAACCCAAGGACAGTGAAATAGAGAGCAATTCTTAAATAATTCATTCAGGGCTTGTGATGCAACCTGGATTTACCACATCTACACCCAGAGCTGAGTGAGACATAAGGTTGGGCACTTCGGGCTGATAGCATTGGTGAGGTTCGATGAGCAAATGCAGACCCTTTGAAGTCATACAGCATGGTACCCATTCCATGGGTCCCAACTCTCCAAGTTTAAGGGATTCTTCCTTCAGCTAAAACATGCATGGGAAACCCACAGTATGGTGCACCGTGTGACTGGCAAACGTTTTCAAATGCATCTCAGTTTTCATCCCCTTTTACTCGGGTTCACCATTCCAGACCCTTTACGAACACTCTCCCCACTTGGAGAGTCAGTGCCTTTAACCTCCTGTTGGGCACAGTTTGCAATTTCTGCGCAAGATGAAAAGGAATAGGGAGAACGAATGAGAGACTAGCTCTAGGTGTCTGCACGGGCAAATTTAACGCTCATTTCCCACCAGGAAGAGGAATTAACCAAAGGCTCAGCATGCCGTGCCGGAACCAGATTAGGGCCTGAGGCAATCCTGTGGGTTTGCGGCCAGCTCACAAGATAGCGAGTTGAAGAAAGGAGCTCAGGGGCACTGTAACTCACAAACCTGCAGAGTTATAAATGACAGCTATCGTCCAAAAATATATTGAAGGAAGGCTGCGAAGACGACTTGTAAGCGGGACAGATTTGCAGGAAAACGATTTCAGGGGGTAGACGGGAATTGCATTTAAAGCATAGGAAAAGAGGCAGAACATCGACAATGATGCTCTTGGCCAAAAAGCGCGTATGCGTTTTTTCCTGAATATATTCAGGAAAAAACGCATACGCCCTTTTTGGCCAACCAAGCAAGCACGTTAAAGAAATCTGCACTACAATGAAGTCTCACTGCCCCCCGGTCAAAAGGGCCATCTGAAAAAAGTGTAAAATCCAGAAAGGCAGCACAGGCCATGGAGAACAGGGAGCCTTGTTATGCTGATGGGCGGGATGTAAATTGCCAACAGCCACTCTGGAGAAGTGTATGGTGTTTCCCGGACCACCGAAAAAACAAAGCTACGGAGCCTACGGCACTTCCACTTATGGTCCTATAGCTTAGGGAAATTAAAATCAAAAACACACAGCCACCCCAAAGTGTCGGACGGCTCTGTTTACAAGAACCTCGTCTACGGTACAAGTTAAATATCCCAGAATGTGAAAAATGGATAAAGAAGTTGTGGTACGTACGTACAATGGAATATCACTCAGCAATGAAATCTATGTCATCAGGCCCGTCACGGCATAATGAGTGGATTCAGGTACGATGATTCTAAGTGAAATAAGTCACACAGAAAATGAAACATCATAAGATATCACTACTACACGGAATGTAAACTTGGCTACACATGAACTGAATTACAAAACAGAACAGGGTCTGAAATTTAGAAAACCAACTTATGCTTGCTTAAGGGGAAAGGTGAGTTGGGGTGCTGCATAAAACCAGAGATAGAAATTAGCACAGATACCTTTCCATAAGCCAAATATGTAATAGTCAAGACCTACCCCTTGCTCAACGAAATGGACTAAACACCCCATATTCAACGCCTAGGAATACACCTGACTAGTAAGAATCTTCAAACCCATGGATTTATATGTCTCCGTAAGAGAATGAAGCGTGTGTACAGCGGCATGAATGCAGCAGAGAAAATCCGATAAATCCCATTATCAAAATGAATTACACAAACAAAACCCAAGGACAGTGAAATAGAGAGCAATTCTTAAATAATTCATTCAGGGCTTGTGATGCAACCTGGATTTACCACATCTACACCCAGAGCTGAGTGAGACATAAGGTTGGACACTTCGGGCTGATAGCATTGGTGAGGTTCGATGAGCAAATGAAGACCATTTGAAGTCATACTGCATGGTACCCATTCCATGGGTCCCAACTCTCCAGGTTTAAGCGATATTTCCTTCAGCTAAAACATGCATGGGAATCCCACAGTATGGTGCACCGTGTGACTGGCAAACGTTTTCAAATGCATCTCAGTTTTCGTCCCCTTTTATTTGGGTTCACTATTCCAGACCCTTTACTAACACGCTCCCCACTTGGAGAGTCAGTGCCTTTAACCTCCTGTTGGGCACAGTTTGCAATTTCTGCGCAAGATGAACAGGAATAGGGAGAACCAATGAGAGACTAGCTGTAGGTGTCTGCACGGGCAAATTTAACGCTCATTTCCCTCCAGGAAGAGGAATTAACCAAAGGCTCAGCATGCCGTGCCGGAACCAGATTAGGGCCTGAGGCAATCTTGTGGGTTTGCGGCCAGCTCACAAGATAGCGAGTTGAGGAAATGAGCTCAGGGGCACTGTAACTCACAAACCTGCAGAGTTATAAATGACAGCTATCGTCCAAAAATATATTGAAGGAAGGCTGCGAAGACGACTTGTAAGCGGGACAGATTTGCAGGAAAACGATTTCAGGGGGTAGACGGGAATTGCATTTAAAGCATAGGAAAAGAGGCAGAACGTCGACAATGATGCTCTTGGCCAAAAAGGGCGTATGCGTTTTTTCCTGAATATATTCAGGAAAAAACGCATACGCAATTTTTGGCCAACCAAGCAAGCACGTTAAAGAAATCTGCACTACAATGAAGTCTCACTGCCCCCCGGTCAAAAGGGCCATCTGAAAAAAGTGTAAAATCCAGAAAGGCAGCACAGGCCATGGAGAACAGGGAGCTTTGTTATGCTGATGGGCGGGATGTAAATTGCCAACAGCCACTCTGGAGAAGTGTATGGTGTTTCCCGGAACACCGAAAAAACAAAGCTACGGAGCCTACGGCACTTCCACTTATGGTCCTATAGCTTAGGGAAATTAAAATCAAAAACACACAGCCACCCCAAAGTGTCGGACGGCTCTGTTTACAAGAACCTCGTCTACGGTACAAGTTAAATATCCCAGAATGTGAAAAATGGATAAAGAAGTTGTGGTACGTACGTACAATGGAATATCACTCAGCAATGAAATCTATGTCATCAGGCCCGTCGCGGCATAATGAGTGGATTCAGGTACGATATTCTAAGTGAAATAAGTCACACAGAAAATGAAACATCATAAGATATCACTACTACACGGAATGTAAACTTGGCTACACATGAACTGAATTACAAAACAGAACAGGGTCTCAAATTTAGAAAACCAACTTATGCTTGCTTAAGGGGAAAGGTGAGTTGGGGTGCTGCATAAAACCAGAGATAGAAATTAGCACAGATACCTTTCCATAAGCCAAATATGTAATAGTCAAGACCTACCCCTTGCTCAACGAAATGGACTAAACACCCCATATTCAACGCCTAGGAATACACCTGACTAGTAAGAATCTTCAAACCCATGGATTTATATGTCTCCGTAAGAGAATGAAGCGTGTGTACAGCGGCATGAATGCAGCAGAGAAAATCCGATAAATCCCATTATCAAAATGAATTACACAAACAAAACCCAAGGACAGTGAAATAGAGAGCAATTCTTAAATAATTCATTCAGGGCTTGTGATGCAACCTGGATTTACCACATCTACACCCAGAGCTGAGTGAGACATAAGGTTGGGCACTTCGGGCTGATAGCATTGGTGAGGTTCGATGAGCAAATGCAGACCCTTTGAAGTCATACAGCATGGTACCCATTCCATGGGTCCCAACTCTCCAAGTTTAAGGGATTCTTCCTTCAGCTAAAACATGCATGGGAAACCCACAGTATGGTGCACCGTGTGACTGGCAAACGTTTTCAAATGCATCTCAGTTTTCGTCCCCTTTTACTCGGGTTCACCATTCCAGACCCTTTACGAACACTCTCCCCACTTGGAGAGTCAATGCCTTTAACCTCCTGTTGGGCACAGTTTGCAATTTCTGCGCAAGATGAAAAGGAATAGGGAGAACGAATGAGAGACTAGCTCTAGGTGTATGCACGGGCAAATTTAACGCTCATTTCCCACCAGGAAGAGGAATTAACCAAAGGCTCAGCATGCCGTGCCGGAACCAGATTAGGGCCTGAGGCAATCCTGTGGGTTTGCGGCCAGCTCACAAGATAGCGAGTTGAAGAAAGGAGCTCAGGGGCACTGTAACTCACAAACCTGCAGAGTTATAAATGACAGCTATCGTCCAAAAATATATTGAAGGAAGGCTGCGAAGACGACTTGTAAGCGGGACAGATTTGCAGGAAAACGATTTCAGGGGGTAGACGGGAATTGCATTTAAAGCATAGGAAAAGAGGCAGAACGTCGACAATGATGCACTTGGCCAAAAGGGGCGTATGCGTTTTTTCCTGAATATATTCAGGATAAAACGCATACGCCCTTTTTGGCCAACCAAGCAAGCATGTTAAAGAAATCTGCACTACAATGAAGTCTCACTGCCCCCCGGTCAAAAGGGCCATCTGAAAAAAGTGTAAAATCCAGAAAGGCAGCACAGGCCATGGAGAACAGGGAGCCTTGTTATGCTGATGGGCGGGATGTAAATTGCCAACAGCCACTCTGGAGAAGTGTATGGTGTTTCCCGGAACACCGAAAAAACAAAGCTACGGAGCCTACGGCACTTCCACTTATGGTCCTATAGCTTAGGGAAATTAAAATCAAAAACACACAGCCACCCCAAAGTGTCGGACGGCTCTGTTTACAAGAACCTCGTCTACGGTACAAGTTAAATATCCCAGAATGTGAAAAATGGATAAAGAAGTTGTGGTACGTACGTACAATGGAATATCACTCAGCAATGAAATCTATGTCATCAGGCCCGTCGCGGCATAATGAGTGGATTCAGGTACGATATTCTAAGTGAAATAAGTCACACAGAAAATGAAATATCATAAGATATCACTACTACACGGAATGTAAACTTGGCTACACATGAACTGAATTACAAAACAGAACAGGGTCTCAAATTTAGAAAACCAACTTATGCTTGCTTAAGGGGAAAGGTGAGTTGGGGTGCTGCATAAAACCAGAGATAGAAATTAGCACAGATACCTTTCCATAAGCCAAATATGTAATAGTCAAGACCTACCCCTTGCTCAACGAAATGGACTAAACACCCCATATTCAATGCCTAGGAATACACCTGACTAGTAAGAATCTTCAAACCCATGGATTTATATGTCTCCGTAAGAGAATGAAGCGTGTGTACAGCGGCATGAATGCAGCAGAGAAAATCCGATAAATCCCATTATCAAAATGAATTACACAAACAAAACCCAAGGACAGTGAAATAGAGAGCAATTCTTAAATAATTCATTCAGGGCTTGTGATGCAACCTGGATTTACCACATCTACACCCAGAGCTGAGTGAGACATAAGGTTGGGCACTTCGGGCTGATAGCATTGGTGAGGTTCGATGAGCAAATGCAGACCCTTTGAAGTCATACAGCATGGTACCCATTCCATGGGTCCCAACTCTCCAAGTTTAAGGGATTCTTCCTTCAGCTAAAACATGCATGGGAAACCCACAGTATGGTGCACCGTGTGACTGGCAAACGTTTTCAAATGCATCTCAGTTTTCGTCCCCTTTTACTCGGGTTCACCATTCCAGACCCTTTATGAACACTCTCCCCACTTGGAGAGTCAGTGCCTTTAACCTCCTGTGGGGCACAGTTTGCAATTTCTGCGCAAGATGAAAAGGAATAGGGAGAACCAATGAGAGACTAGCTCTAGGTGTCTGCACGGGCAAATTTAACGCTCATTTCCCACCAGGAAGAGGAATTAACCAAAGGCTCAGCATGCCGTGCCGGAACCAGATTAGGGCCTGAGGCAATCCTGTGGGTTTGCGGCCAGCTCACAAGATAGCGAGTTGAAGAAAGGAGCTCAGGGGCACTGTAACTCACAAACCTGCAGGGTTATAAATGACAGCTATCGTCCAAAAATATATTGAAGGAAGGCTGCGAAGACGACTTGTAAGCGGGACAGATTTGCAGGAAAACGATTTCAGGGGGTAGACGGGAATTGCATTTAAAGCATAGGAAAAGAGGCAGAACATCGACAATGATGCTCTTGGCCAAAAAGGGCGTATGCGTTTTTTCCTGAATATATTCAGGAAAAAACGCATACGCCCTTTTTGGCCAAGCAAGCAAGCACGTTAAAGAAATCTGCACTACAATGAAGTCTCACTGCCCCCCGGTCAAAAGGGCCATCTGAAAAAAGTGTAAAATCCAGAAAGGCAGCACAGGCCATGGAGAACAGGGAGCCTTGTTATGCTGATGGGCGGGATGTAAATTGCCAACAGCCACTCTGGAGAAGTGTATGGTGTTTCCCGGAACACCGAAAAAACAAAGCAACGGAGCCTACGGCACTTCCACTTATGGTCCTATAGCTTAGGGAAATTAAAATCAAAAACACACAGCCACCCCAAAGTGTCGGACGGCTCTGTTTACAAGAACCTCGTCTACGGCACAAGTTAAATATCCCAGAATGTGAAAAATGGATAAAGAAGTTGTGGTACGTACGTACACTGGAATATCACTCAGCAATGAAATCTATGTCATCATGCCCGTCGCGGCATAATGAGTGGATTCAGGTACGATGATTCTAAGGGAAATAAGTCACACAGAAAATGAAACATCATAAGATATCACTAATACACGGAATGTAAACTTGGCTACACATGAACTGAATTACAAAACAGAACAGGGTCTCAAATTTAGAAAACCAACTTATGCTTGCTTAAGGGGAAAGGTGAGTTGGGGTGCTGCATAAAACCAGAGATAGAAATTAGCACAGATACCTTTCCATAAGCCAAATATGTAATAGTCAAGACCTACCCCTTGCTCAACGAAATGGACTAAACACCCCATATTCAACGCCTAGGAATACACCTGACTAGTAAGAATCTTCAAACCCATGGATTTATATGTCTCCGTAAGAGAATGAAGCGTGTGTACAGCGGCATGAATGCAGCAGAGAAAATCCGATAAATCCCATTATCAAAATGAATTACACAAACAAAACCCAGGGACATTGAGATAGAGAGCAATTCTTAAATAATTCATTCAGGGCTTGTGATGCAACCTGGATTTACCACATCTACACCCAGAGCTGAGTGAGACATAAGGTTGGGCACTTCGGGCTGATAGCATTGGTGAGGTTCGATGAGCAAATGCAGACCCTTTGAAGTCATACAGCATGGTACCCATTCCATGGGTCCCAACTCTCCAAGTTTAAGGGATTCTTCCTTCAGCTAAAACATGCATGGGAAACCCACAGTATGGTGCACGGTGTGACTGGCAAACGTTTTCAAATGCATCTCAGTTTTCGTCCCCTTTTACTCGGGTTCACCATTCCAGACCCTTTACGAACACTCTCCCCACTTGGAGAGTCAGTGCCTTTAACCTCCTGTTGGGCACAGTTTGCAATTTCTGCGCAAGATGAAAAGGAATAGGGAGAACGAATGAGAGACTAGCTCTAGGTGTCTGCACGGGCAAATTTAACGCTCATTTCCCACCAGGAAGAGGAATTAACCAAAGGCTCAGCATGCCGTGCCGGAACCAGATTAGGGCCTGAAGCAATCCTGTGGGTTTGCGGCCAGCTCACAAGATAGCGAGTTGAAGAAATGAGCTCAGGGGCACTGTAACTCACAAACCTGCAGAGTTATAAATGACAGCTATCGTCCAAAAATATATTGAAGGAAGGCTGCGAAGATGCCTTGTAAGCGGGACAGATTTGCAGGAAAACGATTTCAGGGGGTAGACGGGAATTGCATTTAAAGCATAGGAAAAGAGGCAGAACGTCGACAATGATGCTCTTGGCCAAAAAGGGCGTATGCGTTTTTTCCGGAATATATTCAGGAAAAAACGCATACGCCCTTTTTGGCCAACCAAGCAAGCATGTTAAAGAAATCTGCACTACATGAAGTCTCACTGCCCCCCGGTCAAAAGGGCCATCTGAAAAAAGTGTAAAATCCAGAAAGGCAGCACAGGCCATGGAGAACAGGGAGCCTTGTTATGCTGATGGGCGGGATGTAAATTGCCAACAGCCACTCTGCAGAAGTGTATGGTGTTTCCCGGAACACCGAAAAAACAAAGCTACGGAGCCTACGGCACTTCCACTTATGGTCCTATAGCTTAGGGAAATTAAAATCAAAAACACACAGCCACCCCAAAGTGTCGGACGGCTCTGTTTACAAGAACCTCGTCTACGGTACAAGTTAAATATCCCAGAATGTGAAAAATGGATAAAGAAGTTGTGGTACGTACGTACAATGGAATATCACTCAGCAATGAAATCTATGTCATCAGGCCCGTCGCGGCATAATGAGTGGATTCAGGTACGATGATTCTAAGGGAAATAAGTCACACAGAAAATGAAACATCATAAGATATCACTAATACACGGAATGTAAACTTGGCTACACATGAACTGAATTACAAAACAGAACAGGGTCTCAAATTTAGAAAACCAACTTATGCTTGCTTAAGGGGAAAGGTGAGTTGGGGTGCTGCATAAAACCAGAGATAGAAATTAGCACAGATACCTTTCCATAAGCCAAATATGTAATAGTCAAGACCTACCCCTTGCTCAACGAAATGGACTAAACACCCCATATTCAACGCCTAGGAATACACCTGACTAGTAAGAATCTTCAAACCCATGGATTTATATGTCTCCGTAAGAGAATGAAGCGTGTGTACAGCGGCATGAATGCAGCAGAGAAAATCCGATAAATCCCATTATCAAAATGAATTACACAAACAAAACCCAATGACAGTGAAATAGAGAGCAATTCTTAAATAATTCATTCAGGGCTTGTGATGCAACCTGGATTTACCACGTCTACACACACAGCTGAGTGAGACATAAGGTTGGGCACTTCGGGCTGATAGCATTGGTGAGGTTCGATGAGCAAATGCAGACCCTTTGAAGTCATACAGCATGGTACCCATTCCATGGGTCCCAACTCTCCAAGTTTAAGGGATTCTTCCTTCAGCTAAAACATGCATGGGAAACCCACAGTATGGTGCACCGTGTGACTGGCAAACGTTCTCAAATGCATCTCAGTTTTCGTCCCCTTTTACTCGGGTTCACCATTCCAGACCCTTTACGAACACTCTCCCCACTTGGAGAGTCAGTGCCTTTAACCTCCTGTTGGGCACAGTTTGCAATTTCTGCGCAAGATGAAAAGGAATAGGGAGAACGAATGAGAGACTAGCTCTAGGTGTCTGCACGGGCAAATTTAACGCTCATTTCCCACCAGGAAGAGGAATTAACCAAAGGCTCAGCATGCCGTGACGGAACCAGATTAGGGCCTGAGGCAATCCTGTGGGTTTGCGGCCAGCTCACAAGATAGCGAGTTGAAGAAAGGAGCTCAGGGGCACTGTAACTCACAAACCTGCAGGGTTATAAATGACAGCTATCGTCCAAAAATATATTGAAGGAAGGCTGCGAAGACGACTTGTAAGCGGGACAGATTTGCAGGAAAACGATTTCAGGGGGTAGACGGGAATTGCATTTAAAGCATAGGAAAAGAGGCAGAACATCGACAATGATGCTCTTGGCCAAAAAGGGCGTATGCGTTTTTTCCTGAATATATTCAGGAAAAAACGCATACGCCCTTTTTGGCCAAGCAAGCAAGCACGTTAAAGAAATCTGCACTACAATGAAGTCTCACTGCCCCCCGGTCAAAAGGGCCATCTGAAAAAAGTGTAAAATCCAGAAAGGCAGCACAGGCCATGGAGAACAGGGAGCCTTGTTATGCTGATGGGCGGGATGTAAATTGCCAACAGCCACTCTGGAGAAGTGTATGGTGTTTCCCGGAACACCGAAAAAACAAAGCAACGGAGCCTACGGCACTTCCACTTATGGTCCTATAGCTTAGGGAAATTAAAATCAAAAACACACAGCCACCCCAAAGTGTCGGACGGCTCTGTTTACAAGAACCTCGTCTACGGCACAAGTTAAATATCCCAGAATGTGAAAAATGGATAAAGAAGTTGTGGTACGTACGTACACTGGAATATCACTCAGCAATGAAATCTATGTCATCAGACCCGTCGCGGCATAATGAGTGGATTCAGGTACGATGATTCTAAGGGAAATAAGTCACACAGAAAATGAAACATCATAAGATATCACTAATACACGGAATGTAAACTTGGCTACACATGAACTGAATTACAAAACAGAACAGGGTCTCAAATTTAGAAAACCAACTTATGCTTGCTTAAGGGGAAAGGTGAGTTGGGGTGCTGCATAAAACCAGAGATAGAAATTAGCACAGATACCTTTCCATAAGCCAAATATGTAATAGTCAAGACCTACCCCTTGCTCAACGAAATGGACTAAACACCCCATATTCAACGCCTAGGAATACACCTGACTAGTAAGAATCTTCAAACCCATGGATTTATATGTCTCCGTAAGAGAATGAAGTGTGTGTACAGCGGCATGAATGCAGCAGAGAAAATCCGATAAATCCCATTATCAAAATGAATTACACAAACAAAACCCAGGGACAGTGAGATAGAGAGCAATTCTTAAATAATTCATTCAGGGCTTGTGATGCAACCTGGATTTACCACATCTACACCCAGAGCTGAGTGAGACATAAGGTTGGGCACTTCGGGCTGATAGCATTGGTGAGGTTCGATGAGCAAATGCAGACCCTTTGAAGTCATACAGCATGGTACCCATTCCATGGGTCCCAACTCTCCAAGTTTAAGGGATTCTTCCTTCAGCTAAAACATGCATGGGAAACCCACAGTATGGTGCACGGTGTGACTGGCAAACGTTTTCAAATGCATCTCAGTTTTCGTCCCCTTTTACTCGGGTTCACCATTCCAGACCCTTTACGAACACTCTCCCCACTTGGAGAGTCAGTGCCTTTAACCTCCTGTTGGGCACAGTTTGCAATTTCTGCGCAAGATGAAAAGGAATAGGGAGAACCAATGAGAGACTAGCTCTAGGTGTCTGCAAGGGCAAATTTAACGCTCATTTCCCACCAGGAAGAGGAATTAACCAAAGGCTCAGCATGCCGTGCCGGAACCAGATTAGGGCCTGAAGCAATCCTGTGGGTTTGCGGCCAGCTCACAAGATAGCGAGTTGAAGAAATGAGCTCAGGGGCACTGTAACTCACAAACCTGCAGAGTTATAAATGACAGCTATCGTCCAAAAATATATTGAAGGAAGGCTGCGAAGATGCCTTGTAAGCGGGACAGATTTGCAGGAAAACGATTTCAGGGGGTAGACGGGAATTGCATTTAAAGCATAGGAAAAGAGGCAGAACGTCGACAATGATGCTCTTGGCCAAAAAGGGCGTATGCGTTTTTTCCGGAATATATTCAGGAAAAAACGCATACGCCCTTTTTGGCCAACCAAGCAAGCATGTTAAAGAAATCTGCACTACAATGAAGTCTCACTGCCCCCCGGTCAAAAGGGCCATCTGAAAAAAGTGTAAAATCCAGAAAGGCAGCACAGGCCATGGAGAACAGGGAGCCTTGTTATGCTGATGGGCGGGATGTAAATTGCCAACAGCCACCCTGGAGAAGTGTATGGTGTTTCCCGGAACACCGAAAAGACAAAGCTACGGAGCCTACGGCACTTCCACTTATGGTCCTATAGCTTAGGGAAATTAAAATCAAAAACACACAGCCACCCCAAAGTGTCGGACGGCTCTGTTTACAAGAACCTCGTCTACGGTACAAGTTAAATATCCCAGAATGTGAAAAATGGATAAAGAAGTTGTTGTACATACGTACAATGGAATATCACTCAGCAATGAAATCTATGTCATCAGGCCCGTCGCGGCATAATGAGTGGATTCAGGTACGATGATTCTAAGTGAAATAAGTCACACAGAAAATGAAACATCATAAGATATCACTACTACACGGAATGTAAACTTGGCTACACATGAACTGAATTACAAAACAGAACAGGGTCTCAAATTTAGAAAACCAACTTATGCTTGCTTAAGGGGAAATGTGAGTTGCGGTGCTGCATAAAACCAGAGATAGAAATTAGCAAAGATACCTTTCCTTAAGCCAAATATGTAATAGTCAACACCTACCCCTTGCTCAACGAAATGGACTAAACACCCCATATTCAACGCCTAGGAATACACCTGACTAGTAAGAATCTTCAAACCCATGGATTTATATGTCTCCGTAAGAGAATGAAGCGTGTGTACAGCGGCATGAATGCAGCAGAGAAAATCCGATAAATCCCATTATCAAAATGAATTACAAAAACAAAACCCAAGGACAGTGAAATAGAGAGCAATTCTTAAATAATTCATTCAGGGCTTGTGATGCAACCTGGATTTACCACATCTACACCCAGAGCTGAGTGAGACATAAGGTTGGGCACTTCGGGCTGATAGAATTGGTGAGGTTCGATGAGCAAATGCAGACCCTTTGAAGTCATACAGCATGGTACCCATTCCATGGGTCCCAACTCTCCAAGTTTAAGGGATTCTTCCTTCAGCTAAAACATGCATGGGAAACCCACAGTATGGTGCACCGTGTGACTGGCAAACGTTTTCAAATGCATCTCAGTTTTCGTGCCCTTTTACTCGGGTTCACCATTCCAGACCCTTTACGAACACTCTCCCCACTTGGAGAGTCAGTGCCTTTAACCTCCTGTTGGGCACAGTTTGCAATTTCTGCGCAAGATGAAAAGGAATAGGGAGAACGAAGGAGAGACTAGCTCTAGGTGTCTGCACGGGCAAATTTAACGCTCATTTCCCACCAGGAAGAGGAATTAACCAAAGGCTCAGCATGCCGTGCCGGAACCAGATTAGGGCCTGAGGCAATCCTGTGGGTTTGCGGCCAGCTCACAAGATAGCAAGTTGAAGAAATGAGCTCAGGGGCACTGTAACTCACAAACCTGCAGAGTTATAAATGACAGCTATCGTCCAAAAATATATTGAAGGAAGGCTGCGAAGACGACTTTTAATTGGGGCAGAATTGCAGGAAAACGATTTCAGGGGGTAGACGGGAATTGCATTTAAGGCATAGGAAAAGAGGCAGAACGTCGACAATGATGCACTTGGCCAAAAAGAGCGTATGCGTTTTTTCCTGAATATATTCAGGAAAAAACGCTTACGCCCTTTTTGGCCAACCAAGCAAGCATGTTAAAGAAATCTGCACTACAATGAAGTCTCACTGCCCCCCGGTCAAAAGGGCCATCTGAAAAAAGTGTAAAATCCAGAAAGGCAGCACAGGCCATGGAGAACAGGGAGCCTTGTTATGCTGATGGGCGGGATGTATATTGCCAACAGCCAGTCTGGAAAAATGTATGGTGTTTCCCGGAACATCTAAAAAACAAAGCAACGGAGCCCACGGCAATTCCCCTTATGGTCCTATAGCTTAGGAAAATTAAAATCAAAAACACACAGCCACCCAAAAGTCTCGGGCGGCTCTGTTTACAAGAACCTCGTCTACGGTACAAGTTAAATATCCCAGAATGTGAAAAATGGATAAAGAAGTTGTGGTACGTACGTACAATGGAATATCACTCAGCAATGAAATCTATGTCATCAGGCCTGTCACGGCATAATGAGTGGATTCAGGTACGATGATTCTAAGTGAAATAAGTCACACAGAAAATGAAACATCATAAGATATCACTAATACATGGAATGTAAACTTGGCTACACATGAACTGAATTACAAAACAGAACAGGGTCTCAAATTTAGAAAACCAACTTATGCTTGCTTAAGGGGAAAGGTGAGTTGCGGTGCTGCATAAAACCAGAGATAGAAATTAGCACAGATACCTTTCCTTAAGCCAAATATGTAATAGTCAAGACCTACCCCTTGCTCAACGAAATGGACTAAACACCCCATATTCAACGCCTAGGAATACACCTGACTAGTAAGAATCTTCAAACCCATGGATTTATATGTCTCCGTAAGAGAATGAAGCGTGTGTACAGCGGCATGAATGCAGCAGAGAAAATCCGATAAATCCCATTATCAAAATGAATTACACAAACAAAACCCAAGGACAGTGAAATAGAGAGCAATTCTTAAATAATTCATTCAGGGCTTGTGATGCAACCTGGATTTACCACATCTACACCCAGAGCTGGGTGAGACATAAGGCTGGACCCTTCGCGCTGATACCTTTGGTGAGGCTCGGTGAGCAAATGCAGACCGTTTGAAGGCATACTGCATGGTACCCATTCCATGGGTCCCAACTCTCCAGGTTTAAGGGATTCTTCTTTCAGCTAAAACATGCATGAGAAACGCAGAGTATATTCCACCATGTGATTGCGAAACGTTTTCAAATGCATCTCAGTTTTTGTGCCCTGGTACTCGGGTTCACCATTCCAGACGCTTTACTAACACTCTCCCCACTTGGAGAGTCAATGCCTTTAACATCCTGTTCAGCACAGTTTGCAATTTCTGAGCAAGATGAACAGGAATAGGGAGAACCAATGAGAGACTAGCTGTAGGTGCCTGCACGGGCAAGTGTAACGACCATTTCCCACCAGGAAGAGGAATTAACCAAAGGGTCAGCGTGCCCTGCCAGAAACAGATTAGCACCTGAAGCATTCCTGCGGTTTTCGGCCAGCTCACAAGAAAGCGAGTTGAAGAAAGGAGCTCCGGGGCACTCTAATTCACAAACCTGCAGAGTTATGAATGACAGCTATCGTCCAAAAATATATTGAAGTAAGTCTGCGAAGAGGACTGGAAAGGGGGGCAGCATTTGAGGAAAACTATTTCAGGGGGTAGACTGGAATTGCACTTAAAGCATAGGAAATGAGGCAGAATGTCGACAATGATGCACTTTGCCAAAAAGGGCGTATGCATTTTTTCCTGAATATATTCAGGAAAAAACGCATACACCCTTGATGGCCAACCAAGCAAGCCTGTAAAGGAAATGTGCACCAAGGGCAGAAAGCTGTTGGGGGGATGGTGGTGTGAAGAGTTGAGAGATTGGGATTGACATGTATACATTTATATGTATAAAATAGATAACCAATAAGAACCTGCTGTATAAAAAATAAGATTAAAAATTAAAAAAAATAAAATTAAAAAGTAAAACAGAAAAAATATTCTTCCCTCCACATACATGTATTTATATGAATAAATTATTTCTATGCTTATATTTGTAAATGCAAAAAAGAGGAATGAAATCTACCTTGAACCAAAAACGAAAAATAGAAAAAACAAACAGAATCCACAAGTTACACAGAGGAAACCCGTATCAGGACACTTGCTCCAGTTGTAAACAATTCTGAAGTTGGTCAGTGGTGGGGAATCATCTCCCATACAGCCAGCAGGCCCCACGCAACAAGCGTCCTCATTGCAAAGCTGGGGGACCGTGCTGAGGCATCTGTGAGTAAACGTGGTCCGAGCCCCAGGCCAGCTGCTGCTGAAATGTTCCCACCCTTCCCAGATAAAACACCTGAATATGTTCAAGGACTTGAAAGCCTAGAGGAAGGGCAATGGAGCCACACGAGTGATTGCATGCCAGCCAACTTGGTGCCTGCAGGCCAGCCAGGATGGTCCTGGCCCTGGGTACTCTTCTGGAAGCTTTCCATTTCCCTGCCTGAGATACCCCTGCTGTCCCGGCCCCCACTGATTTCTTCCTTCCTCACGTCTGCCCAGGGAGAAATTCCAGCGCCAGGTATGGGTGACACATCCTCTTCTTTAGCAGGTGGCATCTTGACAACTGCTGCAGAAAGTCCAGCAGAGCCCCACTCACACTGGGCCACCCACAACGCCGTGACCTGTCACTCCCTCCCACCAGCCCAGCCCCGAGACTGCTGACAGGGCAGAGAAAATGGCGTCAGGCACAGCTGCAGGGGTTCTTGCTGCCTGGAGCGGTGTTTATATTGATCTCAAAACAGGCACACCTGGGGAGGGCTGGCCGGCATGGTCAGGCTGCCCAGGTCAGCCAATCATCACCCCTCAGGGTCTCACAGTTGCAGAAACTGGAACTTGCTGAATCGGCCAGGTCCAAGGAACAGGTGTGGGCTCTTGAGAGTCAGGATAGACAATGGGCTGCAGCTCTGGCTTGTATTCTAATCATTTTATCTGGCCCATGAGTGGGAGACAGCTTCAAGAAAACCCTGGCCTAATAAGAGGACCCCAGGAGTCAGGGAGAGGAGGGGTGGGTGGTGGGTGGTGGGTGGAGACAGAGGCCTGGTGCCCCGGGTGCAGTGGAAGTCTCTGGAAGACCAGGTGGTGGCAGGCCGTACAGAGTGATGCCCAGGGTCACAGACCTGTCGGAGTTGCTATTTGTTAGTTCAAGTCCTGCTCTGAGGTGCTCTGTGTCAGATCTGAGTGACAGGTGAGCTGAGAGTGCTCTGCAATGAGGGCAATGTGCACGGTTCCTGTGTGCCCTGCCCTGCCACAGTACCTGCAAGTGTAGCTCTGTATCCTGGGAGGGAGCTGACCACGAGAGCCCCATGGGCTGCAGGGGACCTGCCCAGGGAACCCCATATCCTGGGATGGGCCTGACCATGAGAGCCCCATGGGCTGGTGTGGAGGTGGGGTACCTGCCCAGGTGAGCTCCATATCCTGAGATTGGCCTGACCACGAGAGCCCCATGGGCTGCCAGGGGCCTGGTAAAGATGTCAGGATCGTCAGTGAAGCCACCGAGTATATACCTCCAGTAGTTCCTAATTCCTACACCCTGCTGGTCATTCTACCAACCACCAGGAGACGGTATTCTGTATTAGTCTTCAATGATGCCTTCTTTTGTATGCCATTAGTCCCAGAGTCACAAGAAATTTTGGCTTGTAAGTGGCAGGACTCAACATACAACTAAAACAATACATCCAGGCCGTCTTGCCCCAAGTGTTCAAAAATTACCACACCATCTTTGGGGAAAGCTTAGCTAAAGACGTAAAAGTTCTACCTCTGGAAAAGGAAACACTCCTTCAATATGCTGACGACATTCTGATCACCAGCCCTACTAAGGAGGCCTCTGAACTACCAAGCCAATAAAGGATAGAAGTTGTCCAAGAAAAAGCTCAAATATCACAGACTACGGTGACCTGCCTGGGCTTCATTCTCACAGAAGGTCGGAGAAGCTCATCCCAGGAAAGGGAAGAAACAATTTACAGCCTTACCCCTTTCTAAAACTAGAAGACAGCTTAGGGGTTCCTGGGGAGGCCAGAGTTTGCTGCTTCAGGATCCCTAACTACAGTCTACTAGCTGGGCCTCTATATGAAACACTGAAAGGAAAAGATGATGATCCTTTTGAATAGAATCCAGAAGTGGCCTTTCAAGAATGGAAAGAGCAGTCAATTCAGACCCTTGCCCTGGAACTCCCTAATTTAGCTAAACCCTTTGACCTTTACATTCCTGGTGAAAGGTGAATTGCCATTGGAGTATTAGTGCAAAACCTGGGACCACTTGAAATGGAACAATGCAAGAATGCCATCCAGGTAGGATAAACTATAGTCACCAAGGGGCTTGGCCCACTGCAACATCTGGCCAACATACTGGCGGTATCTAAAAACCTGGAAATCAGCAGCTCAAAAGGCCACCTCCCTCCTAAGGGAAAAGGACCCCACGTGGTGTTCCTAACCCCCAACCATGCCCTGAGGTTGCAGGGTTTGCTCCGTGGGCACACTGACCTCCAGTGAGGAAGCCCTCCTACTCCAACATCCAGAGAGATATCCGGGGGCAACGGGGCACCATGACGACACATGTGACCATCACTTGACCTGGAGTTTCTCTCATAAAACAACAAGAGTGTGTCACAAAAGAGTAGACTACTGCTTGCAGGACTTACTGCACCCAGAGGGGAGGTAATAATCTTGGCAGGGGAACCGTATATCACGCTGTCACCATAGAAAAGCCTACAGACACCGTGATGATGGTGACCAGTAAGACCGGCTGGACTCCTGTTTACTTCAAAAGGCTGTTGACTCAGTGGCCATCATGGTCCTTCATCACAACTGACCCTGGACTGTCCGGGAGTTGAGCAGGCAGGGTCCTGACACCTGGTGCTGTTTTTACGTTAATTCAGAGGCCTAATTGAAGAAAGTGCAGACTACTAGTCAGAGCATCTAGGCTGGCAGAAACGGTCAGCCTAAAGTGTCTGAACAAATGTGTGGCGGGGTGAAAGTGGACCTCACAGCGTCACTGCACATTTCCTTCCCGGACCCTTAAAGGTCATTAGAATCTATAACACTTCCAATGCTCATGCTCAGGCAGATGAACAGGGAGGCTGGAGGCCTGGGGACAATCAACGTCACCTAGAGGCTGCTGGGGAGAAGTTCTGACCCTCGCCCACGGGTATAAGGGCTCCTAACTCAGCACTCAGCAGTTACAGAAGAAGGGTCTGCACCCTCAGCACTCCAAGAATGAGGAAGAGGACAAAAGGCAGAAGAGGGGTTTGTCCCAGGCAAAGCCCATTAAAAATCCCTGGGAGATAAAAATAGAATCTGGGCAATAAAATAAAGTCTAACTTTTTTATCCTTTGTGCTTTGTCTAATTTCATGTGCTCCTAGGGTCCCGCATACAGAGGTTCCACACCCGGCACTTCAGACCAGATTTCCTAGTACAGAATGGCTGGGTCGACACATCAGGTTCTGGGGCCCAGTGCAGACTCCGCGATATAGAGCCTGAGCTGCAGCCAACAGGGCCCTCGAGAGCTCTGCCCCCTCCCTCCCACTGAATCTGACAGGATCTCTACACAGCAGCCCAGCCCACAGCCCACGGGGTAGCACATGCTCTCACCTCTCCATTCTCTGATCAAAATATAAAGTTTCCTTTGCTTCTGAACCAAACTCAGTCTCGATCTTTTGGCTCCAATGACACTGGGCGTGGGGACACTTGTTGGGGTCCACTCTGGAGGATCAGTAACAGAAATTGAGAACGTTGTAACTTCAATGAACAGATGTGTGAGCCAAACTATAATTAACATAGAACAGTGTATAAGGCTCGGGTAAAATAAGATGTTTCTAACACTTCCATTTGATATTTCCATCACTTTATTATAAGCAAGTTCAGTGAAAAGGTTTGTCTTATTTGTCAGGTCAATATTAGAGAAGCGAAGTGATTTCTTTCCAAGGATGTACATCTAATAATCTTGGTTAAATCTTCAATCTTGGTTTAAATGCTTTTCCATTGAAAATGATACCTCTCATTCAGCTCCCCCATTTCTGAGAAGTATAAAATCTTATAATTTATTATTACCAAAGTGGAAAGGTGGGAGGAGGGATAAATTAACAGTTTGGGATTAACACATACACACTGCTATGTATAAAATAGATCGTCAACAAGGAACTACTCTATAGCACAGGGAACTACACTCAATATTTTGCAATAACCTATAAGGGGAAATAATCTGAAAAAGAATAGATATTTTTATTGACATCATCTATCAATGACAGTTAAAATGGAACCTAAGGGAAGCCGGTGGTGAGTGCTTCTGACCCTGAAGACTTCAATCATCTAAAGTTTGGACTCTGCCTACTTCCCAAGGCCCTTAATGAACATATGTGTAGCCGTAGCTTAAAAAATTCCCCAGTTTGGGTAGCGGAGAGACACTGATTTTGAAAAAGCCCTGGTGTTCTCCTCACATGAACGGGACACTTCCTACAGCTAAAACATGCCTGTCACACCCAGAGGATGGTATATCGTCTGATCGGGAAGAGTTTGGAAAAGGCATCTCATCTCCTCATCTCCTGGTGCTCGGGTTCACCACTCCGGCATCTTTACTAACAGTCTCCCCACTTGGAGATGTCAGCACTGTCAACATCCTGTTGCACACAGTTTGGAATTTGTCCAGAGGATGAAGCAGAAGGAGGAGGAACAATGAGAGACAAGTCCTAGGTTTTCGGACAGACATATGTCACTCTAATTTCCAATCAGGAAGACGAATTGACCAAAGGCTAGGGTTGCCCATGGAAACAGAATAGGGCTTGAGGAAATCCCGCTGCTTTGTGGCCAGTTCCCATAAACACAAGTTGAAAAATGGAACTCAGGGACACTAAAATTCACGAAACTGCAGAGTTGAAAATATCTATCACTGAAAAATGTCTTGAGGAAAGTCAGAGAAAAGGACTTGTAAGCAACGGAGAATGGCAGGAAAGGGATTGGATGAGGTAGAAAGGACTCGCCATTAAGCACAAGAAAAGGGGCTGAACATTGCCAACATTGCAGTTGGCCAAAAAGGGTGTATGCATCTTTTTCTGTATATATTCAAGAAAAGGGCATACACTTTTTTAGCCAACCAAACAGGTGGGCACTGGAAATCAATACTACAAAACATATCACTTCGCATCAGTCAGAAGAGCCTTCCTCATAAAGTGTAAACACCAGAAATGCAGGACAGGGCAAGGAGAAAAGGGAGCCCTGTGAGGCTTATAGTGGAAATGTATATTGCCAACGGTCACTCTGGAAAAGTGTATTGTGATTACTAAAGCATCTAAAAAATGAGCTACAGAGCACAGGGCACTTGCACTCATGGACGTATATCTTGGGAAAAAGAAAAATCGAGAGGACACAGGCACCCCAATGTTTACCGCCTCTCTGTTTAATATATCCTCGATTAGGATATAATTTATATGTCTCTGGAGGGAAAAAATGGACAGAGGTGTGGCACTTATGTAGAGTGGAATATTACTCAGCCTGAAAATCAATGAAACATGGCCAGTTGTAACAACCCCAGAGGAGTTACGTATGATCATTTGACGTCACATAATTCAAAAAGACAAAGACATACGATATTACTAATACATGGAATGTAAACGTGGCTACAAATGAACTGAATTACAAAAGAGAACGGGGTCTCAAATTTAGAAAACCAACTTATGCTTGCTTAAGGATCAAGGAGAGTTGGGGTGCTGCATAAAACCAGAGATTGAAATTAGCACAGATACCGTTCCATAAGCCAAATATGTAATAGAAAAAACCTACTTCCTGGTCAACGAAATGGACTCAACACCCCATATTCAGTGCCTAG
The DNA here is from genome assembly GCF_059928025.1 of Delphinapterus leucas. Classification (NCBI taxonomy): domain Eukaryota; kingdom Metazoa; phylum Chordata; class Mammalia; order Artiodactyla; family Monodontidae; genus Delphinapterus; species Delphinapterus leucas. The sequence goes on along the minus strand of NC_143135.1, from coordinate 117,516,531 downwards.
GAATATACAGGATGAGTAAGAGTCTTAATACCTATGGATTTATATGTCTCCATAAGAGAATCAAGCGTGTGTACAGTGACAAAAACGCAGCAGTGAAAATCAGCTAAATCCCATTATCAAAATAAATTTCAAAAACAAAAAAAATGACAGTGAAATAGAGAGCAATTCTTAAATAATTCATTCAGGGCTTGTGATGCAACCTGCATTTACCTCATCTACACCCAGAGCTGAGTGAGACATAAGGTTGGACACTTCGGGCTGACAGCATGGATGAGGTTCGATGAGCAAATGCAGACCGTTTGTAGTCGTACTGCATAGTACCCATTCCATGGGTCCCAACTCTCCAGGTTTAAGGGATTCTTCCTTCAGCTAAAACATGCATGGGAAACCCACAGTATGGTGCACCGTGTGACCGGAAAACGTTTTCAAATGAATCTCAGTTTTCGTCCCCTTTTACACGGGTTCACCATTCCAGACCCTTTACTAACACTCTCCCCACTTGGAGAGTCAGTGCCTTTAACCTCCTGTTTGGCACAGTTTGCAATTTCTGCGCAAGATGTACAGGAATAGGGAGAACCAATGAGAGACTAGCTGTAGGTGTCTGCAGGGGCAAATTTAACGCTCATTTCCCACCAGGAAGAGGAATTAACCAAAGGCTCAGCATGCCGTTCCGGAATCAGATTAGGGCCTGAAGTAAACCTCCGGGTTTGTGGCCAGCTCACAAGAAAGCGAGTTGAAGAAAGGAGCTCAGGGACACTATAATTCACAAAACTGCAGAGTTATAATTGACAGCTATCGTCCAAAAATATATTGAAGTTAGGCTGCGAAGATACTTGAAAGCGGGGCAGAATTGCAGGAAAACGATTTCAGGGGGTAGACTGGAATTGCATTTAAAGCATAGGAAAAGAGGCAGAACGTCGACAATGATGCTCTTGGGCAAAAAGAGCGTGTGCGTTTTTTCCTGAATATATTCAGGAAAAAACGCATACGCCCTTTTTGGCCAACCAAGCAAGCATGTTAAAGTAATCTGCACTACAATGAAGTCTCATCTCCCCCATGGTCAAAAGGGCCATCTGAAAAAAGTGTAAAATCCAGAAAGGCAGCACAGGCCATGGAGAACAGGAAGCCTTCTTATGCTGATGGGCGGGATGTAAATTGCCAACAGCCACTCTGGAGAAGTGTATGGTGTTTCCTCAAACACCTAAAAAAAAAAGCAACGGCGCCTACGGCACTTCCACTTATGGTCCTATAGTTTAGGGAAATTAAAATAAAAAAGACGCAGCCACCCCAAATTTTCGAATGGCTCTGTTTACAATATACTCATCTATGGTACAAGTTAAATATCCCAGAAAGCGGAA